>NC_091388.1:8945852-8990852 GCF_038502225.1 Cherax quadricarinatus | reverse complement strand
TTTTCGCCCACAAAACTGCTGCTCACTCATGTTTTGTGTTCTTCACACCATTCTCTGTAAACACTAGAAACAGTCGTGGGTGAAAATCCCAGATCACCAGTTACTCAAATAATCAAACCACTTCGTCTGTTTGGCACCAACAATCATTCCACAGTCAAAGTCACTTCGATCATATTTCTTCCCCACTCTGAAGTTCAGTCTGAACAACTGATCATGATCATGTCTACAAGCTTTTAGATATTGATGTGCTGCCACGTGATTGATTAGATATTTGCATTAACGAGCAGATGCACATACAGGTGTGCCTAATAAAGTAGAAACTGAGTGCTGACGTCCTGTGTGTTTACAGGTGATTACCTGGAGGGTGTTCCTGTGTGTTTACAGGTGACTACCTGGAGAGTGTTCCTGTGTGTTTACAGGTGACTACCTGGAGGGTGTGCCTGTGTGTTTACAGGTGACTACCTGGAGGGTGTGCCTGTGTGTTTACAGGTGACTACCTGGAGGGTGTTCCTGTGTGTTTACAGGTGACTACCTGGAGAGTGTTCCTGTGTGTTTACAGGTGACTACCTGGAGGGTGTTCCTGTGTGTTTACAGGTGACTGCCTGGAGGGTGTTCCGGGGGTCAACGCCCCTGCGGCCCGGTCCTTGACAATGAAACAAGAAACACCATAAATCACAACAATGGGCAAGTGTCAACTAAGATAAATATCTTAATCACCAAACTCGTGTAGACCAACAACACAAGTAGTGAAGACTCGATCCACCGTCCAGTCATGGTGAGGCAGACACGCTACCTGTCTGTACTCGCATCAACCAGAGAGAGACATATACAGCTTCCAGTAATCACAGTGCTCTACTACCTTCAAAATACTGGAGTGAACCAACAGTGGTTGAACAGTTGAGGCATTGATACTGTCAGGCAAAAAAACACTAAGTGGCTGCAGGTAATCAATCCATTATGTATGCAATTATTATCGAGAGAGAGAGAGAGAGAGAGAGAGAGAGAGAGAGAGAGAGAGAGAGAGAGAGAGAGAGAGAGAGAGAGAGAGAGAGAGAGAGAGAGAGAGAGAGAGAATACAACAATATTCATAAGAAAACAAGAGAACTTTACAAGAAATTTTAATAAGCTTAAACGAGGCTCCCACATCCAAGATAGTGAGAAACACAATTCTTCACATCCACAATTCTACCAGAGTCGTAACTGTTAGTCTCACAATTCAGACTAGAGACAGACACAATTGTACAAATCCACTAGTCCAGCAGCGTCATCAGAGCCAGGTGGGTGGATGGCGCAGCAGCACCAACGTTCAGCCAAATTCACAAAGTCTGTATTGAAACACACACACAGGAGATTTTGGTGCCAGATATTGAGAAAATCTGGACCACTGTGGATAACATGCGGATTTTCTCCCTGCCAGCCTCCCTGTTGTTGTGGTCTCCCTGCCAGCCTCCCTGTTGCTGTGGTCTCCCTGCCAGCCTCCCCGTTGTTGTGGTCTTCCTGCCAGCCTCCCTGTTGTTGTGGTCTCCCTGCCAGCCTCCCTGTTGTTGTGGTCTCCCTGCCAGCCTCCCTGTTGTTGTGGTCTCCCTGCCAGCCTCCCTGTTGTTGTGGTCTCCCTGCCAGCCTCCCTGTTGTTGTGGTCTCCCTGCCAGCCTCCCTGTTGTTGTGGTCTCCCTGCCAGCCTCCCTGTTGTTGTGGTCTCCCTGCCAGCCTCCCTGTTGTTGTGGTCTCCCTGCCAGCCTCCCCGTTGTGGTCTCCCTGCCAGTCTTCCTGTTGTTGTGGTCTCCCTGCCAGCCTCCCTGTTGTTGTGGTCTCCCTGCCAGCCTCCCTGTTCTTGTGGTCTCCCTGCCAGCCTCCCTGTTGTTGTGGTCTCCCTCCCAGCCTCCCTGTTGTTGTGGTCTTCCTGCCAGTCTCCCTGTTGTTGTGGTCTCTCTCCCAGCCTCCCTGTTGTTGTGGTCTCCCTTCCAGCCTCCCTGTTGTTGTGGTCTCCCTTCCAGCCTCCCTGTTGTTGTGGTCTCCCTGCCAGCCTCCCTGTTGTTGTGGTCTCCTTCCCAGCCTCCCTGTTGTTGTGGTCTCCCTGCCAGCCTCCCTGTTGTTGTCTCCCTCCCAGCCTCCCTGTTGTTGCGGTCTCCCTGCCAGCCTTCCTGTCCTTGTGGTCTCCTTGCCAGCCTCCCTGTTGTTGTGGTCTCCCTGCCAGCCTCCCTGTTGTTGTGGTCTCCCTGCCAGCCTCCCTGTTGTTGTGGTCTCCCTCAGAGCCTCCCTGTTGTTGTGGTCTCCCTGCCAGCCTCCCTGTTGTTGTGGTCTCCCTGCCAGCCTCCCTGTTGTTGTGGTCTCCCTGCCAGCCTCCCTGTCCTTCTGGTCTCCCTACCAGCCTCCCTGTTGTTGAGGTCTCCCTGCCAGCCTCCCTGCTGTTGTGGTCTCCCTGCCAGCCTCCCTGCTGTTGTGGTCTCTCTGCCAGCCTCCCTGTTGTTGTAGTCTCCCTGCCAGCCTCTCTGTTGTTGTAGTCTCCCTGCCAGCCTCCCTGTTGTTGTGGTCTCCCTGCCAGCCTCCCTGTTGTTGTGGTCTCCCTGCCAGCCTCCCTGTTGTTGTGGTCTCCCTGCCAGCCTCCCTGTTGTTGTGGTCTTCCTGCCAGCCTCCCTGTTGTTGTGGTCTCCCTGCCAGCCTCCCTGTTGTTGTGGTCTCCCTGCCAGCCTCCCTATTGTTGTGTTCACCCTGCCAGCCTCCCTGTTGTGTTCTCCCTGCCAGCCTCCCTGTTGTTGTGTTCTCCCTGCCAGCCTCCCTGTTGTTGTGGTCTCCCTGCCAGCCTCCCTGTTGTTGTGGTCTCCCTGCCAGCCTCCTTGTTGTTGTGTTCTCCCTGCCAGCCTCCCTGCTGTCGTGTTCTCCCAGCTAACTTTCCTGCTGTGTTCTCCCTGCCAGCCTCCCTGTTGTTTTCTCCCTGCCAGCTTCCCTGTTGTTTTCTCCCTGCCAGCCTCCCTGTTGTTGCGGTCTCCCTGCCAGCTTCCCTGCTGTTGTGTTCTCCCTGCCAGTTTTCCTGCTGTCGTATTCTCCCAGCCAGCTTTCCTCCTGTTGTGCTCTCCCTGCCACCCTCCCCATTATATACCTTTGATAGGACCCGAGATTTTTTCTATTCCCGGAGCCCGACCATGGGTCAGGCTTCTTTGGTGTTTGTCTGATCAACCAGGCTGTTGCTGCTGGTGGCCCGCTGCTCCACATATCCGTTACATCCTGGTTGATCTGGCACTCTATATGTTATATTGTGGGAACACCAGCAGTGTATCACTACACTATACTATATGTTTCCCTGTCATATTCCATCACACAGAATGGTTTACAAATATGAGGCAATGGAATGTGTCAGCCTGAACTGGGTGACTTCAGTAGTGTGATGATGATATTGTCAAACATTCCACTATGGTTCAGTAGCTACGACAACTTCAGTAGTGATGATGATGATATTGTCAAACATTCCACTATGGTTCAGTAGCTACGACAACTTCAGTAGTGTGATGATGATATTGTCAAACATTCCACTATGGTTCAGTAGCTACGACAACTTCAGTAGTGTGATGATGATATTGTCAAACATTCCACTATGGTTCAGTAGCTACGACAACTTCAGTAGTGTGATGATGATATTGTCAAACATTCCACTATGGTTCAGTAGCTACGACAACTTCAGTAGTGTGATGATGATATTGTCAAACATTCCACTATGGTTCAGTAGCTACGACAACTTCAGTAGAGTGATGATGATACTGTCAAACATTCCACTATGGTTCAGTAGCTACGACAACTTCAGTAGTGTGATGATGATATTGTCAAACATTCCACTATGGTTCAGTAGCTACGACAACTTCAGTAGAGTGATGATGATACTGTCAAACATTCCACTATGGTTCAGTAGCTACGACAACTTCAGTAGTGTGATGATGATATTGTCAAACATTCTACTATGGTTCAGTAGCTACGACAACTTCAGTAGAGTGATGATGATATTGTCAAACATTCCACTATGGTTCAGTAGCTACGACAACTTCAGTAGTGTGATGATGATACTGTCAAACATTCTACTATGGTTCAGTAGCTACGACAACTTCAGTAGAGTGATGATGATATTGTCAAACATTCCACTATGGTTCAGTAGCTACGACAACTTCAGTAGTGTGATGATGATATTGTCAAACATTCTACTATGGTTCAGTAGCTACGACAACTTCAGTAGAGTGATGATGATATTGTCAAACATTCCACTATGGTTCAGTAGCTACGACAACTTCAGTAGTGTGATGATATTGTCAAACATTCCACTATGGTTCAGTAGCTACGACAACTTCAGTAGTGTGATGATGATATTGTCAAACATTCCACTATGGTTCAGTAGCTACGACAACTTCAGTAGTGTGATGATGATACTGTCAAACATTCCACTATGGTTCAGTAGCTACGACAACTTCAGTAGAGTGATGATGATACTGTCAAACATTCCACTATGGTTCAGTAGCTACGACAACTTCAGTAGTGTGATGATGATATTGTCAAACATTCTACTATGGTTCAGTAGCTACGACAACTTCAGTAGAGTGATGATGATATTGTCAAACATTCCACTATGGTTCAGTAGCTACGACAACTTCAGTAGTGTGATGATGATACTGTCAAACATTCTACTATGGTTCAGTAGCTACGACAACTTCAGTAGAGTGATGATGATATTGTCAAACATTCCACTATGGTTCAGTAGCTACGACAACTTCAGTAGTGTGATGATGATATTGTCAAACATTCTACTATGGTTCAGTAGCTACGACAACTTCAGTAGAGTGATGATGATATTGTCAAACATTCCACTATGGTTCAGTAGCTACGACAACTTCAGTAGTGTGATGATATTGTCAAACATTCCACTATGGTTCAGTAGCTACGACAACTTCAGTAGTGTGATGATGATATTGTCAAACATTCCACTATGGTTCAGTAGCTACGACAACTTCAGTAGTGTGATGATGATACTGTCAAACATTCCACTATGGTTCAGTAGCTACGACAACTTCAGTAGAGTGATGATGATACTGTCAAACATTCCACTATGGTTCAGTAGCTACGACACTGCAATATGTCTTCAATAACTAAGTCAGCTTCAAAGGTTACCCTCCAGCAGTGCCTGAGTTGCTACTTGGAGTGGTGGGAGGGAGGGAGTGAGAGTGGCAGAGAATGATGACTGAGAAATCAGGTCAAGTTGTGGACACTAATGAAGCAACATTGACTCGCCTGCCAGCTCTGATCTCTAATTTACCTGACGTAATTAAGTAATAATTGTTTTAGACCCCCGAGATCACTCGCCGCATCCGACCTGCGTCAGGTGCGTCTACAGAACGTGCAACACCTCTGTTCTACATCTGAAAGGCCTGCAACTCAACACTTAACAAGTGCCACTGCGTCTACAACATAAACACCATCTGTCATTTCTTCTAGAAAACAAGCAACACCTGTCTCTCCTACAACACCCTACAAAATTGCCACTGCTTCTACAAGATGACCAAGACCTCTCTGTCTTCTTATACATCACCCTACAACACGCGTCTCTTGCTTCTGCAATCTCTACAAGTCATGGGTCACAGTTTGCTTGGCAGTGACCTTTTTCAACAGTGGTGAAATACCACCTAACCTAGCCTAACCTAACTTAGCCTAACCTAGCCTAACCTAGCTTAGCCTAACCTAACTTAGCCTAACTTAAATAACAAAAAGGCACAATACCGTGACTGGAACGATACACAAATAACCCGCACATAAAAGAGAGAAGCTTACGACGACGTTTCGGTCCGACTTGGACCATTGACAAAGTCACACTGTGACTCTGTCAATGGTCCAAGTCAGACCGAAACGTCGTCGTAAGCTTCTCTCTTTTATGTGCGGGTTATTTGTGTATAGCCTAACCTAACTTAGCCTAACCCAGCCTAAACTAACTTAACCTAACCTAGCCTAACTTAACGTAACCAAACGTATTCTAACCTAATCAAACGTAACCTAACCTAACCAAATGTAATCTAACCTAACCTAACCAAAAGTAACGTAACGTAACCAAACACTGACGCTATTACCCTCAAGTTATGCCCGCTATAACCCGTTAAACCAAAGTTACGGAGGCTTACCTCGCTGACTGCAAAATACTGTTAAAGGAATTCACATCGTCCTTGTGATGGTCATCCTGGGAATGAGGTGGCAGGAGGAGGTAAGAACAAGTGGGGGGAGAGCTAGAGAAAAGAGGGAGACAATGTAGAATAGGAAGTGAAGAGTGGAAAGGGAGAGAGGAAATAGAGAAGACGAAGTGGAAAGAGGGAGTAAACGAAAATAGGGAAAAAGTGGAAAGAGAGGAGGAAGTGGAAAGAGAATATGTAGAGAATAATTGAAAAGAGAGAAGGGTGAGAGGAAATAGAGAAGATGGTTGAAAAGGAAATAGGAGGAACTGTGAAGAGAATTAGAAAATGCAAACATAGAATGGAGATGAAAAACAAAGGATGGAGAGAGAGTGAGAGAGAGAGAGAGAGAGAGAGAGAGAGAGAGAGAGAGAGAGAGAGAGAGAGAGAGAGAGAGAGAGAGAGAGAGAGAGAGAGAAATGAAAAGACGAAGAGTAGTAGAAAGCTAAAGAAATGGACGTGGAGAAGGATGAGAGACGGACAAACAAGGAGACAGAGGGAAGAGGTGGATAAAACAAAGGGGACAGAAAACACGAGGGGAAGAGATGCAAGTGATGTAAACAAAGCAGAGAGAGGTGATGTCTTTAGTATTAAAATCTGTAGTTATACACAACCTGGCAATGGGAGATAATAAGGTTTGATCCAAGGAATGAGAGGGTGGCTGCAACTCTTCACCTGCAACAGCCTGGTTGTCCATGTTATCAAGAATGAAGCCGTCTAAGACCTGATCGTACAGGTATATAACAGGTACATCTCTAGCCACGGGAACAACAGGTAAAGAACGGTAGTTACCTGTGTGAGAGTAACACACACACACACACACACACACACACACACACACACACACACACACACACACACACATACATACATACACTTAAGAAGAGGTACGATAAGGATCTTGAAGCAGGTAGTGAACCTAGTAACGACCAGAGATGAGGCCAGGAGCTACCAATGGACCCCTGCAACCACATACAAGTATGCAGGTGAGCACACACACACACACACACACACACACACACACACACACACACACACACACACACACACAGAGGAATCGGAATAGCCTAGCAAGTGAGGTAGTGGAGGCAGGAACCATACATAGCTTTAAGATGAGGTATGATAAAGCTCATGGAGCAGGGAGAGAGAGAACCTAGTAGCACTCGGTGAAGAAGCAGGGTCAGGAGCTATGACTCGACCCCTGCAACCACATATAGGTGAGTACACACACAAGCCAGGGCCTCCCACAAGCATCATAACATCTAGCTGAAGGTGACACACACGAGGAAAGAATGTACTGGGAAGAACTGGTGCAGAGATGATGCTGGGAAGGAGAGAGAAAAACAGGGACGGTAGTGAAGAGTTATGGGGAGTGGAAGGGTGGTAAGGCACGAGGGAGTAGAGAAGAGAGAGGAAAGGGAAAAGGTAAACGGTAGAAGGGAATGGATAATATAGAGAGGAAGCGAGAAGTACAATGGGAGTGAAAGCTAAATGAAAGGAAGAGATGAGAATTAATGGGTAAAGTTAGAATTGAAGGGAGAAGTTAAGAGTGCAAGGGAAAAGTTGGAATAAAGTTGGGAAGGTAGAAGGGAAGGAAGATGAAAATTATCAACATTACACAAGTGACAAAAGTCAATCTTCACCACGTAAACAAACAAATCTCCAGCTTAATAATAAACAACTTTGTCTACCTTAACATATTCCACTCTTACCTCCCCACTTTACTAGTTCTCACTAAGTAACAAACACTAGCGGCAGTCGTAAACTCTTCTGACTAAGTAACAAACACTAGCGGCAGTCGTAAACTCTTCTAAGTAACAAACACTAGCGGCAGTCGTAAACTCTTCTAAGTAACAAACACTAGCGGCAGTCGTAAACTCTTCTAAGTAACAAACACTAGCGGCAGTCGTAAACTCTTCTAAGTAACAAACACTAGCGGCAGTCGTAAACTCTTCTAAGTAACAAACACTAGCGGCAGTCGTAAACTCTTCTGACTAAGTAACAAACACTAGCGGCAGTCGTAAACTCTTCTAAGTAACAAACACTAGCGGCAGTCGTAAACTCTTCTGACTAAGTAACAAACACTAGCGGCAGCCGTAAACTCTTCTGACTAAGTAACAAACACTAGCGGCAGTCGTAAACTCTTCTGACTAAGTAACAAACACTAGCGGCAGTCGTAAACTCTTCTGACTAAGTAACAAACACTAGCGGCAGTCGTAAACTCTTCTGACTAAGTAACAAACACTAGCGGCAGTCGTAAACTCTTCTGACTAAGTAACAAACACTAGCGGCAGTCGTAAACTCTTCTGACTAAGTAACAAACACTAGCGGCAGTCGTAAACTCTTCTAAGTAACAAACACTAGCGGCAGTCGTAAACTCTTCTAAGTAACAAACACTAGCGGCAGTCGTAAACTCTTCTAAGTAACAAACACTAGCGGCAGTCGTAAACTCTTCTAAGTAACAAACACTAGCGGCAGTCGTAAACTCTTCTGACTAAGTAACAAACACTAGCGGCAGTCGTAAACTCTTCTGACTAAGTAACAAACACTAGCGGCAGTCGTAAACTCTTCTGACTAAGTAACAAACACTAGCGGCAGTCGTAAACTCTTCTGACTAAGTAACAAACACTAGCGGCAGTCGTAAACTCTTCTAAGTAACAAACACTAGCGGCAGTCGTAAACTCTTCTGACTAAGTAACAAACACTAGCGGCAGTCGTAAACTCTTCTGACTAAGTAACAAACACTAGCGGCAGTCGTAAACTCTTCTACGTAACAAACACTAGCGGCAGTCGTAAACTCTTCTGACTAAGTAACAAACACTAGCGGCAGTCGTAAACTCTTCTGACTAAGTAACAAACACTAGCGGCAGTCGTAAACTCTTCTGACTAAGTAACAAACACTAGCGGCAGTCGTAAACTCTTCTGACTAAGTAACAAACACTAGCGGCAGTCGTAAACTCTTCTAAGTAACAAACACTAGCGGCAGTCGTAAGCTCTTCTGACTAAGTAACAAACACTAGCGGCAGTCGTAAACTCTTCTAAGTAACAAACACTAGCAGCAGTCGTAAACTCTTCTGACTAAGTAACAAACACTAGCGGCAGTCGTAAACTCTTCTGACTAAGTAACAAACACTAGCAGCAGTCGTAAACTCTTCTGACTAAGTAACAAACACTAGCGGCAGTCGTAAACTCTTCTAAGTAACAAACACTAGCGGCAGCCGTAAACTCTTCTGACTAAGTAACAAACACTAGCGGCAGTCGTAAACTCTTCTGACTAAGTAACAAACACTAGCGGCAGTCGTAAACTCTTCTGACTAAGTAACAAACACTAGCGGCAGTCGTAAACTCTTCTGACTAAGTAACAAACACTAGCGGCAGTCGTAAACTCTTCTGACTAAGTAACAAACACTAGCGGCAGTCGTAAACTCTTCTGACTAAGTAACAAACACTAGCGGCAGCCGTAAACTCTAAGCATTTGTAAACAATCTAACAATTCTACCAAACTATCTAACAAGTGATTTTCACATTGATAAATTACAACCAACTAGGGGCGGATCTACTGTCAAACTAATGATGGTTAAGCTTCAGGGCTCTTAATCCCGGAGGGTCCCTAATCCCAGAGGGCCCCCAGAACCGACTTCAGTCCACAGTGCTTAAACCATACCCCCGGCCGGGATTGAACCCGCGGTCATAGAGTCTCAAAACTCCAGACCGTCGCGTTAGCCACTAGACCAGCTAGCCACAATAAGATTCATCCAACTAGGTATATTTCTACACTCCTATGTGCCGGTTATCTGTGTAGAAATATACCTAGTTGGATGAATCTTATTGTGGCTAGCTGGTCTAGTGGCTAACGCGACGGGCTGGAGTTTTGAGACTCTATGACCGCGGGTTCAATCCCGGCCGGGGGTATGGTTTATTTGCAATCGTGTCATTACGATTTCTTGAGTCACAGTGCTTAAATATTTAGGCTCTACTGTATGAGAAGGGGTTACAAAGGGGCCCCCACAACAGTTCAAGCTTCAGGGCCCCAAAAATGTAGGTCCACCACTGCGACCAGCCCTCACCTTACCTGTTATACAGTTCCTGGTCAATGATTCTTATAATTTGGAACAAAAGGAACAATACCGTGACTGGAACAATAATCAAATAACCCGCACATAGGACAGAGAAGCTTACGACGATGCTTCGGTCGGACCGACACGTCGTCGTAAGCTTTTCTCTCTCTCCTATGTGCCGGTTATCTGTGTATTTTTACCTTTTCCTTACAAGTTACGGAAAACCCTCACCTCACTTACACACAGTTGCTGATCAACTAGGCTGTGGTTGCGTGCAGGAAACACCACCAGCCTCACTGAGCTTCGCGACAACCAGAAACATCGACACTGTGACAAGAGAACAAGTCAAAACTACTAAACACTTTTCTGCACACGTTTCGAACCCAGGACCGTAATGTATCCCATGAATATGTCCTGAGCGGACATAGACAAGAGTGGAGGAGCACTGCAGCAGACTTACTGGCCCATCCTAGGTAAGTCCTTCATAAATCAATCCTACTATATATCAGCAAATATGACGAGCAAAAAATTACGACTGAGAGATCAAACGGACGAAAGAAAGGACGGAGAAAGGACAAAGCGAGAATGAACGGACGCAACCTAACACACAAACATCATCAAAGGCGAACGATGTGTTCGGAAGCAGAGAGGAAAATGGGAGAGGCAGCTCCTGAGGGTTTAGTCAGCGCACAATAATGATGATTAGAAATGTCATGATGATGATGATGATGATGATAAATGATTATTAGTCATGTGTCTACTATTGTTTTTATTATTGGTATATTATTATCTGCATATTACTAGTATTATTATTGGTATATTATCAGTATTAGTACTGGTATTATTATTATTATTATTATTATTATTATTATTATTATTATTATTATTATTATTATGTGATCAATCTGAATGGATCATTTATTGTAAGGATTATTAAAAACTCGATCCTCTGTCCGCTAAAGGCGAATAAGAGACAGAGACCAAAGGAATGTGGAGAAGAGGGAAGAAGCAGGCACGGAAGAGGAGAAAGAAGAGGAGAGGGAAGGGGAAGAAGAGGAAGAGGACGAGAATAAAATCTAACACCATTTGTGCTTTATATAAAGTGGTCAACTATCCCGGGATGTGTCTTTAACCGGTTTCCAGGCTTGTACCTACTCTCGCAGCCCGGCCATGGGCCAGGATTGTCTGCTGCTAGCCTGGCCAATCACACTCCTTCTGCTGGATCGACTCCTCCCTCAATAATCGCAAAAAATAAGCATAAAGAAAGGTAATGCTGGATTACATGGAGACTTCATGCCCGATACACCTGTAATATACTTGTCACCAACCTCCATAGTTATTGTACCCTGATGATCCCTGATCCACCAGCCTGTTGGTGTTAGCGGCCTGCAGTCCCATATATATATACATATATATATATATATATATATATATATATATATATATATATATATATATATATATATAGTAGATAGAGATATATATATATATATATATATATATATATATATATATATATATATATATATATATATATATATATATAGAGAGAGAGAGAGAGAGAGAGAGAGAGAGAGGCAGGTTTCTGATAGTTTGCATAAGCCGCTTACGTTATAGGGTTAATGTGTACTTCTGGTGATATCTTTGGTGTGATGTTGACTCTCGGATCCTTGTCTTTTACTGATACGTCTAGCCTTGTCACCCTTCAGACCGTACTTTATCTATAGTCTTCTCTCTCTCGCAATCACCATGACCTCATCCTGAGTAATTTTGGAGGTTAATTACTACCCTAACAATAGAGTCCCAGACCAGGTCCCCCTAAGGATGGTCTGATCAACGATGCTGTTAGTGCTAGCTGCGCCACTATTTTCAAAACTTCAATAAACACTTTTCAGAACCATGCCAGGTATCCTTCAGACAACCACGCCAGGTATCCTCCAGACAACCACGCCAGGTATCCTTCAGACAACCACGCCAGGTATCCTTCAGACAACCACGCCAGGTATCCTCCAGACAACCACGCCAGGTATCCTTCAGACAACCACGCCAGGTATCCTCCAGACAACCACGCCAGGTATCCTTCAGACAACTATTCAGGTATCCTGCAGACACCGACGCCAGGAATCATTAAGACATCTACACCAGGTATCCTTCAACCACACCAGATGTCCTACAGACAACCACGCCAGGCATCCTTCAACCACACCTGATATCCTACAGACAACCACACCAGGTATCCCACAGACAACCACACCAGGTATCCTACAGACAACCACACCCGGTATCTTTCAGATAACCACACCAGGTATCCTTCAGCCACACCAGATATCCTACAGACAACCACACCAGGTATCCTTCAACCACGCCAGGCATCCTTCATCCACGCCAGGCATCCTTCAGACAACACCCACACAACATAAACTCAGCTAGACAGACACTCAGCCTACCACCTACACTCACCACCAAGTAATTGAAATTCTAGAAACCCGACAGGTTTGGGGTATTGTGGAGGCAGGATATTGATTTAGGCAGTGACAAAGGTAGCTGTCTACCCTAGTCACAGTGTGCACCGTCACCCAGCCTTCCTGGGTGGCAGTGCACACAGTGACCAGCCTTCCTTGGTGGCAGTGCACACAGTGACCAGCCTTCCTTGGTGGCAGTGCACACAGTGACAGCCTTGGTGGCAGTGCACACAGTGAACAGCATTGGTGGCAGTGCACACAGTGACCAGCATTGGTGGCAGTGCACACAGTGACCAGCCTTCCTTGGTGGCAGTGCACACAGTGACAGCCTTGGTGGCAGTGCACACAGTGACCAGCCTTCCTTGGTGGCAGTGCACACAGTGACAGCCTTGGTGGCAGTGCACACAGTGACCAGCATTGGTGGCAGTGCACACAGTGACCAACCTTCCTTGGTGGCAGTGCACACGGTGGCACTACGTCACAGACGATGAATAAATATGCGAGAAAGGTGCGTGTGAGAGCATTAACACGTTTACTGAAGATACATTTCGCCCACCAGGACGAAGAAACAACCCCTGGTTGACGACACGTATCCTCAGTGTATTAACAATACTCACATACGTGTGCGTTCCTTACATACAGCACCATTTCTAACCATCCCGGGAGGTTTTAAAGTGATTCAGGGCACTTGTAAGATTTAAAGTAATTCAGGGCACTTGTAAGATTTAAAGTAATTCAGGGCACTTGTAAGATTTAAAGTAATTCAGGGCACTTGTAAGATTTAAAGTAATTCAAGGCACTTGTAAGATTTAAAGTAATTCAGGGCACTTGTAAGATTTAAAGTAATTCAGGGCACTTGTAAGATTTAAAGTAATTCAGGGCACTTGTAAGATTTAAAGTAATTCAGGGCACTTGTAAGATTTAAAGTAATTCAGGGCACTTGTAAGATTTAAAGTAATTCAGGGCACTTGTAAGATTTAAAGTAATTCAGGGCACTTGTAAGATTTAAAGTAATTCAGGGCACTTGTACGATTTAAAGTAATTCAGGGCACTTGTAAGATTTAAAGTGATTCAGAATTGAGATACTTATGCAACATATGGGAATCTTTATTGAAGAAACGTTTCGCCACACAGTGGCAGTCACCACAATCACCACTATACCACCAGCAGTCACCACAATCACCACTATACCACCAGCAGTCACCACAATCACCACTATGCTACAAGCAGTCACCACAATCACCACTATACCACCAGCAGTCACTACAATCGCCACTATACCGCCAGCAGTCACTATAGTCACCACAATGTCACCACAACTACCACTATATCATCAGCAGTCACCACTGTGCCACCAGCAGTCACCACAATCACCACTGTGCCACCAGCAGTCACCACAATCACCACTGTGCCACCAGCAGTCACCACTATACTACTAGCAGTCACCACTATGATACCAGCAGTACCCACAATCACCACTGTGCCACCAGCAGTCACCACTATGCTACCAGTAGTCCCCACAATCACCACTATGCCACCAGCAGTCACCACTATGCTACCAACAGTCACCACAATCACCACTGTGCCATCAGCAGTCACCACTATGCTACCAACAGTCACCACAATCACCACTATGCCACCAGCAGTCACCACTGTGCTACCAGTAGTCCCCACAATCACCACTATGCCACCAGCAGCTGTCCACCAGCAGTCACCACCAGCAGTCACACTATACCACCAGCAGTCACCACAATATCCTACAACCCAGCTGCCACCATCAATCACCACAATGCCACCAGCAGTCACCACTGTGCCACCAGCAGTCACACTATACCACCAGCAGTCACCACAATATCCCAGCAACCACAATATCCTACAACCCAGCCACCATCAATCACCACTATGCCACCAGCAGTCACCACAATATCCTACAACCCAGCTGTCACCATCAATCACCACACCAAGCAGTCACCACTAGCGGTCACCACAATCACCACTATGCTACCAGCAGTCCCCACAATCACCACTACCAGTGCAATCACCACTATGCAGTCACACTATACAATGTGTACCACCAGCAGTCACCACAATATCCTACAACCCAGCAGCCACCATCAATCACACTACAGCATCACCATCAGTCCACTATACCACCAGCAGTCACCACTATGCCACCATCAATCACCACTATGCCACCAGCAGTCACACTATACCACCAGCAGTCACACTATACCACCAGCAGTCACCACAATATCCTACAACCCAGCTGCCACCATCAATCACCACTATACCACCAGCAGTCACCACTGTGCCACCAGCAGTCACACTATACCACCAGCAGTCACCACAATATCCTACAACCCAGCTGCCACCATCAATCACCACTATGCCACCAGCAGTCACCACTATGCCACCAGCAGTCACCACAATATCCTACAACCCAGCTGCCACCATCAATCACCACTATGCCACCAGCAGTCACACTATACCACCAGCAGTCACACTATGCCACCAGCAGTCACCACAATATCCTACAACCCAGCTGCCACCATCAATCACCACTATGCCACCAGCAGTCACCACTGTGCCACCAGCAGTCACACTATACCACCAGCAGTCACCACAATATCCTACAACCCAGCTGCCACCATCAATCACCACTATGCCACCAGCAGTCACCACAATATCCTACAACCCAGCTGCCACCATCAATCACCACTATGCCACCAGCAGTCACCACAATATCCTACAACCCAGCTGCCACCATCAATCACCACTATACCACCAGCAGTCACCACAATATCCTACAACCCAGCTGTCACCATCAATCACCACTATACCACCAGCAGTCACCACAATATCCTACAACCCAGCTGTCACCATCAATCACCACTATACCACCAGCAGTCACCACAATATCCTACAACCCAGCTGCCACCATCAATCACCACTACACGTCGGACATCTCACATCCTCCTGGCCTCCTTGATATTCCACACACTACTAAACCTTTACCAAGACAACTACATTTCCCTCACCTCCTTCCTACTTCCCCCTTTTACTTCCTATATCTCCCTCCTACCTTTTTTTCCTCCCTTCCTTCTACTACTACTCATTTCCCTCACATTTCTTCCAAACTACTACCCTTTCTCCTCCTCTTCCTCTTCTCTCTCTCTCTCTCTCTCTCTCTCTCTCTCTCTCTCTCTCTCTCTCCAAAATAAGGTCTAAAATAGACCTTATTTTGTGTATTCCCTGATGGGTATGAGAAAAACATAGATGATAATATACACATGGAAGATGCTGGAGGGACTGGTTCCAAATCTGCACCCTGAAATTACTGTTTACAAGAGCAAGAGGCCCAACAGATGGTGCAAAATAAACCAATGGAAATCAGTAAAGCAATAGATGCGATAAAAACAAACTCGATAAGCATAAAGGGACCAAGACTCTTCAATGTAATCACTCCCTTAGCCTAGATTAAGATGTTAGCGACTTCTACCCCAACAACAGCCTGCTCAAGCAGGCTACTGTTGGTGTAGACAGTTGCTCCAGCAGGCTGTTGGTGGTCGTAGACAGTTGCTCCTGCAGGCTGTTGGTGGTGGTAGACAGCTGTTCCAGCAGGCTGTTGTTGGTGGTAGACAGTTGCTCAAGCAGGCTGATATTGGTGGTAGCCAGCTCCTAAACCACCTGCCTCATAGAGGGCAGCTGGCAGACAGCAACTGCCTCAACCAATCCAGCTAGACAGCAACTGCCTCAACCACTCCAGCTAGACAGCAACTGCCTCAACCACTCCAGCTAGACAGCAACTGCCTCAACCACTCCAGCTAGACAGCAACTGCCTCAACCACTCCAGCTAGACAGCAACTGCCTCAACCACTCCAGCTAGACAGCAACTGCCTCAACCAATCCAGCTAGACAGCAACTGCCTCAACCACTCCAGCTAGACAGCAACTGCTTCAACCACTCCAGCTAGACAGAAACTGCCTCAACCAATCCAGCTAGACAGCAACTGCCTCAACCAATCCAGCTAGACAGCAACTGCCTCAACCACTCCAGCTAGACAGCAACTGCCTCAACCACTCCAGCTAGACAGCAACTGCCTCAACCACTCCAGCTAGACAGCAACTGCCTCAACCACTCCAGCTAGACAGCAGCCGGCAGACAGCAACTGCCTCAACCACTCCAGCTAGACAGCTACTGCCTCAACCACTCCAGCTAGACAGCAACTGCCTCAACCACTCCAGCTAGACAGCAGCCGGCAGACAGCAACTGCCTCAACCACTCCAGCTAGACAGCAACTGCCTCAACCACTCCAGCTAGACAGCAACTGCCTCAACCACTCCAGCTAGACAGCTACTGCCTCCACCACACCAACTTCTACAGAACTAAAAAAACAATTATAATTAAAAACCCAGTTAAACCACGCTGGGAAAAACCTATGCAGTAACTGTTGAATGTGTATAAGTGGAGGGTGTTGAGGCCGACCTCCCTGGAGGCCACATTCTGGCAAAACTGTTGTATATAACAGAAAGAGTTCAACTAGGAGAGCGTAGGTGGGTCCTGGTTCTACGCTGCTTCCCTCTGAAGTTGTAACTTGTCTCTATACCTGTTAATACGCTTCTCTGTACACAAACATTGAAGCTTGATAGCTTAATACACTTCTCTGTACACAAACACTGAAGCTTGATAGCTTAATACGCTTCTCTGTACATAAACATTGAAGCTTGTTAGCTTAATACGCTTCTCTGTACATAAACATTGAAGCTTGTTAGCTTAATACGCTTCTCTGTACATAAACATTGAAGCTTGTTAGCTTAATACGCTTCTCTGTACATAAACATTGAAGCTTGATAGCTTAATACGCTTCTCTGTACACAAACATTGAAGCTTGATAGCTTAATACGCTTCTCTGTACACAAACATTGAAGCTTGATAGCTTAATACGCTTCTCTGTACATAAACATTGAAGCTTGATAGCTTAATACGCTTCTCTGTACATAAACATTGAAGCTTGATAGCTTAATACGCTTCTCTGTACACAAACACTGAAGCTTGATAGCTTAATACGCTTCTCTGTACATAAACATTGAAGCTTGATAGCTTAATACGCTTCTCTGTACATAAACATTGAAGCTTGATAGCTTAATACGCTTCTCTGTACACAAATATTGAAGCTTGATAGCTTAATACGCTTCTCTGTACACAAACATTGAAGCTTGATAGCTTAATACGCTTCTCTGTACACAAACATTGAAGCTTGATAGCTTAATACGCTTCTCTGTACACAAACATTGAAGCTTGATAGCTTAATACGCTTCTCTGTACACAAACATTGAAGCTTGATAGCTTAATACGCTTCTCTGTACACAAACATTGAAGCTTGATAGCTTAATACGCTTCTCTGTACACAAACATTGAAGCTTGATAGCTTAATACGCTTCTCTGTACACAAACATTGAAGCTTGATAGCTTAATACGCTTCTCTGTACACAAACATTGAAGCTTGATAGCTTAATACGCTTCTCTGTACACAAACATTGAAGCTTGATAGCTTAATACGCTTCTCTGTACACAAACATTGAAGCTTGATAGCTTAATACACTTCTCTGTACACAAACATTGAAGCTTGATAGCTTAATACGCTTCTCTGTACACAAACATTGAAGCTTGATAGCTTAATACACTTCTCTATACACAAACATTGAAGCTTGATAGCTTAATACACTTCTCTGTACACAAACATTGAAGCTTGATAGCTTAATACGCTTCTCTGTACACAAACATTGAAGCTTGATAGCTTAATACGCTTCTCTGTACACAAATATTGAAGCTTGATAGCTTAATACGCTTCTCTGTACACAAACATTGAAGCTTGATAGCTTAATACGCTTCTCTGTACACAAAAATTGAAGCTTGATAGCTTAATACGCTTCTCTGTACACAAATATTGAAGCTTGATAGCTTAATACGCTTCTCTGTACACAAACATTGAAGCTTGATAGCTTAATACGCTTCTCTGTACACAAAAATTGAAGCTTGATAGCTTAATACGCTTCTCTGTACACAAATATTGAAGCTTGATAGCTTAATACGCTTCTCTGTACACAAACATTGAAGCTTGATAGCTTAATACGCTTCTCTGTACACACCAGCATTGTTAGGAAAAAATCCCTATAGATAAAAGTGGAAGGATGAATAAATGGTGGAGTAATATAAATGGTTGAATGTTTCTGTGATTCACGAAATCGCAATGACACGATTGCAAACAAACCATACCACGGATGGGGTTCTAACTCGCGCTAAGAGAGTCTCAAAACTCCAGTTGGACGAATCTTATTGAAGCTAGCTGGTCCAGTGGCTAACGCGACGGTCTGGAGTTTTGAGACTCGCTGATCGCTGGTTCAAACCCCATCCGTGGTATGGTTTGTTTGTAATCGTGTCATTACGATTTCGTGAGTCATGTTGACGGGTTTGAGGGGACTTGAGCTAGAGTTCGTCACGGCCACGCTAGCGGGAGATTCGTCTGTAAAAACTTGCATTTGTGGTCACAGTGGTGCCTATGCTGACCTTCCTATGGTGTAGAAATATACCTAGTTGGACGAATCTTATTGAAGCTAGCTGGTCCAGTGGCTAACGCGACGATCTAGAATTTTGAGACACTCTTACTACTGGTTCAAACCCCATCCATGGTATGGTTTGGTTGAATGTTGGTTGTGTACTGGAAGGGCATCGTTACCTCTCTAAACTCTCCCCTCCCCTCATCTAATTTCCACTCGATGGGAGTTAGCATGAGCCCAACGTAACATACTGGACATAACTTTCTGCTCCCACTGGACATAACTTTCTGCTCCCACTGGACATAACTTTCTGCTCCCACTGGACATAACTTTCTGCTCCCACTGGACATAACTTTCTGCTCCCACTGGACATAACTTTCTGCTCCCACTGGACATAACTTTCTGCTCCCACTGGACATAACTTTCTGCTCCCACTGGACATAACTTTCTGCTCCCACTGGACATAACTTTCTGCTCCCACTGGACATAACTTTCTGCTCCCACCAAGTCTATTAACATGGTGTCCACTCTTATCTTTGACTTGAATTAGGTATTTTAACGTAGTTTTTTTAAATCCTCACTATTTCTTTAAAAGGCCTCATGTTTATCACGTGACTACTTGTCTGGGTTTTTCACGTTTACTAATTATTTTGGTTTAGAAAGACACGTAAGCAAACACTATAACATATTTATTAGAAAACGTTTCGGTCCTGGGACCTTGATCACTTCTAACATACAGAGGTAGAAAGGCATTATATTATATTTCTACCTCTGTATGTTAGAAGTGATCAAGGTCCCAGGACCGAAACGTTTTCTAATATGTTATAGTGTTTGCTTACGTGTCTTTCTAAACCAACTTGTCGGTATTTATTACCAAGGTTTATACCAGTAATTATTTTGTATCTTTCAGCCTTGTTGATCGAACTGGATCACTCGACACCGGTGAGACAAGGCTTGACCTATGTACTACATCACAAACTTAACCTCATCTTTCATTAAATACAACAGTGTGTCGCCTCACCCCCTGTAACTGATCTGTTGACTTCAAAGTCCTGCAGCACACCTCCACAGAGTGCACAAAGTCCTGCAGCACACCTCCACAGAGTACACAAAGTCCTGCAGCAAACCTCCACAGAGTACACAAAGTCCTGCAGCACACCTCCATAGAGTACACAAAGTCCTGCAGCAAATCTCCACAGAGTGCACAAAGTCCTGCAGCACACCTCCACAGAGTACACAAAGTCCTGCAGCAAACCTCCACAGAGTGCACAAAGTCCTGCAGCACACCTCCACAGAGTACACAAAGTCCTGCAGCAAACCTCCACAGAGTACACAAAGTCCTGCAGCACACCTCCATAGAGTACACAAAGTCCTGCAGCAAATCTCCACAGAGTGCACAAAGTCCTGCAGCACACCTCCACAGAGTACACAAAGTCCTGCAGCAAACCTCCACAGAGTGCACAAAGTCCTGCAGCACACCTCCACAGAGTACACAAAGTCCTGCAGCAAACCTCCACAGAGTACACAAAGTCCTGCAGCACACCTCCATAGAGTACACAAAGTCCTGCAGCAAATCTCCACAGAGTGCACAAAGTCCTGCAGCAAACCTCCACAGAGTGCACAAAGTCCTGCAGCAAACCTCCATAGAGTACACAAAGTCCTGCAGCAAACCTCCATAGAGTACACAAAGTCCTGCAGCACACCTCCATAGAGTACACAAAGTCCTGCAGCACACCTCCACAGAGTGCACAAAGTCCTGCAGCAAACCTCCACAGAGTACACAAAGTCCTGCAGCAAACCTCCACAGAGTGCACAAAGTCCTGCAGCAAACCTCCACAGAGTACACAAAGTCCTGCAGCAAATCTCCACAGAGTGCACAAAGTCCTGCAGCAAACCTCCACAGAGTGCACAAAGTCCTGCAGCAAATCTCCACAGAGTGCACAAAGTCCAGGAGCAAACCTCCACAGAGTACACAAAGTCCTGGAGCAAACCTCCACAGAGTACACAAAGTCCTGCATCACACCTCCACAGAGTACACAAAGTCCTGCAGCAAATCTCCACAGAGTGCACAAAGTCCTGCAGCAAACCTCCACAGAGTGCACAAAGTCCTGGAGCAAACCTCCACAGAGTACACAAAGTCCTGCAGCAAATCTCCACAGAGTGCACAAAGTCCTGCAGCAAACCTCCACAGAGTACACAAAGTCCTGCAGCACACCTCCATAGAGTACACAAAGTCCTGCAGCACACCTCCACAGAGTACACAAAGTCCTGCAGCACACCTCCACAGAGTACACAAAGTCCTGCAGCACACCTCCACAGAGTGCACAAAGTCCTGCAGCACACCTCCATAGAGTACACAAAGTCCTGCAGCAAACCTCCACAGAGTACACAAAGTCCTGCAGCACACCTCCACAGAGTGCACAAAGTCCTGGAGCAAACCTCCACAGAGTACACAAAGTCCTGCAGCACACCTCCACAGAGTACACAAAGTCCTGCAGCACACCTCCACAGAGTGCACAAAGTCCTGGAGCAAACCTCCATAGAGTACACAAAGTCCTGCAGCAAACCTCCACAGAGTACACAAAGTCCTGCAGCACACCTCCACAGAGTACACAAAGTCCTGCAGCACACCTCCACAGAGTGCACAAAGTCCTGGAGCAAACCTCCACAGAGTACACAAAGTCCTGCAGCACACCTCCATAGAGTACACAAAGTCCTGCAGCACACCTCCACAGAGTGCACAAAGTCCTGGAGCAAACCTCCACAGAGTACACAAAGTCCTGCAGCACACCTCCACAGAGTACACAAAGTCCTGCAGCAAACCTCCACAGAGTACACAAAGTCCTGCAGCACACCTCCATAGAGTACACAAAGTCCTGCAGCACACCTCCACAGAGTACACAAAGTCCTGCAGCACACCTCCACAGAGTACACAAAGTCCTGCAGCACACCTCCACAGAGTACACAAAGTCCTGCAGCACACCTCCACAGAGTGCACAAAGTCCTGGAGCAAACCTCCACAGAGTACACAAAGTCCTGCAGCAAACCTCCACAGAGTACACAAAGTCCTGCAGCAAACCTCCACAGAGTACACAAAGTCCTGCCGCACACCTCCACAGAGTACACAAAGTCCTGCAGCAAACCTCCACAGAGTACACAAAGTCCTGCAGCAAACCTCCACAGAGTACACGAAGTCCTGCAGCACACCTCCACAGAGTACACAAAGTCCTGCCGCACACCTCCACAGAGTACACAAAGTCCTGCAGCAAACCTCCACAGAGTACACAAAGTCCTGCAGCAAACCTCCACAGAGTACACAAAGTCCTGCAGCAAACCTCCACAGAGTACACAAAGTCCTGCAGCAAACCTCCACAGAGTACACAAAGTCCTGCAGCAAACCTCCACAGAGTACACAAGGTCAACATCTTCCACTGGTCAAACAACTACTGGCGCCTGTACTCTAGCGCTGAATATTATCCCTAATGAGTCCTGGAACCTACGCTCCACGTACACTGAAATTCCATCTGTCCACTGTATATATTAGCTTCGCTTTTTTCATTATTTACTTCAGCTATTAAATTGTCATATTTGATTGTCTTATCTTTTAGATATGTTTTGGATACCAATAAAACTGTTACTAACATCAACATTGTTACTAACATCAACATTGTTACTAACATCAACATTGTTACTAACATCAACAACATTGTTACTAACAACAACATTGTTACTAACATCAACAACATTGTTACTAACATCAACATTGTTACTATCAACAACATTGTTACTAACATCAACAACATTGTTACTAACATCAACAACATTGTTACTAACATCAACAACATTGTTACTAACATCAACATTGTTACTATCAACAACATTGTTACTAACATCAACAACATTGTTACTAACATCAACAACATTGTTACTAACATCAACAACATTGTTACTAACATCAACAACATTGTTACTAACATCAACAACATTGTTACTAACATCAACATTGTTACTATCAACAACATTGTTACTAACATCAACAACATTGTTACTAACATCAACAACATTGTTACTAACATCAACAACATTGTTACTAACATCAACAACATTGTTACTAACATCAACAACATTGTTACTAACATCAACAACATTGTTACTAACATCAACAACATTGTTACTAACATCAATATTGTTACTAACATCAACAACATTGTTACTAACATCAACAACATTGTTACTAACATCAACAACAATGTTACTAACATCAACAACATTGTTACTAACATCAACATTGTTACTAACATCAACAACATTGTTACTAACATCAACAACATTGTTACTATCAACAACAATGTTACTAACATCAACAACATTGTTACTAACATCAACAACATTGTTACTAACATCAACAACATTGTTACTAACATCAACAACATTGTTACTAACATCAACATTGTTACTAACATCAACAACATTGTTACTAACATCAACAACAATGTTACTAACATCAACAACAATGTTACTAACATCAACATTGTTACTAACATCAACAACATTGTTACTAACATCAACAACATTGTTACTAACATCAACAACAATGTTACTAACATCAACAACATTGTTACTAACATCAACATTGTTACTAACATCAACAACATTGTTACTAACATCAACAACATTGTTACTAACATCAACAACATTGTTACTAACATCAACAACAATGTTACTAACATCAACAACATTGTTACTAACATCAACAACATTGTTACTAACATCAACAACATTGTTACTAACATCAACAACATTGTTACTAACATCAACAACATTGTTACTAACATCAACATTGTTACTAACATCAACATTATTACTAACATCAACAACAGTGTTACTAACATCAACAACATTGTTACTAACATCAACATTGTTACTAACATCAACATTGTTACTAACATCAACAACATTGTTACTAACATCAACAACAATGTTACTAACATCAACAACATTGTTACTAACATCAACAACAATGTTACTAACATCAACATTGTTACTAACATCAACAACATTGTTACTAACATCAACAACATTGTTACTAACATCAACAACATTGTTACTAACATCAACAACATTGTTACTAACATCAACAACATTGTTACTAACATCAACAACAATGTTACTAACATCAACATTGTTACTAACATCAACAACAATGTTACTAACATCAACATTGTTACTAACATCAACAACAATGTTACTAACATCAACATTGTTACTAACATCAACAACAATGTTACTAACATCAACAACAATGTTACTAACATCAACAACATTGTTACTAACATCAACATTGTTACTAACATCAACAACATTGTTACTAACATCAACAACATTGTTACTAACATCAACAACATTGTTACTAACATCAACAACAATGTTACTAACATCAACATTGTTACTAACATCAACAACAATGTTACTAACATCAACATTGTTACTAACATCAACAACAATGTTACTAACATCAACAACAATGTTACTAACATCAACATTGTTACTAACATCAACAACATTGTTACTAACATCAACAACAATGTTACTAACATCAACAACAATGTTACTAACATCAACATTGTTACTAACATCAACATTGTTACTAACATCAACAACAATGTTACTAACATCAACAACAATGTTACTAACATCAACATTGTTACTAACATCAACAACATTGTTACTAACATCAACAACAATGTTACTAACATCAACAACATTGTTACTAACATCAACAACATTGTTACTAACATCAACAACATTGTTACTAACATCAACAACATTGTTACTAACATCAACAACATTGTTACTAACATCAACATTGTTACTAACATCAACAACATTGTTACTAACATCAACAACAACAACATTGTTACTAACATCAACAACATTGTTCAACAACTAACATAACATCAACAACATTGTTACAACAACATTGTTACTAACATCAACAACATTGTTACTAACATCAACATTGTTCAACAACTAACATACAATCAACATTGTTACTAACATCAACAACATTGTTACTAACATCAACAACATT
This sequence comes from Cherax quadricarinatus, assembly GCF_038502225.1. Taxonomy (NCBI): domain Eukaryota; kingdom Metazoa; phylum Arthropoda; class Malacostraca; order Decapoda; family Parastacidae; genus Cherax; species Cherax quadricarinatus. The sequence continues at coordinate 8,965,493 of NC_091388.1, read as the reverse complement.
GTTACTAACATCAACAACAATGTTACTAACATCAACATTGTTACTAACATCAACAACATTGTTACTAACATCAACAACATTGTTACTAACATCAACAACATTGTTACTAACATCAACAACACTGTTACTAACATCAACAACATTGTTACTAACATCAACAACATTGTTACTAACATCAACATTGTTACTAACATCAACAACATTGTTACTAACATCAACAACATTGTTACTAACATCAACAACATTGTTACTAACATCAACAACATTGTTACTAACATCAACAACACTGTTACTAACATCAACAACATTGTTACTAACATCAACAACATTGTTACTAACATCAACATTGTTACTAACACACAACATGCGGTTGGTGGCATTTTACTGAGGTGACGTTTCGCCCATCAGGGACCGTATCAACTTACGAACATTGATAAAGCCCGACTTGGACGAAACATCTCGTCAATAAAATGCCATAAACCTCATATTTGAGTTAGACTGTGAGGTTAAGGACCCGTGTAGCACATGGCCACAGCCGAGGGACTGACCACCTCAAAACTGCATCTTCAAGGGTGACTGATTACATCGTCTTCAAATCTCTACTGCTTCTGTACTCGACTGAAGAATCCTACTATGTGTCTTGCTTATCAACCTGTCTGTAATGTTTACCATTTTCATATTAACCCTGAAGTATCGGATGATGGGCATAAATAATACGATATTAATAAAATCCTTAAGATATCGAATCAAATAAGAACCAGAAATAACGGATTTAGGTTAGACAGGTTTAGATTTAGAAAAAACATAGGTAAATATTGGTTTTCAGTGTTGTCGATGAGTGGAACAATCTTCTGAGTAGATTAATCGAGGCTAGGACCCTGGGTAGCTTTAAAAAGTGGGCAGATACATGAGTGGGAGGGGCTGGGTTTGATTGGTGTTTGGGGTGCGGAAGTAAATTCTTGGGTAGCTCTGGTTACCTGGTTACCTGGAGGTTATTCCGAGGATCAACGCCCCCGCGGCCCGGTCCATGACCAGGCCTCCCGATGGATCAGGGCCTGATCAACTAGGCTGTTACTGCTGGCCGCACGCAGTCCGACGTACGAGCCACAGCCCGGCTGATCCGGCACTGACTTTAGGTATCTGTCCAGCTCTCTCTTGAAGGCAGCCAGGGGTTTATTGGCAATTCCCCTAATGCTTGATGGGAGGCTGTTGAACAGTTTTGGGCCCCGGACACTTATGGTGTTTTCTCTTAGTGTACCAATGGCGCCCCTACTTTTTATTGGGGGCATTTTGCATCGCCTGCCCAGTCTTTTACTTTCGTAGGGAGTGATTTCTGTGTGCAGATTTGGGACCATTCCTTCCAAGATTTTCCAAGTGTAGATTATGATATATCTCTCCCTCCTGCGTTCCAACGAGTACAAGTCAAGTGCTTCCAAGCGTTCCCAGTAGTTAAGGTGCTTGACAGAACTTATACGTGCAGTAAAGGATCTCTGTACACTCTCTAGATCTGCGATTTCACCTGCTTTGAATGGAGATGTTAATGTACAGCAGTATTCCAGCCTAGAGAGAACAAGTGATTTGAAAAGGATCATCATGGGCTTGGCATCTCTCGTTTTGAAAGTTCTCATTATCCATCCTATCATTTTCTTTGCACGTGCGATCGTGGCACTGTTGTGATCCTTGAAAGTGAGATCCTCAGACATTACTACTCCCAGGTCCCTTACATTATTTTTCCGCTCTACTGTATGGCCGGAGTCAGTAGTATACTCTGTTCTAGTTATTATCTCCTCCAGTTTTCCATAACGGAGTAGTTGGAATTTGTCCTCATTGAACATCATATTGTTTACCGTTGCCCACTGGAAAACTTTGTTTATATCTTCTTGGAGGTTAACCGCGTCCTCAGCAGATGACAGCCTCATGCAGATCCTAGTATCATCCGCAAAGGATGATACGGTGCTGTGGTGTATATCTCTGTTTATGTCTGATATGAGGATAAGGAATAAGATGGGGGCGAGTACTGTGCCTTGTGGAACAGAGCTCTTCACTATGGTAGCCTCCGATTTAACTCTGTTGACCACTACTCTTTGTGTTCAATTTGTTAGGAAGTTGAAGATCCATCTCCCCACTTTCCCAGTTATTCCTTTAGCACGTATTTTATGGGCTATTACGCCATGATCGCATTTGTCAAATGCTTTTGCAAAGTCTGTGTTTATTACATCTGCATTCTGATTTTCTTCCAGTGCATCCAAGGCCATGTCATAGTGATCCAGTAGTTGTGAGAGGCAGGAGCGACCTGCCCTGAACCCATGTTGCCCTGGATTGTGCAGATTTTGGGAATCCAGGTGATTTGCAATCCTGCTTCTTAGCACTCTTTCAAAGATTTTTATGATGTGGGACGTCAGAGCTATTGGTCTATAGTTCTTAGCTAATGCTTTGCTGCCACCTTTATGGAGTGGGGCTATATCCGTTGTTTTAAGTGACTGTGGAATTTCACCCATGTCCAAGCTCCTCCTCCATAGTTTACTTAGGGCACGCGAGAGGGGTTTCTTGCAGTTCTTAATGAGAACAGAGTTCCACGAGTCTGGGCCCGGGGCTGAGTGCATAGGCATGTTGTCAATGGCTTTTTCGAAATCTATCGGAGTTAGGGTAATGTCGGAAATCTGGCATACATTTATGGAGTTTTGAGGCTCATTCATGAAGAAATCATTTGGGTCGTCGATCCTCAGACCGATTAGTGGTTCACTAAACACAGAGTCGTACTGGGATTTCAATATTTCACTCATTTCCTTGTTGTCGTCTGTGTAAGTCCCATCCTGTCTGAGTAAGGGCCCGATACTAGATGTGGTATTTGCCTTGTTTTTGGCATATGAAAAGAAATATTTTGAATTTCTTTCAATTTCACTAATAGCTTTAAGCTCCTCCTGCCTCTCCTGGTTCCTGTAAGAGTCATTTAGCTTAAGTTCGATAGTTTCCACTTCCCTGGTCAGAGGTGGTTTTGATAAGGACCTGCCTTGTATGGGCCAGTAGGCCTTCTGCAGTGTTCCTCTGCTATTTTCAGAGTACCTCCACGTCCTAACACTTTCTAAACAGTACGACGCTAGTGGTAAACAATAACATACACGTCAACAACATCCTGTCACAGCACTCCAAGCCACCGAACTTGCCGGAGGTCATCCAGCCGGCCACAAACATACTGGATACCAATCTCTGTCAAATAACATTCTCCCTGAAGATCCTGCAAGACCTGCATCTCCAGTTACACCTCGTTAACTCTCACCTTCTCACCCTGACCACTCCAACACCCTCTCACTCCACCTCAGATGAGTAAGATAACTTTTCACTTAATGTAGAAATAGTAGATGAATGGAGGGGAAGTCGTAGTAATAGAAGTAATCAGTCTAAATGCCAAGAAAAATGAGTACTGCAGGAGAGCTAAGGTCTCACAAGAGTCTTCAAGAACAACTTTCAACATATCTACTGTTCCACTCTCCATATTTTTTTCCTGAAATCCTTATCAGGCAGTATATAAGCGCCAGCCTTCTTGCCTGTGCTCCAGATTCTTCACGACTACGGTGCTCTTCACACCAGCTCCAAGGCTGAGGGACTGGTTACCTCATCTTTTGTATATAGTTCTACTGTCTTCAAATTATGTCCTAGAATTTATATTGATAAAGCCACTGGATGGCGAAACGTCTACATTAAAGATACCCAGATGCTGCACATGTGTCTAATTTTCATCAATAATAATAATGTAACAAGCCTGACTGACCAGACTGCCAACTAGGAGGCCTGATCTAAGATTGAGGTGCCGGGGCGATGATCAAAGAAATCATCAACCATCAGGATTGTGATGAATGGTTTGAAGAACCGACAAGTTGAAGATTGAGACACTTATGCACCATATGGGAATCTTATTCCCATATGCTGCATAAGTGTCTCAATCTTCAACTTGTCGGTTTTTCAAACCATTCATCACAACTGTCAGACACTGCAGCATCATGGGATCTTGTTACAAAGAATTCTTCAACACTTGTTCAACCTTTGGACGAAGATCTACTTCGACTAGTGGATGGTACCACTGTGACCCCGCCTCCGCCTGCTTCACCTCACCTCACTACAGTACATAAGCCACGTCTACGACCCTATGCTGTACATTCTACAAGATTGATGGACTGAGCACATCGACTCCAGGCTGAGGGACTGATTACCTCAAACTCCTCCTCTCCTTACGCCTTCCTCTTTGTATTAGACTGATGAAGCCACTGTGTGGCGAAACGTTTCCTGAATAAAGATTCCCATATGCTGCTTAAGTGTCTCAATCTTCAACCATCAGGATAGTGAAACGTGGGCTTACAAGACCCTAGATTTGTACGAATTGAAAACAGCCAGGATCATTTTCTCTTTCAACTAATCCACACCACGGGTGGGGTTAGAACCCCCGATCAGAGTCTTAAAACTCCAGACCATCGCGTTCTCGACGGTCTGGAGTCACACTCTGTCAACTATTTGCGTAATGATTAACATGTCAGTAAGCATAACGTGGTGAAATAGATAAGAGATGAGTGACATGACTGGCACTGCGGTCAGTGTACGTGATGTAGCAAGTACCTGGTGTTGTGAACGTGTGTACACATTACCTGTATACATGAACTAAGTGCCAGGTGTTGTGTACAAGTGACAAACAAACCAGGTTACTACATTTCCACTCTACAGATTGTTTACATTATCTGCCTCAGTGTCCGCCATGGGAATAATTCAACTCGAAATTACTGAACACTAGTGAATCAAATATCACATGGAGGAATCAGTTGTCACCACTCTCCTTTCATATTTCTCTATGATCCTTCTGTTGGACAATGATGGCCTTTCCTTTTTATAAAACCTAATACTCGTTTTACAAATAAATATAGATACACACTTCAGAGGCCTATGCAAAACTGCAAAACTTTAGAAGATTCAAGAAATTGAACAGAACAGGCAGTGTTGGGGACAGAGACTTGAATCCCACGAAAAATAAATTAAGAATACAAGTTAATGATCACACACACATGAGAGGCGGGCAATGAGCTGTGAATCAACCCCCTGCAACCACAAGTTGGTAAGTACGAATAGGTAAGTATGCGCGCAACAACATACTTTTAACAGTAGGTATGATCGGGTCCTGGAGGCTTGGAATTGGTCTCTCGAGAACAATTAAGGTGAAACCAGGAGCTATTATTCGACCCTAGAAATGAGTTCCATCCAGACTTTGCGTGGTACTGGAAATTCCTCTAATGCTTGCCGGGGAGCCCATGCTTGCCAGGGGTCCCTCCAGGCTTGCCGTGGATCCCTCCAGGCTTGCCTATGATCCTTCCAGGCTACGCAGGATGCGTCTAGGTTTCCTGGAATCCTTTCCAGGATACACACCTCCAACAACACAATACGTAAACACCAAGATGACAATACAGTATAATTTACAACCATCGTATAGAATCTTGGTGAATTAACTTCTTGATGTAGATTAACCAAGCACTAAACACACCCTAACTCACCTCTCATCTACATTACAAATGAAAACCTCATACATATTCAAGTCTTGGCTGGATTACAAAAATCCTTGTATTTCAGGGAAGCTCACTGCGTGAAGATAATGTGTTTGTCTGAGATGAAAGTTGTGTTGATGGCAGAGATACATCAACACGTGAAGGAAGAAGCCTTATTGATGACCACAATTTGGTTGAAAGGATGAACAATAAAATGGTATAAAATACCGACAGATTGTTAGGTAAGACACATATGCAACAGTTAGGTATCTTTATTCCGAATAAAGATACCTAACTGTTGCATATGTGTCTTACCTAACACACTGGTTGAAAGGATGCAGGTGTATGAGCTTAAGACGTTTATACCGGACACATTTTGATTCTGGGACCCTGGTCTCTCCAAATGAGTGACCAAGTGAAGGTAATGTGACCTTTTACTGCAGCAATGTTTCGCTCTCTAGGACCTTTGGCAAACAAGCAAGCAAGCAAGCAAGCAAGCAAGCCAGCCAGCCAGCCAGCCAGCCAGCCAGCCAGCCAGTCAGCCAGCCAGCCAGCAGCAGCAGCAGCGGCGGCGGCGATACATGTGTCTTGTCATTTTTAACCAGGCTGTTGCTGCTGGCCGCTTAGGTTTGGCAATACATTAGCACTAAGTGTAAAATAAAAGTCCCTCGCGGAAACAATCTGTAAGTTTGTTATTACATGAGTTAATTGCTAAATCAGTACGGGTCATATAGCGCCTGGGAAATGGGACTGACCCAAGTGGATGGTAGATATAATTCCTTGGATCAAAACACCTTTTACTAGGATAGAGACTTAGGTTTGCAGTCATATTAGTAGGTTAGAAGAGCGAGATGACTGGGTGAGTTAGACACGTGTGGAGTGGATCTGAGAGTGACTGGGTGAGTTGGACACGTGTGGAGTGGCTGAGAGAGTAACTGGGCGAGCTGGACATGTACAGCTTATGATGAAGTCTTGGTACAGTGTTTCTCACACTGCTAGGAGTTAAGTGAGAGAGATGAGGAGGTGAGAACTGAAGAATGTACTTGCAAAAATTACTCTCACTGGCTGGTAGAGGATGCCGCACTTCCCACCGATTTCCTCTATGCATTACAATTAAGCTATGACAGGGAGCCAATTTCCCACTGGCTGCCTCTGCTACCTCCCCAGACCCTGCTGTCTCCCAAGACCCTGCTGTCTCCCAAGACCCTGCTGTCTCCCAAGACCCTGCTGTCTCCCAAGACCCTGCTACCTCCCCAGACCCTGCTGTCTCCCAAGACCCTGCTGTCTCCCAAGACCCTGCTACCTCCCCAGACCCTGCTACCTCCCCAGACCCTGCTGTCTCCCCAGACCCTGCTACCTCCCAAGACCCTGCTGTCTCCCCAGACCCTGCTACCTCCCCAGACTATGCTGTCTCCCCAGACCCTGCTACCTCCCCAGACCCTGCTACCTCCCCAGACCCTGCTGTCTCCCCAGACCCTGCTACCTCCCCAGACCCTGCTGTCTCCCCAGACCCTGCTGTCTCCCCAGACCCTGCTACCTCCCCAGACTATGCTGTCTCCCCAGACCCTGCTACCTCCCCAGACCCTGCTGTCTCCCCAGACCCTGCTACCTCCCCAGACCCTGCTGTCTCCCCAGACCCTGCCGTCTCCCCAGACCCTGCTACCTCCCCAGACCCTGCTGTCTCCCCAGACCCTGCTGTCTCCCCAGACCCTGCTACCTCCCCAGACCCTGTCGTCTCCCCAGACCCTGCTACCTCCCCAGACTCTGCTGTCTCCCCAGACCCTGCTGTCTCCCCAGACCCTGCTACCTCCCCAGACCCTGCTATCTACACAGACCCTGTTAATCCTTCCCTCCTTGTAACCTACACAGGCACGAAAGAGACAAGAGCCTCTACATATCAACACTGGCCACATCAGCAGTAAGGTGTTATGTTATTCTGTAAGTGTCCAGTATAAGAAGAATTGGTCGGAGAGAGTATGTTCTAAGTGTCCTGGGGGGTTAGCACTAGTTCTCAAGCTTTACTGCCACCATGCTGACACTAAACGACCTCTGTACATTTTTCTGCTGTGATATCTCTCCCGTCTTGAAAGGAGTTGTGGACACAGACCAATACTGCAGATGCGAGATCACAGGGAAGAGGTGGGTGAGGGATGAGGTATGTCGGAGAGGAGGTGTTGTAGGAGTGATGGAAGTATGGTGGGAGGTATGGAAGTATGGTGGGAGGTATGGTGGGAGGTATGGAAGTATGGTGGGAGGTATGGAAGTATGGTGGGAGGTATGGAAGTATGGTGGGAGGTATGGAAGTATGGTGGGAGGTATGGAAGTATGGTGGGAGGTATGGAAGTATGGTGGGAGGTATGGAAGTATGGTGGGAGGTATGGAAGTATGGTGGGAGGTATGGAAGTATGGTGGGAGGTATGGAACTATGGTGGGAGGTATGGAACTATGGTGGGAGGTATGGAACTATGGTGGGAGGTATGGAACTATGGTGGGAGGTATGGAACTATGGTGGGAGGTATGGAACTATGATGGGAGGCATGGAAGCATGGTGGGAGGTATGGAAGTATGATGGGAGGTATGGAAGCATGGTGGGAGGTATGGAAGTATGATGGGAGGTATGGAAGTATGGTGGGAGGTATGGAAGTATGATGGGAGGTATGGAAGCATGGTGGGAGGTATGGAAGTATGGTGGGAGGTATGGAAGTATGATGGGAGGTATGGAAGCATGGTGGGAGGTATGGAAGTATGATGGGAGGTATGGAAGTATGATGGGAGGTATGGAAGCATGGTGGGAGGTATGGAAGCATGGTGGGAGGTATGGAAGTATGGTGGGAGGTATGGAACTATGGTGGGAGGTATGGAACTATGGTGGGAGGTATTGAACTATGGTGGGAGGTATTGAACTATGGTGGGAGGTATGGAAGTATGGTGGGAGGTATGGAAGTATGGTGGGAGGTATGGAAGTATGGTGGGAGGTATTGAACTATGGTGGGAGGTATGGAAGTATGGTGGGAGGTATGGAAGTATGGTGGGAGGTATGGAAGTATGGTGGGAGGTATGGAAGCATGGTGGGAGGTATGGAAGTATGGTGGGAGGTATGGAAGTATGGTGGGAGGTATGGAAGTATGGTGAGAGGTATGGAACTATGGTGGGAGGTATGGAACTATGGTGGGAGGTATGGAACTATGGTGGGAGGTATGGAACTATGGTGGGAGGTATGGAACTATGGTGGGAGGTATGGAACTATGGTGGGAGGTATGGAAGTATGGTGGGAGGTATGGAAGTATGGTGGGAGGTATGGAAGTATGGTGGGAGGTATGGAAGCATGGTGGGAGGTATGGAAGTATGGTGGGAGGTATGGAAGTATGGTGGGAGGTATGGAAGTATGGTGAGAGGTATGGAACTATGGTGGGAGGTATGGAACTATGGTGGGAGGTATGGAACTATGGTGGGAGGTATGGAACTATGGTGGGAGGTATGGAACTATGGTGGGAGGTATGGAAGTATGGTGGGAGGTATGGAAGTATGGTGGGAGGTATGGAAGCATGGTGGGAGGTATGGAAGTATGGTGGGAGGTATGGAACTATGGTGGGAGGTATGGAAGCATGGTGGGAGGTATGGAAGTATGGTGGGAGGTATGGAAGTATGGTGGGAGGTATGGAAGCATGGTGGGAGGTATGGAAGTATGGTGGGAGGTATGGAACTATGGTGGGAGGTATAAAGACAAAATATACACACAATATACCAAACCCTGATAAAATATCTACCTACATAAAAAAAACGTCTTCTTTTACGTGAAAAAGTTGCTAGAGCTCGATCCTCCGTTCAGTAATCGCAGCCAATTCTCTGACCAGTCAGACTGTTGGTGATCCAAGAGGACAAGTGAACTTTTAGTCCACTGTCGCTCCACTGCCGTACCTTTACACCTTTTTCTATTCCCAAGCCTTGCACTAGGCTTGTCTGGTCAACCAGGCTGTTGCTGCTACAGCCTGCTGCCCCACATATCCATCACAGCCTGGTTGATCTGGCACCTGGTGAAGATACTTGTCCAGTTTTCTCTTGAAGACTTGTAGAGTTGTTCCAGCAGTGTCTGACATCTTCTGGTAAGATGTTGAATAGTTTGGGACCACGGATGTTGATATAGTGTTCCCTTATTGTGCTCACTGACATAATGCCAAGAAAGTACACAGTATAATCCCTCCTGGCAGCCTCCCAAGACTACACACACACACACACACACACACACACACACACACACACACACACACACACACACACACACACACACACGTCAAGAAGTTAGAGAAAGTACAAAGGTTTGCAACAAGGCTAGTCCCAGAGCTCAGGGGAATGTCGTACGAGGAAAGGTTGAGGGAAATCGGACTGACGACACTGGAGGACAGAAGGGTCAGGGGAGACATGATAACGACATACAAGATACTGCGGGGAATAGACAAAGTGGATAGAGATAGGATGTTCCAGAGATGGGACACAGAAACAAGGGGTCACAACTGGAAGTTGAAGACTCAGACGAGTCACAGGGACGTTAAGAAGTATTTCTTCAGTCATAGAGTTGTCAGCAAGTGGAATAGCCTAGCAAGTGAAGTAGTGGAGGCAGGAACCATACATAGTTTTAAAAAGAGGTATGACAAAGCTCAGGAAGCAGAGAGGGAGAAGACCTAGTAGCGATCAGTGAAGAGGCGGGGCCAGGAGCTGAGTCTCGACCCCTGCAACCACAATTAGGTGAGTACACTCACACACACACACACACACACGCACACACACACACACACACACACACTCACACACACACACACACACACACACACACACACACAATGGGACTGGACAACATCTCCCCGTGGGTCCTTAGAGAGGGAGCAGATATGTTGTGCGTGCCACTTACCACAATCTTCAACACATCCCTGGAAACTGGGCAACTACCTGAGGTATGGAAGACGGCAAATGTAGTTCCCATTTTTAAAAAAGGAGACAGAAAAGAGGCACTAAACTATAAACCTGTGTCATTGACGTGTATAGTATGCAAAATTATGGAGAAGATTATCAGGAGGAGAGTGGTGGAGCACCTGGAACGGAACAGGAGTATAAATGCCAACCAGAACGGATTCACAGAAGGCAAATCCTGTGTCACAAACCTTCTGGAGTTTTATGATAAAATAACAGAAGTAAGACACGAGAGAGAGGGGTGGGTTGATTGCATCTTCTTGGACTGCAAGAAGGCCTTTGACACAGTTCCTCACAAGAGATTAGTGCAGAAGCTAGAGCATCAGGCGCATATAACAGGAAGGGCACTGCAATGGATCAGAGAATACCTGACAGGGAGGCAACAACGAGTCATGGTACGTAATGATGTATCACAGTGGGCACCTGTGACGAGCGGGGTCCCACAGGGGTCGGTCCTAGGACCAGTGCTATTTTTGGTATATGTGAACGACATGACGGAAGGGTTAGACTCAGAAGTGTCCCTGTTTGCAGATGATGTGAAGTTAATGAGGAGAATTAAATCTGATGAGGACCAGGCAGGACTTCAAAGAGACCTGGACAGACTGGACACCTGGTCCAGCAAATGGCTTCTCGAATTTAATCCTGCCAAATGCAAAGTCATGAAGATAGGGGAAGGGCACAGAAGACCACAGACAGAGTATAGGCTAGGTGGCCAAAGACTGCAAACCTCACTCAAGGAGAAAGATCTTGGGGTGAGTATAACACCGAGCATGTCTCCGGAAGCACACATCAATCAGATAACTGCTGCAGCATATGGGCGCCTGGCAAACCTGAGAACAGCATTCCGATACCTTAGTAAGGAATCATTCAAGACACTGTACACCGTGTATGTCAGGCCCATGCTGGAGTATGCAGCACCTGTTTGGAACCCGCACTTGATAAAGCACGTCAAGAAACTAGAGAAAGTACAAAGGTTTGCGACAAGGTTAGTTCCAGAGCTAAGGGGAATGTCCTATGAAGAAAGATTAAGGGAAATCGGCCTGACGACACTGGAGGACAGGAGGGTCAGGGGAGACATGATAACGACATATAAAATACTGCGTGGAATAGACAAGGTGGACAAAGACAGGATGTTCCAGGGAGGGGACAGAAACAAGAGGCCACAATTGGAAGTTGAAGACACAAATGAGTCAGAGAGATAGTAGGAAGTATTTCTTCAGTCATAGAGTTGTAAGGCAGTGGAATAGCCTAGAAAATGACGTAGTGGAGGCAGGAACCATACACAGTTTTAAGACGAGGTTTGATAAAGCTCATGGAGCGGGGAGAGAGAGGGCCTAGTAGCAACCGGTGAAGAGGCGGGGCCAGGAGCTAGGGATCGACCCCTGCAACCACAAATAGGTGAGTACAAATAGGTGAGTACACACACACACACACACACACACACATCGTGAAGACAAGTATACCAGCTGTGCTGCGTAGAATTCTGATGCAAGATTACTTTGTATTATCACTGTATTTGCTGCATAAACACACACATACAATAACGACGTACAAAATACTAAGACAAGGTGACGAGTGAACAGGGACAGAATGTTTCAGAGATTGGATACAGGAACAAGAGAACACAACTGGAAGTTGAAAACTCAGATAAGCCACAGGGATGTTAGGAAGTATTTCTTCAGTCACAGAGTTGTCAGGAAGTGGAACAATGCAAAGCTCTGTTTAGAACTTTATCAGGTCACAGCCAGAGAAAGTTCCACATCTCAGAGATTGTTCCACATCTCAGAGAAAGTTCCACATCTCAGAGATTGTTCCACATCTCAGAGAAAGTTCCACATCTCAGAGATTGTTCCACATCTCAGAGAAAGTTCCACATCTCAGAGATTGTTCCACATCTCAGAGAAAGTTCCACATCTCAGAGATTGTTCCACATCTCAGAGAAAGTTCCACATCTCAGAGATTGTTCCACATCTCAGAGAAAGTTCCACATCTCAGAGATTGTTCCACATCTCAGAGAAAGTTCCACATCTCAGAGATTGTTCCACATCTCAGAGAAAGTTCCACATCTCAGAGAAAGTTCCACATCTCAGAGATTGTTCCACATCTCAGAGAAAGTTCCACATCTCAGAGAAAGTTCCACATCTCAGAGATTGTTCCACATCTCAGAGAAACTTCCACATATCAGAGATTGTTCCACATCTCAGAGATTGTTCCACATCTCAGAGATTGTTCCACATCAACCTCTCCTTCACTAGTGCAGGCAGTATGGCATTTCAATACATATCACAACATGCACTAAACACGATGAATAACTTAAGTGTAAAGATCACTTAACAATACTCATTAACGGTGAATTATATCAGGCGACAAAATGTAATTCCCCGTAAGAGATGGGTCATTAAATGTCAAGATAATTTAGGAGGGTTAAAGACACATCAAGTCATGAGAGAGTCGCCTTCAACATAGTGATTAGTGCTCAGTAATAACCAACATGGAGACAGAAACACAGCAAGTTGGTTGATCAGTATATTTCAATCCCCTACTGAGACCCTCTTCAGCAGATCTTCTCACCAGAATCACAGAAGGATACACAAATAACCCGCACATAAAAGAGAGAAGCTTACGACGACGGAAGTCGAAATATACAGATCAATCAACCTCCCGTGTTTGTGTCCCAGTGTGGGTTATTACTGAGCACTAAACACTATGTTGAAGGCGACTCTCTCATGACTTTATCTGTCTTTAACCCTCCTAAATTATCTTGACATTTAACGACCCATCTCTTACGGGGAATTACATTTTGTCGCCTGTTATAATTTACCGTTAATGAGTAATTAATTTTACGAGCGGTCGACGCACCCCGTCGCCCTAACACAACGCACCATAACAACCCTGGAGATGTTCCCTGCAACACATTACGAGCGGTCGACGCACCCCGTCGCCCTAACACAACGCACCATAACAACCCTGGAGATGTTCCCTGCAACACATTACGAGCGGTCGACGCACCCCGTCGCCCTAACACAACGCACCATAACAACCCTGGAGATGTTCCCTGCAACACATTACGAGCGGTCGACGCACCCCGTCGCCCTAACACAACGCACCATAACAACCCTGGAGATGTTCCCTGCAACACATTACGAGCGGTCGACGCACCCCGTCGCCCTAACACAACGCACCATAACAACCCTGGAGATGTTCCCTGCAACACATTACGAGCGGTCGACGCACCCCGTCGCCCTAACACAACACACCATAACAACCCTGGAGATGTTCCCTGCAACACATTACGAGCGGTCGACGCACCCCGTCGCCCTAACACAACGCACCATAACAACCCTGGAGATGTTCCCTGCAACACATTACGAGCGGTCGACGCACCCAGTCGCCCTAACACAACGCACCATAACAACCCTGGAGATGTTCCCTGCAACACATTACGAGCGGTCGACGCACCCCGTCGCCCTAACACAACGCACCATAACAACCCTGGAGATGTTCCCTGCAACACATTACGAGCGGTCGACGCACCCCGTCGCCCTAACACAACGCACCATAACAACCCTGGAGATGTTCCCTGCAACACATTACGAGCGGTCGACGCACCCCGTCGCCCTAACACAACGCACCATAACAACCCTGGAGATGTTCCCTGCAACACATTACGAGCGGTCGACGCACCCCGTCGCCCTAACACAACGCACCATAACAACCCTGGAGATGTTCCCTGCAACACATTACGAGCGGTCGACGCACCCCGTCGCCCTAACACAACGCACCATAACAACCCTGGAGATGTTCCCTGCAACACATTACGAGCGGTCGACGCACCCCGTCGCCCTAACACAACGCACCATAACAACCCTGGAGATGTTCCCTGCAACACATTACGAGCAGTCGACGCACCCCGAAACCCTAACACAACGCACCATAACAACCCTGGAGATGTTCCCTGCAACATATTACGAGCGGTCGACGCACCCCGTCGCCCTAACACAACGCACCATAACAACCCTGGAGATGTTCCCTGCAACACATTACGAGCGGTCGACGCACCCCGTCGCCCTAACACAACGCACCATAACAACCCTGGAGATGTTCCCTGCAACACATTATGCAACGCCACTCATTGCAGTACTAACTTCTTGATAGCTCTAGGGATAAGGGATTAGATATGTGCAACACCTAGGTATCTTTATTTGAAGACGTGTCGCCAACTAGTGGATTTTTCCAATTCAATACAGAGGCGACACACGAAGACAATGGAGAATGGGGGTAGTCAGTCCCTCAGTCTTCCAGAACTAAACACAAACAGTGGAAGATGAGGTAATCAGTCCCTCAGTCTGCAAGCAGCGGTGATAATCAAGGACCACTGCCCCTGGTGCCTGGAGCAGCGGTGATAATCAAGGATCACTGCCCCTGGTGCCTGGAGTAGAGATGATAATCAAGGACCACTGCCCCTGGTGCCTGGAGTAGAGGTGATAATCAAGGACCACTGCCCCTGGTGCCTGGAGTAGAGATGATAATCAAGGACCACTGCCCCTGGTGCCTGGAGCAGCGGTGATAATCAAGGACCACTGCCCCTGGTGCCTGGAGTAGAGGTGATAATCAAGGACCACTGCCCCTGGTGCCTGGAGTAGAGGTGATAATCAAGGATCACTGCCCCTGGTGCCTGGAGCAGCTGTGATAATCAAGGACCACTGCCCCTGGTGCCTGGAGCAGCGGTGATAATCAAGGACCACTACCCCTGGTGCCTGGATCAGTGGTGATAATCAAGAACCACTGCCCCTGGTGCCTGGAGTAGCAGTGATAATCAAGGACCACTGCCCCTGGTGCCTGGAGCAGCGGTGATAATCAAGGACCACTACCCCTGGTGCCTGGATCAGTGGTGATAATCAAGGACCACTACCCCTGATACCTGGAGCAGCTGTGATAATCAAGGACCACTACCCCTGGTGCCTGGAGCAGCGGTGATAATCAAGGACCACTGCCCCTGGTTCCTGTCGCAGCAGTGATAATCAAGGACTACTGCCCCCGGTGCCAGGAGCAGCGGTGATAATCAAGGACCACTGCCCCTGGTTCCTGGAGCAGCGGTGATAATCAAGGACCACTGTCCCTGGTGTCAGGAGCAGCTGTGATAACCAAGGACCACTGCCCCTAGTGTCAGGAGCAGCTGTGATAATCAAGGACCACTACACCTGGTGCCAGTAGCAGCGGTGATAATCAAGGACCACTGCCCCTGGTTCCTGGAGCAGTGGTGATAATCAAGAACCACTACCCCTGGTGCCAGTAGCAGCGGTGATAATCAAGAACCACTACCCCTGATGCCTGGATCAGTAGTGATAATCAAGGACCACTACCCCTGATGCCAGGAGCAGCGGTGATAATCAAGGACTCCTACCCCTGATGCCAGGAGCAGCGGTGATTATCAAGGACCACTACCCCTGATGCCTGGAGCAGCGGTGATAATCAATGACCACTATCCCTGGTGCCTGGAGCAACGGTGATAATCAAGGACCACTATCCCTGGTGCCTGGAGCAGTGGCGATAATCAAGGACCACTACCCCTGATGCCAGGAGCAGCTGTGATAATCAAGGACCACTACCCCTGATGCCAGGAGCAGCTGTGATAATCAAGGACCACTACCCCTGATGCCAGGAGCAGCTGTGAAAATCAAGGACCACTACCCCTTGATTATCACTCATGGTAACAGCTACATATTTCAGAGTCACTCAAACATTTACCAGAGTCGTAAATTAAATACTTCACGTCAGGGCACCAATCAGTATAATGCGACACAACTTAAGTATTTTCAAACATTTACAAAGTTAATGCATCAAGATCACAGTAAACAGGTGATATCACAATACGCACAACAACCACTGTGAAAAAATAGTGAACTTCCAAGCGCTTTCGTGATTAATGCATTCTCAAGGAACCGTAAAAATAACAGAAGAGCAGAAGACATGTAAGGGTGAGATTGCATCTCGCTTATAAATCTAAATTTACGTTGTCAATCCAAGTTCACTGAAATATCTCTGAATTCCCAATTCGGCTTGCCTTAAATGGCTTGTCTGGGGCCAGCAATATTGCTGTTGAGACCCTGGAAGTCAACTCACACTTCTGACGGGGTTTCAGGGACCCCGGGGCGAGCCTATTAAATAGTCACTCGGAAAAGAAACCTATTTCAGAAACGAGCCTAGTCCATGGCCGGGCTCCGATAGTAGAAAACTTTCAGAGCTCGTCAAAGGTATCTTACTGTTGGTAGCACTGATACAAGTCGCAGTAGAATCACAGATGGTAACACTGATACAAGAGTCATAGTAGTCACAGTTGGTGGCACTGATACAACAGTCACAGTTGGTAGCACTGATACAAGTCACAGTTGGTAACACTGATGCAACAGTCACAGTTGGCAGCATTGATATAACGGTCACAGCAGAATCACAGTTGGTAGCACTGATACAACAGTCACAGTAGTCAGAGTTGGTAGCACTGATACAAGTCACAGTAGTCACAGTTGGTAGCACTGATACAACAGTCACAGTAGAGTCACAGTTGGTAGCACTGATACAACAGTCACAGTAAAGTCACAGTTGGTAGCACTGATACAACAGTCACAGTAAAGTCA
Source organism: Cherax quadricarinatus (assembly GCF_038502225.1). Classification (NCBI taxonomy): domain Eukaryota; kingdom Metazoa; phylum Arthropoda; class Malacostraca; order Decapoda; family Parastacidae; genus Cherax; species Cherax quadricarinatus. Next base: position 8,948,371 of record NC_091388.1, on the reverse strand, counting down.
CAGTTGGTAGCACTGATACAACAGTCACAGTAGAGTCACAGTTGGTAGCACTGATACAACAGTCACAGTAGTCACAGTTGGTAGCACTGATACAACAGTCACAGTAAAGTCACAGTTGGTAGCACTGATACAAGTCACAGTAGAGTCACAGTTGGTAGCACTGATACAAGTCACAGTAGAGTCACAGTTGGTAGCACTGATACAACAGTCACAGTAAAGTCACAGTTGGTAGCACTGATACAAGTCACAGTAGTCACAGTTGGTAGCACTGATACAACAGTCACAGTAGAGTCACAGTTGGTAGCACTGATACAACAGTCACAGTAGTCACAGTTGGTAGCACTGATACAACAGTCACAGTAGTCACAGTTGGTAGCACTGATACAACAGTCACAGTAGAGTCACAGTTGGTAGCACTGATACAACAGTCACAGTAAAGTCACAGTTGGTAGCACTGATACAAAAGTCACAGTAGTCACAGTTGGTAGCACTGATATAACAGTCACAGCAGAGTCACAGTTGGTAGCACTGATATAACAGTCACAGCAGTCACAGTTGGTAGCACTGATACAACAGTCACAGTAGTCACAGTTGGTAGCACTGATATAACAGTCACAGTAGAGTCACAGTTGGTAGCACTGATATAACAGTCACAGTAGAGTCACAGTTGGTAGCACTGATACAACAGTCACAGTAGAGTCACAGTTGGTAGCACTGATACAAGTCACAGTAGAGTCACAGTTGGTAGCACTGATACAAGTCACAGTAGAGTCACAGTTGGTAGCACTGATACAACAGTCACAGTAGAGTCACAGTTGGTAGCACTGATACAACAGTCACAGTTGGTAGCACTGATACAACAGTCACAGTAGAGTCACAGTTGGTAGCACTGATACAACAGTCACAGTAGAGTCACAGTTGGTAGCACTGATACAACAGTCACAGTAAAGTCACAGTTGGTAGCACTGATACAACAGTCACAGTAGAGTCACAGTTGGTAGCACTGATACAACAGTCACAGTAGAGTCACAGTTGGTAGCACTGATACAACAAAGCCACAGCTGGTTCAACTGATACAAAATCCACAGTACCACTAATACCACCAAGCCACTGTTAGACTGCTTGCAAAATCATGCCATACCTTTGAAATACCTTTGAAGAGTTTCGAGAGTTTATCTACTCTCGGAGCCCGGCCATGGGCCAGGCTCGTAGCCCGGCCATGAGCCATGGTTAGGTTGGTGACCGCGTACCTGCAGCGTAGGGCCTAGTAGGTACACGGACCACGGCACAAGTACGTCAGACACCATCATGTCTGACACCATCATGTCTGACACCATCACGACCGCGATTCGCTCCCTCCCTCCCGGAACTAATTCACAACACCTACCAATTGTATAAAACAATTACGAAATACTTTAGATCTCTAACGATCCAATACACCGGGGAGCCTCGGGGAATAATATAATGAGTTGGGTAAAGATTCTCCTATTATTGTCTCCTAAATTTGCTAGCTTCAAAATGAGTCCTTCATACCTTTGATGAGTTTCGAGAGTCTACTTTCTGAGCCCGGCCCTGGGCCATGCTCGTCTGGTGCTTGCCTGGTTAATCAGGTTAGGCGCATTTTCTGACGTACCTCGATTTTTAGCTAAAATATGCAAATAAATCATCGTGAAAACAGCTAAACTTTACTGCCTCAAATAAGATAATACGATTTGTCATAATTTACGTATTTTAGCTAAAAAAGTTTATGATAATTCACACATTTTAACTAAAAATGATAATTTACGAGAGACGAGAAACGGGCACACGAGGTCAAAGTTGGTTGTTAAATAGACAGTTTTTTTCACAGGGATGTTAGGTAGCGTTTTTTCAGCCTCATGGTGATCTGGCAGTGGGGATAACCTGGACGAATTAGTGGAGACAGGTTACACACATGGTTTTAAGAAGAGGTACGACAGTCACCACGAGACTAGGAGTCAACCCCGTGGATGGAAATAGGTGGGGCCAGGAGCTGAGACTCTACCTCTGCAAGCACAAACAAGTGATGACAAGTAGGTGCACACAAACACAAAGAAACAAACAAAACAAACATACACTCGGAAACACACACACACACACACACACACACACACACACACACACACACACACACACACACACACACACACACACACACACACACACACACACACACTTACCCTTAATACTGTCTCAAGACAATCATAATCAGGAGCACCAAACCTGCCATTACCCTCTCATAACTGACATAGATAACAAAATAATAGGAGGATGGTGATGCTAGGCTCTGCTCTCCTGCCCTTAGTTGCGATAAGAGAAGTGCAATAGGAAGGAGAGGAGCAGGAAGAAGAGGTGGAAAGGAGGAGAAGGTAAGAGAACCAGAAACCTTCCTGCTGCAATTAGAAGCGGACACACACACACACACACACACACACACACACACACACACACACACACACACACACACACACACACACACACACACATACGCACGAGTGGAA
>NC_091388.1:8830852-8940852 GCF_038502225.1 Cherax quadricarinatus | reverse complement strand
ACCAGAAATACTGTAGGAACATGACTCAAGAAATCGTAATGACACGATTGCAAACAAACCATACCCCCGGCCGGGATTGAACCCGCGGTCATAGAGTCTCAAAACTCCAGCCCGTCGCGTTAGCCACTAGACCAGCTAGCCACAATAAGATTCTTGAGTCATGTTGACGGCAGTGAAGGGACTTGAGCTAGAGTTCGTCACGGCCACGCTAGCTGGAGATTCGTCTGTAAAAACTTGCATTTGTGGTCACAGAGGTGCCTGTGCTAACCTTCCTATGGTGTAGAAATATACCTAGTTGGATGAATCTTATTGTGGCTAGCTGGTCTAGTGGCTAACGCGACGGTCTGGAGTTTTGAGACTCTATGACCGCGGGTTCAATCCCGGCCGGGGGTATGGTTTGTTTACTGTAGGAACATGTGTGGATTTTTTTCAAGACAAAATCGGATCACTACCCTCACCAAGTGCTAGATGTACATACTACAGTGAGAGATATTTGAGGAAGTGTAAAACCAGACTCGGTGAAAACCAGGGGAGCCACGAGTAAAAAAAGAGAACAGTACATCAACATTCATTACCAAAAACTAATACCAGCAAATGCCAGAAATACTGTAGGAACATGTTTGGTAATCTTCAAAACGAAACTGGATTACTACCCCCGTTCAGTGCCCGATCAACCAGACTGTGACTAAGCCAGTGGGCCACCAGCAACAACAGCCTGGTTGAACAGACAAATCAATAAAGGTGGCGGCCTCAGGCCGGTTAGCGAACATTAAAAACCCTTAAAACCGGTCACATACATGTTCCCATCACAAAGTTACTTGAAATAAAACACTTTTTCAACATATTAATCTTTACTGTGGACACGTTTCGGTAGCCAGTAACTTCTTGAGACCGGTCCAGAGATAAATGGTTGAAGATATGACCTGAAGGAGCCACTGTGTGGCGAAACGTTTCCACGATAACGATTCTCAAATGTTGCAAAACAGTCTAATTCTTCAACCTGCAGATTTTCTATACCATTTACATGACAAACAACTTACTTGTCGACGAGTCCCTCAAGTGTACCGTCTCGCGGCGACCTTACCTGTAAAACAAACACAGTGTTGAGACAACTTTTATCATCGACGGGCTGGAGTTTTGAGACTCTCTGACCGCGAGTTCAATCCCGGCCGGGGTATGGTTTGATATGTTTAGAAAATATGTTCGTATATACAGTGATGAACGGACGGATACTGGCATCACTGGCTTCGTCTTATGTAGATACGTTTATTTACGACAGCGTTTCGCCTAGTGGTTATACCAAGCTGGCAAAACGTTATCACTAATGAAGATATACGTTGAATTTATCATATACTCTACTGTACCGGTATTTACATAGCATTACAGTACCCATAGTGGCTAGTACCGACTAGTGTGTGACTAGTCAATGGTGCAAGTGGGAGGGAAACGTCGTCCTAAGTTTCTCTCTCCTGTGTGTGGGTTGTGTATATTGTGCCTTGTTATTCACATACGAGCGAGTGGTGGGAGGCTGACACGGCGACCTTCTGACACCCTCGGTACACACATTCCAGCAGTATAACGAAACAACCCACAAACAACCCACGGAACGGGTGGGATTTGAATCCCTGGCAAGGTGAACCTTGAGGAATTAGACATGTGCAATATCTGGGTATGTTTATTTGTAGACGTTTCGCTATCCAGTGGCTTTACCAACACAAATTCAAGGTCATAATGGAAAGACTGAAGAAATATATGCAAAAGATGAGGGACTGATTACCTCATCTTTTGTATACAGTTTTACAGACTTCCCATTTTGTCCTTGTATTCATAAAACCGCGGGTTCTATCCCCGTCCGTGGTATGGTTTGTTTGCAATCGTGTCATTACGATTTCGTGAGTCATTAGTATGATAACCTTCATTACTATTAAAATGGCATGTAATACCGACAAGTTGGTAAGACACAAGCAACATTTAGGCCTAAATGTTGCCTCTGTCTCTTACTTACATTCATTAATACTGATGTTTCGCTCAAAGCTTAACGTTTAACGAAGATTGGTGTCCAAGCCAAACTTCAACTAAATTTTCAATATCTAATGCAATATTTAATTTTTTTATCGTAATATTACATTTTTCCCCAGGGCCTGGTCTGAGACCAGACCCTGGGGGAAATTATCACAAAGACCACTAACAGAACTGCATGACTGACTACTCTGTCGACTCGTGTAAATGATTTAGTCTGACTAATTTACATATTTAAAGACACCTAGGGACATCATGGCAGTTTTACCTCTGCTACTCTTTAAGTTCTTTATGGAGGCAACTTTACTAAAGTCCTGCTTTATCGTCCAACTTGACAGAGATCAAGGTTGTTTATGTTGGCGTCAGGTTCGGTAGAAGTGTTTACCACTATCAGCAAGTCTCCTTATACTTGTGATGAATGGTTTGAAAAACCGACAAGTTGAAGATTGAGACACTTATGCAGCATATGGGAATCTTTATTCAGGAAACGTTTCGCCACACAGTGGCTTCATCAGTCCAATACAAAGAGGAAGGCGTAAGGAGAGGAGTAGTATGAGGTAATCAGTCCCTCAGCCTGGAGTCGATGTGTTCAGTCCATCAATCTTGTAGAATGTACAGCATAGGGCCGCAGACGTGGCTGCATAAGTGTCTCAATCTTCCTCCTTATACTTGTTGTTCCCTACTTACCTTGTAATTAATACGTAGCTGGGTGTTATTAGACTGGTCACAGACCGGGCCTCGGGGGCGTTGACCCCCGGAACTCTCTCCAGGTAAACTGTGGATGGTTTTATAGGAAAGAGATGCCAGTATCACATAACCAGTGACCTGAAGATCGGTTGGTAGCGCACTCAGCTTACACACTGAGTATCCATGGTTCGATCCCCGGTGCAGTTGGAAACACTGGGGTATGTTTCCGTACTCTTGCTGTCCCTGTTTGCCTAGCAGCAAGTAATACCTGGATGTTAGTCGACTGGTGTGGGTGACATCCTGGGAGTGGTAGAACACCTTAGACATAAGCAGAGGTAGGATAACAGCCCTTAACCTGCAAAATTGATATGTGTACGAAAAAAAAATGGGCTTCGAAATAAAAAGGCATACCAGCCTTTAACCTGCAAATGTAAGTTTTCAAACCTGTGTTACGTAAATGGGGTTCAACCTATAATTCTATGGAGGAAGAGTGAACGTGTATAATTAGTATAACATTTACATGCAGAGGTACAAGTTAACCTGTGATTTACCTGTGACCACTTTTCGCGGGTACTTCTACACCCCGGCCCTGAAGCCAGGCTTCCTCTGTATATTTCAAAACTCAATTCGCCCTCGTGTATAAATGAAACTGAAATAGCCCACCACTGGCAGGGATAGAACCAAGGATTGAATAAATAACAGAGGCAGCTGACTCCTGTATTTCTGGTACCAGAACGCAAGCACTGTGTGTTGCCTTACTGTACAAGGATACTTTCTAATCCCAGTTGTTGTTGGGGTTTATAGGGCCACTTACAACATACGCCGTATCGAGCCATTTCTAACCCCAGTTGTTGTTATTGGGATTTATAGGACCACTGACTAAAATACGCCGTATCGAGCCCTTTCTAACCTCAGTTCTCCACTCCCAATGTCAACTACAGTAATCTACATGTAATTCCTTTAGTGATAACTCCAAGCATGGTTTAAAGCCGATATTTTTGACAAGTGCGTGTTCCCACAAAAGTAACTATCACACTGCTAGTGTTCCTGCAAAGTAACTATCACGCAGAATAGTGTAGCAACACACTGCTGGTGTTCCCACAATGTAACTATCATATAGAATAGTTCAGCAACACACTGCTGGTGTTCCCACAATGTAACTATCATATAGAATAGTTCAGCAACACACTGCTGGTGCTCCCACAATGTAACTATCATATAGAATAGTTCAGCAACACACTGCTGGTGCTCCCACATGGGAACCATAATACCGAATACGGTAGCAGTACACTTCCGATGTATCAGAGTTTGTATACAGAAGAAACTATCTGTTGTACACTCTCACAGTGTTATGAAGCTAAAGGTTATGTTGTGTGTAGCATCAAGAGATAGAGACAATATACAACTAACCCGCACATAGGAGAGAGAAGTTTATGACGACGTTTCGGTCCGGCTTGGGCTATTTCCAAGTTACTGTTTCTATGTGCGGGTTAGTGTATTGTTCCAGTCTTTTTCTTCTAGAAATATAGAGACTGTGTCTGCCATAATGCTGCCCCAAAACTGTCTTGATTTAAGAGAGACTGCTAAAGATCAAGACTGCCAGAGAAACAGATAAGTAGAAGGGAGACAGAGAAAGGGGAAAAGGAGAGAAAGAAAATTAGGAAGAGCAAGAAGCAAGGAGAGGTGTGAAATTCTTTCTTCCACAAACACTGCCATCAACACCAACCAACTGTTCCTGTATTCTTGTCTTCCGTCCGTCCGTATGCATGCCCCGTCTCTCCTCCGACCATCCTTCCCTCTCCAACATTATCACTAATTTTGATACACTTATTCTCAGTTATTCTTGAGGTGATATATCTTATAACTAAGCATCACTTACCAGACCACGTTATTTATTGACAGAATTCCGTACCATCTACTGGATGCTTTAGGAGAACAAGAAAACTGGCAGTATCAGGTACTGTAGTTTGATCTTTTGTAATTCAGGACTATATGTGGCACCTGTTTGTCTGTGGTGCCTGTGTCTGTGGCACCTGTGTCTGTGGCTCCTGTTTCTCTCTCTCTTTGCCAATTGTTCTCCGACTTTGCTTCTCGTTCTATCCCACCCACCTCCCACTGTCTCCCATCCAGTCACACACTCCCTCCCATCCTCACCCATCCTGCCGTCCTGCCTCATGCACCCTCCCATCCTCACCCATCCTGCCGTCCTGCCTCATGCACCCCCCCATCCTCACCCATCCTGCCGTCCTACCTCATTCACCCCCCCATCCTCACCCATCCTGCCGTCCTGCCTCATGCACCCTCCCATCCTCACCCATCCTGCCGTCCTGCCTCATGCACCCTCCCATCCTCACCCATCCTGCCGTCCTGCCTCATGCACCCTCCCATCCTCACCCATCCTGCCGTCCTGCCTCATGCACCCTCCCATCCTCACCCATCCTGCCGTCGTGCCTCATGCACCGCCCATCCTCACCCATCCTGCCGTCCTACCTCATGCACCCTCCCATCCTCATCCATCCTGCCGTCCTGCCTCATGCACCCTCCCATCCTCACCCATCCTGCCGTCCTGCCTCATGCACCCTCCCATCCTCACCCATCCTGCCGTCCTGCCTCATGCACCCTCCCATCCTCACCCATCCTGCCGTCCTGCCTCATGCACCCTCCCATCCTCATCCATCCTGCCGTCCTGCCTCATGCACCCTCCCATCCTCACCCATCCTGCCGTCCTGCTTCATGCACCCTCCCATCCTCACCCATCCTGCCGTCCTACCTCATTCACCCCCCCCCATCCTACCTCGCCCACCGATCCTGCCTCACTCTCCCTACCAGCCTCTAGCCACTTACCACACAGAAAGCTTTTTCATTTCACACACTTTTCAAAGTTAACTTCTCTGAAATAAGTTAGTTCACCCTGAAATATAATAATAATAATAATAGTAATATTAATAATTATTAGACATGGTAGTAGTAATAATAATAATAATAATAATAATAATAATAATAATAATGAGAGTCATATAAACAGCTATTGTATACAATTTACACAGAGAAACGCTAAACACTTACGTCAGGGTAATAAGGTTTTATATAAGGGTAGCTCCAATTCCTTGAATCTAGATCCCTTCAGTCGCTATTATATATATAATCTTTTTAAATACCCAAACAACATATACCAAAACTTTTGTGGACCCAAAATTTATTTTTAAATAAAAAAAAATTTGCAAGAATTAATTAAACGTAAATGTTAGTAAAGTGATAGAGGAATACGTGAAGAAAATCTAGATGGGGTGAAGAGTTCTTGATCCAAGGAAGCCTGGTCTTCAATCTTTCACTGTCAAGATACAAACACTTCACTGTCTTGAAGTCAGTTGCTGTTCAGCCGAGAACTACCGCTTACATTAGATTGCAGGCTGCTAGCACCAACAGCCAGACTGATCAACCACAGAACCACCAATAGGTAGAAAAAAACAGGTAACTAAATCATAATTAAAACAAATTCTTTGCTAATTTGATTTTAAAAACTGAGAGAAAAAAGATTTGTGCACAAACTGAGTATCTGAATTATGGAAACGTTTCGCCCACACGGAAGGCTTCTTCAGTCGTAGAGGCGTCTTTTACTGAGCTGAATTTGAAGCTTCTCAATCCCTTAGCCTTGATGGGAAGTGTTCAGTACTTTCGTTATTTCTCACATTATCAAGGATAATGTGAGAAACCACGAAAGCGCTTGAAGTTCACTATTTTTTTCCACGGTGGTTGTATTGAATCTTGTAATATCACCTATTACCTAGCACGGTAAGAGACAATACAATAAGTGTCAGGGGCCCGAGACTGTTCAACTGCCTCCCAACATACATAAGGGGGATTACCAATAGACCCCTGGCAGTCTTCAAGCTGGCACTGGACAAGCACCTAAAGTCGGTACCTGACCAGCCGGGCTGTGTCTCGTACGTTGGATTGCGTGCAGCCAGCAGTAACAGCCTGGTAGATCAGGCTCTGATCCACCAGGAGGCCTGGTCACAGACCGGGCCGCGGAGGCGTTGACCCCCGGAACTCTCTCCAGGTAAACTCCAGGTATTTACTGTGAAAATAAGGATATCCAAGTGTTGCACGTGTCTTGATCAACAAACTGCACTCTGAAGGACGGGTGCTCATGTTGCACTTTTATAACTGCAGTGTAAACACGTCTCTGGTAACACAGTGATGGAGTGAATGATGAAAGTTTTTCTTTTTCGGGCTGCCCTGCCTTGGTGGGAAGCGGTCCATGTGTTAGCAAGAAAATAAAATAAACTAGAGATATGCGCTACACAGAGTGGATGTTAAGCAGTGTCAGCCAGGGGACATAATTGCCAACAACAAGCGCAAGCCGAGCGGCATTTGTCTGAAATTTCATCTCGAGTGTTACTGTGCTAGACTCACCAGTCATGTGCACCCCCAGGATGCTTCTCTTCACCTAGTTATAGAAGGTCGCATGAGGCCCTAGTAGAGGGCCACATGAAGCCCTAGTAGAGGGCAGCAGGAAGTCTACGTAGAGGGCCGCATGAGGCCCTAGTAGAGGGCCACATGAAGCTTAGATAGAGGGCAGCAGGAAGCCTAGGTAGAGGGCCGCATGAGGCCCTAGTAGAGAGCCGCATGAGGCCCTAGTAGAGAGTCACGTGAAGCTTAGAGGGCAGCAGGAAGCCTAGGTAGAGGGCCGCATGAGGCCCTAGTAGAGGGCCGCATGAGGCCCTAGTAGAGAGCCACATGAAGCCCTAGTAGAGGGCAGCAGGAAGCCTAGGTAGAGGGCCGCATGAGGCCCTAGTAGAGGGCCACATGAAGCCCTAGTAGAGGGCAGCAGGAAGCCTAGGTAGAGGGCCGCATGAGGCCCTAGTAGAGAGCCACATGAAGCCCTAGTAGAGGGCAGCAGGAAGTCTACGTAGAGGGCCGCATGAGGCCCTAGTAGAGAGCCACATGAAGCCCTAGTAGAGGGCAGCAGGAAGCCTAGGTAGAGGGCCGCATGAGGCCCTAGTAGAGAGCCACATGAAGCCCTAGTAGAGGGCAGCAGGAAGCCTATGTAGAGGGCCGCATGAGGCCCTAGTAGAGAGCCACATGAAGCCCTAGTAGAGGGCAGCAGGAAGTCTAGGTAGATGGCCGCATGAGGCCCTAGTAGAGGCCACATGCAGCCCTAGTAGAGGGCAGCAGGAAGCCTATGTAGAGGGCCGCATGAGGCCCTAGTAGAGAGCCACATGAAGCCCTAGTAGAGGGCAGCAGGAAGTCTAGGTAGATGGCCGCATGAAGCCCTAGTAGATAGCAGCAGGAATTCTAGGTAGATGGCCGCATGAAGCCCTAGTAGAGGGCAGCAGGAAGTCTAGGTAGATGGCCGCATGAAGCCCTAGTAGATGGCCGCATGAAGCCCTAGTAGAGGGCAGCAGGAAGTCTAGGTAGATGGCCGCATGAAGCCCTAGTAGAGAGCAGCAGGAAGTCTAGGTAGATGGCCGCATGAAGCCCTAGTAGATGGCCGCATGAAGCCCTAGTAGATGGCCGCATGAAGCCCAAGTAGATGGCCGCATGAAGCCCTAGTAGAGAGCAGCAGGAAGTCTAGGTAGATGGCCGCATAGTAGAGGGCAGCAGGAAGTCTAGGTAGAGGGCAGCAGGAAGCCCTAGTAGAGAGCAGCAGGAAGTCTAGGTAGATGGCCGCATGAAGCCCTAGTAGAGAGCAGCAGGAAGTCTAGGTAGATGGCCGCATGAAGCCCTAGTAGATGGCCGCATGAAGCCCTAGTAGAGGGCAGCAGGAAGTCTAGGTAGATGGCCGCATGAAGCCCTAGTAGATGGCCGCATGAAGCCCTAGTAGATGGCCGCATGAAGCCCTAGTAGATGGCCGCATGAAGCCCTAGTAGAGGGCAGCAGGAAGTCTAGGTAGATGGCCGCATGAAGCCCTAGTAGATGGCCGCATGAAGCCCTAGTAGAGGGCAGCAGAGCAGCAGGAAGTCTAGGTAGATGGCCGCATGAAGCCCTAGTAGATGGCCGCATGAAGCCCTAGTAGATGGCCGCATGAAGCCCTAGTAGAGGGCAGCAGGAAGTCTAGGTAGATGGCCGCATGAAGCCCTAGTAGAGTGAAGCCCTAGTAGAGGGCAGCAGGAAGTCTAGGTAGATGGCCGCATGAAGCCCTAGTAGATGGCCGCATGAAGCCCTAGTAGAGGGCAGCAGGAAGTCTAGGTAGATGGCCGCAAGAAGCCCTAGCAGATGGCCGCATGAAGCCCTAGTAGATGGCCGCATGAAGCCCTAGTAGAGGGCAGCAGGAAGTCTAGGTAGATGGCCGCATGAAGCCCTAGCAGATGGCCGCATGAAGCCCTAGTAGATGGCCGCATGAAGCCCTAGTAGAGGGCAGCAGGAAGTCTAGGTAGATGGCCGCATGAAGCCCTAGTAGATGGCCGCATGAAGCCCTAGTAGAGGGCAGCAGGAAGTCTAGGTAGATGGCCGCATGAAGCCCTAGTAGATGGCCGCATGAAGCCCTAGTAGAGGGCAGCAGGAAGTCTAGGTAGATGGCCGCATGAAGCCCTAGCAGATGGCCGCATGAAGCCCTAGCAGATGGCCGCATGAAGCCCTAGCAGATGGCCGCTTGCGGTTAAATGAGTAATTTTGTGTGGGCTCAAGATACAGTAGTCTCCGTCAAACAAGACGACAAACAAGGATAGTTTAGGACCGCCTGCGGTCACAACAACGACAGTTTAAGACCGCCTGCGGTCACAACAACGACAGTTTAAGACCGCCTGCGGTCACAACAACGACAGTTTAAGACCGCCTGCGGTCACACAACAATGACAGTTTAGGACCGCCTGCGGTCACAACAACGACAGTTTAAGACCGCCTGCGGTCACACAACAACGACAGTTTAGGACCGCCTGCGGTCACACAACAACGACAGTTTAGGACCGCCTGCGGTCACACAACAACGACAGTTTAAGACCGCCTGCGGTCACACAACAACGACAGTTTAGGACCGCCTGCGGTCACACAACAACGACAGTTTAGGACCGCCTGCGGTCACACAACAACGACAGTTTAGGACCGCCTGCGGTCACACAACAACGACAGTTTAAGACCGCCTGCGGTCACACAACAACGACAGTTTAGGACCGCCTGCGGTCACACAACAACGACAGTTTAGGACCGCCTGCGGTCACACAACAACGACAGTTTAAGACCGCCTGCGGTCACACAACAACGACAGTTTAGGACCGCCTGCGGTCACACAACAATGACAGTTTAGGACCGCCTGCGGTCACACAACAACGACAGTTTAAGACCGCCTGCGGTCACACAACAACGACAGTTTAGGACCGCCTGCGGTCACACAACAATGACAGTTTAGGACCGCCTGCGGTCACACAACAACGACAGTTTAAGACCGCCTGCGGTCACACAACAACGACAGTTTAGGACCGCCTGCGGTCACACAACAACGACAGTTTAGGACCGCCTGCGGTCACACAACAACGACAGTTTAGGACCGCCTGCGGTCACACAACAACGACAGTTTAGGACCGCCTGCGGTCACACAACAACGACAGTTTAGGACCGCCTGCGGTCACACAACAATGACAGTTTAAGACCGCCTGCAGTCACACAACAACGACAGTTTAGGACCACCTGCGGTCACACAACGACAGTTTAGGACCGCCTGCGGTCACACAACAACGACAGTTTAGGACCGCCTGCGGTCACACAACAATGACAGTTTAAGACCGCCTGCGGTCACACAACAACGACAGTTTAGGACTGCCTGCGGTCACACAACAATGACAGTTTAGGACCGCCTGCGGTCACACAACAATGACAGTTTAGGACCGCCTGCGGTCACACAACGACAGTTTAGGACCGCCTGCGGTCACACAACAATGACAGTTTAGGACCGCCTGCGGTCACACAACGACAGTTTAGGACCGCCTGCGGTCACACAACAATGACAGTTTAGGACCGCCTGCGGTCACACAACGACAGTTTAGGACCGCCTGCGGTCACACAATGACAGTTTAGGACCGCCTGCGGTCACACAATGACAGTTTAGGACCGCCTGCGGTCACACAATGACAGTTTAGGACCGCCTGCGGTCACACAACGACAGTTTAGGACCGCCTGCGGTCACACAACGACAGTTTAGGACCGCCTGCGGTCACACAACAACGACAGTTTAGGACCGCCTGCGGTCACACAACAACGACAGTTTAGGACCGCCTGCGGTCACACAACAACGACAGTTTAGGACCGCCTGCGGTCACACAACAACGACAGTTTAGGACCGCCTGCGGTCACACAACAACGACAGTTTAGGACCGCCTGCGGTCACACAACAACGACAGTTTAGGACCGCCTGCGGTCACACAACAACGACAGTTTAGGACCGCCTGCGGTCACACAACAACGACAGTTTAGGACCGCCTGCGGTCACACAACAACGACAGTTTAGGACCGCCTGCGGTCACACAACAACGACAGTTTAGGACCGCCTGTGGTCACACAATGACAGTTTAGGACCGCCTGCGGTCACACAACAACGACAGTTTAGGACCGCCTGCGGTCACACAACAACGACAGTTTAGGACCGCCTGCGGTCACACAACAACGACAGTTTAGGACCACCTGCGGTCACACAACAACGACAGTTTAGGACCGCCTGCGGTCACACAACAATGACAGTTTAGGACCGCCTGCGGTCACACAACAATGACAGTTTAGGACCGCCTGCGGTCACACAACAACGACAGTTTAGGACCGCCTGCGGTCACACAACAATGACAGTTTAGGGCCGCCTGCGGTCACACAACAATAACAGTTTAAGACCGCCTGCGGTCACACAACAATAACAGTTTAAGACCGCCTGCGGTCACACAACAATAACAGTTTAAGACCGCCTGCGGTCACACAACAATAACAGTTTAAGACCACCTGCGGTCACACAACAATAACAGTTTAGGACCGCCTGCGGTCACACAACAATAACAGTTTAAGACCGCCTGCGGTCACACAACAACGACAGTTTAGGACCGCCTGCGGTCACACAACAATAACAGTTTAAGACCGCCTGCGGTCACACAACGACAGTTTAGGACCGCCTGCGGTCACACAACAATAACAGTTTAAGACCGCCTGCGGTCACACAACAACGACAGTTTAGGACCGCCTGCGGTCACACAACAATAACAGTTTAAGACCGCCTGCGGTCAAACAACAACGACAGTTTAGGACCGCCTGCGGTCACACAACAATAACAGTTTAGGACCGCCTGCGGTCACACAACAATAACAGTTTAAGACCGCCTGCGGTCACACAACAACGACAGTTTAGGACCGCCTGCAGTCACACAACAATAACAGTTTAAGACCGCCTGCGGTCACACAACAACGACAGTTTAGGACCGCCTGCGGTCACACAACAATAACAGTTTAAGACCGCCTGCGGTCACACAACAACGCCAGTTTAGGACCGCCTGCGGTCACACAACAACGACAGTTTAGGACCGCCTGCGGTCACACAACAACGACAGTTTAGGACCGCCTGCGGTCACACAACAACGACAGTTTAGGACCGCCTGCGGTCACACAACAACGACAGTTTAGGACCGCCTGCGGTCACACAACAACGACAGTTTAGGACCGCCTGCGGTCACACAACAACGACAGTTTAGGACCGCCTGCGGTCACACAACAATGACAGTTTAAGACCGCCTGCAGTCACACAACAACGACAGTTTAGGACCACCTGCGGTCACACAACGACAGTTTAGGACCGCCTGCGGTCACACAACAACGACAGTTTAGGACCGCCTGCGGTCACACAACAATGACAGTTTAAGACCGCCTGCGGTCACACAACAACGACAGTTTAGGACTGCCTGCGGTCACACAACAATGACAGTTTAGGACCGCCTGCGGTCACACAACAATGACAGTTTAGGACCGCCTGCGGTCACACAACGACAGTTTAGGACCGCCTGCGGTCACACAACAATGACAGTTTAGGACCGCCTGCGGTCACACAACGACAGTTTAGGACCGCCTGCGGTCACACAACAATGACAGTTTAGGACCGCCTGCGGTCACACAACGACAGTTTAGGACCGCCTGCGGTCACACAATGACAGTTTAGGACCGCCTGCGGTCACACAATGACAGTTTAGGACCGCCTGCGGTCACACAATGACAGTTTAGGACCGCCTGCGGTCACACAACGACAGTTTAGGACCGCCTGCGGTCACACAACGACAGTTTAGGACCGCCTGCGGTCACACAACAACGACAGTTTAGGACCGCCTGCGGTCACACAACAATAACAGTTTAAGACCGCCTGCGGTCACACAACAATAACAGTTTAGGACCGCCTGCGGTCACACAACAATAACAGTTTAGGACCGCCTGCGGTCACACAACAATAACAGTTTAGGACCGCCTGCGGTCACACAACAACGACAGTTTAGGACCGCCTGCGGTCACACAACAATAACAGTTTAAGACCGCCTGCGGTCACACAACGACAGTTTAGGACCGCCTGCGGTCACACAACAATAACAGTTTAAGACCGCCTGCGGTCACACAACAACGACAGTTTAGGACCGCCTGCGGTCACACAACAACAACAGTTTAAGACCGCCTGCGGTCACACAACAACGACAGTTTAGGACCGCCTGCGGTCACACAACAATAACAGTTTAGGACCGCCTGCGGTCACACAACAATAACAGTTTAAGACCGCCTGCGGTCACACAACAACGACAGTTTAGGACCGCCTGCGGTCACACAACAATAACAGTTTAAGACCGCCTGCGGTCACACAACAACGACAGTTTAGGACCGCCTGCGGTCACACAACAACGACAGTTTAGGACCGCCTGCGGTCACACAACAACGACAGTTTAGGACCGCCTGCGGTCACACAACAACGACAGTTTAGGACCGCCTGCGGTCACACAACAACGACAGTTTAGGACCGCCTGCGGTCACACAACAACGACAGTTTAGGACCGCCTGCGGTCACACAACAACGACAGTTTAGGACCGCCTGCGGTCACACAACAACGACAGTTTAGGACCGCCTGTGGTCACACAATGACAGTTTAGGACCGCCTGCGGTCACACAACAACGACAGTTTAGGACCGCCTGCGGTCACACAACAACGACAGTTTAGGACCGCCTGCGGTCACACAACAACGACAGTTTAGGACCACCTGCGGTCACACAACAACGACAGTTTAGGACCGCCTGCGGTCACACAACAATGACAGTTTAGGACCGCCTGCGGTCACACAACAATGACAGTTTAGGACCGCCTGCGGTCACACAACAACGACAGTTTAGGACCGCCTGCGGTCACACAACAATAACAGTTTAAGACCGCCTGCGGTCACACAACAACGACAGTTTAGGACCGCCTGCAGTCACACAACAATAACAGTTTAAGACCGCCTGCGGTCACACAACAACGACAGTTTAGGACCGCCTGCGGTCACACAACAATAACAGTTTAAGACCGCCTGCGGTCACACAACAATAACAGTTTAAGACCGCCTGCGGTCACACAACAATAACAGTTTAAGACCGCCTGCGGTCACACAACAATAACAGTTTAGGACCGCCTGCGGTCACACAACAATAACAGTTTAAGACCGCCTGCGGTCACACAACAACGACAGTTTAGGACCGCCTGCGGTCACACAACAATAACAGTTTAAGACCGCCTGCGGTCACACAACGACAGTTTAGGACCGCCTGCGGTCACACAACAATAACAGTTTAAGACCGCCTGCGGTCACACAACAACGACAGTTTAGGACCGCCTGCGGTCACACAACAATAACAGTTTAAGACCGCCTGCGGTCACACAACAACGACAGTTTAGGACCGCCTGCGGTCACACAACAACGACAGTTTAAGACCGCCTGCGGTCACACAACAACGACAGTTTAGGACTGCCTGCGGTCACACAATAACAACCGCCTGCGGTAACAGTTTAGGACCGCCTGCGGTCACACAACAATAACAGTTTAAGACCGCCTGCGGTCACACAACAACGACAGTTTAGGACCGCCTGCGGTCACACAACAACGACAGTTTAGGACCGCCTGCGGTCACACAACAACGACAGTTCAGAATCAGGTCTGATAAACACTCACAAAAATCAATATTCTTATTATCATTTAAGTTCATTCAGACAATATATTAGTGCCAATGTTCAATGTTCATTTTGTTTGTGTTATATAATCAAATTATATTTGATTATATTTTTGTAGTCCGACGCCTTTATACATTTTACTTATGTGATCCGCTTTAACACACAGGTTAGTGTCCCCTTGATGTGAGGATCACTGTAGTGCTCTGCTTGTTGATGTGAGGATCACTGTAGTGCTCTGCTTGTTGATGTGAGGATCACTGTAGTGCTCTGCTTGTTGATGTGAGGATCACTGTAGTGCTCTGCTTGTTGATGTGAGGATCACTGTAGTGCTCTGCTTGTTGATGTGAGGATCACTGTAGTGCTCTGCTTGTTGATGTGAGGATCACTGTAGTGCTCTGCTTGTTGATGTGAGGATCACTGTAGTGCTCTGCTTGTTGATGTGAGGATCACTGTAGTGCTCTGCTTGTTGATGTGAGGATCACTGTAGTGCTCTGCTTGATGTGAGGATCACTGTAGTGCTCTCCTTGTTGATGTGAGGATCACTGTAGTGCTCTGCTTGATGTGAGGATCACTGTAGTGTTCTGCTTGTTGATGTGAGGATCACTGTAGTGCTCTGCTTGTTGATGTGAGGATCACTGTAGTGCTCTGCTTGTTGATGTGAGGATCACTGTAGTGCTCTGCTTGTTGATGTGAGGATCACTGTAGTGCTCTGCTTGTTGATGTGAGGATCACTGTAGTGCTCTGCTTGTTGATGTGAGGATCACTGTAGTGCTCTGCTTGTTGATGTGAGGATCACTGTAGTGCTCTGCTTGTTGATGTGAGGATCACTGTAGTGCTCGTGTTGATGTGAGGCTTGTTGATGTGAGGATCACTGTAGTGCTCTGCTTGTTGATGTGAGGATCACTGTAGTGCTCTGCTTGTTGATGTGAGGATCACTGTAGTGCTCTGCGTGTTGATGTGAGGATCACTGTAGTGCTCTGCGTGTTGATGTGAGGATCACTGTAGTGCTCTCCTTGTTGATGTGAGGATCACTGTAGTGCTCTGCTTGTTGATGTGAGGATCACTGTAGTGCTCTGCTTGTTGATGTGAGGATCACTGTAGTGCTCTGCTTGTTGATGTGAGGATCACTGTAGTGCTCTGCTTGTTGATGTGAGGATCACTGTAGTGCTCTGCTTGTTGATGTGAGGATCACTGTAGTGCTCTGCTTGTTGATGTGAGGATCACTGTAGTGCTCTGCTTGTTGATGTGAGGATCACTGTAGTGCTCTGCTTGTTGATGTGAGGATCACTGTAGTGCTCTGCTTGATGTGAGGATCACTGTAGTGCTCTCCTTGTTGATGTGAGGATCACTGTAGTGCTCTGCTTGTTGATGTGAGGATCACTGTAGTGCTCTGCTTGTTGATGTGAGGATCACTGTAGTGCTCTGCTTGTTGATGTGAGGATCACTGTAGTGCTCTGCTTGTTGATGTGAGGATCACTGTAGTGCTCTGCTTGATGTGAGGATCACTGTAGTGCTCTGCTTGTTGATGTGAGGATCACTGTAGTGCTCTGCTTGATGTGAGGATCACTGTAGTGCTCTGCTTGTTGATGTGAGGATCACTGTAGTGCTCTGCTTGTTGATGTGAGGATCACTGTAGTGCTCTGCTTGTTGATGTGAGGATCACTGTAGTGCTCTGCTTGTTGATGTGAGGATCACTGTAGTGCTCTGCTTGTTGATGTGAGGATCACTGTAGTGCTCTGCTTGTTGATGTGAGGATCACTGTAGTGCTCTGCTTGTTGATGTGAGGATCACTGTAGTGCTCTGCTTGTTGATGTGAGGATCACTGTAGTGCTCTCCTTGTTGATGTGAGGATCACTGTAGTGCTCTGCTTGTTGATGTGAGGATCACTGTAGTGCTCTGCTTGTTGATGTGAGGATCACTGTAGTGCTCTGCGTGTTGATGTGAGGATCACTGTAGTGCTCTGCTTGTTGATGTGAGGATCACTGTAGTGCTCTGCTTGTTGATGTGAGGATCACTGTAGTGCTCTGCGTGTTGATGTGAGGATCACTGTAGTGCTCTGCTTGTTGATGTGAGGATCACTGTAGTGCTCTGCGTGTTGATGTGAGGATCACTGTAGTGCTCTGCTTGTTGATGTGAGGATCACTGCAGTGCTTTTCCTGTTGATGTGAGGATCACTGTAGTGCTCTGCTTGTTGATGTGAGGATCACTGTAGTGCTCTGCTTGTTGATGTGAGGATCACTGTAGTGCTATCCTTGTTGATGTGAGGATCACTGTAGTGCTCTCCTTGTTGATGTGAGGATCACTGTAGTGCTCTGCTTGTTGATGTGAGGATCACTGTAGTGCTCTGCTTGTTGATGTGAGGATCACTGTAGTGCTCTCCTTGTTGATGTGAGGATCACTGTAGTGCTCTCCTTGTTGATGTGAGGATCACTGTAGTGCTCTGCTTGTTGATGTGAGGATCACTGTAGTGCTGCTGCTTGTTGATGTGAGGATCACTGTAGTGCTCTCCTTGTTGATGTGAGGATCACTGTAGTGCTCTGCTTGTTGATGTGAGGATCACTGTAGTGCTCTCCTTGTTGATGTGAGGATCACTGTAGTGCTCTGCTTGTTGATGTGAGGATCACTGTAGTGCTCTGCTTGTTGATGTGAGGATCACTGTAGTGCTCTGCTTGTTGATGTGAGGATCACTGTAGTGCTCTGCTTGTTGATGTGAGGATCACTGTAGTGCTCTGCTTGTTGATGTGAGGATCACTGTAGTGCTCTGCGTGTTGATGTGAGGATCACTGTAGTGCTCTGCGTGTTGATGTGAGGATCACTGTAGTGCTCTGCGTGTTGATGTGAGGATCACTGTAGTGCTCTGCTTGTTGATGTGAGGATCACTGCAGTGCTTTTCCTGTTGATGTGAGGATCACTGTAGTGCTCTGCTTGTTGATGTGAAGATCACTGCAGTGCTTTTCCTGTTGATGTGAGGATCACTGTAGTGCTCTTCTTGTTGATGTGAGGATCACTGCAGTGCTTTTCCTGTTGATGTGAGGATCACTGTAGTGCTCTTCTTGTTGATGTGAGGATCACTGCAGTGCTTTGCTTGTTGATGTGAGGATCACTGTAGTGCTCTGCTTGATGTGAAATCACTGCAGTGCTTTTCCTGTTGATGTGAGGATCACTGTAGTGCTCTGCTTGTTGATGTGAGGATCACTGCAGTGCTTTTCCTGTTGATGTGAGGATCACTGCAGTGCTTTTCTTGTTGATGTGAGGATCACTGCAGTGCTTTTCTTGTTGATGTGAGGATCACTGCAGTGCTTTTCTTGTTGATGTGAGGATCACTGCACACTTATCTTGTTGATGTGAAGGATTTCATGACGTGTATTGATGTATGTGTATGTTGCTTTATTTATGATAGACCCTAAACTGGCTCCAAACCTATCCTTTTCTACCGTGGAGTATTTTGCATATCGTGATCATATCCCTCGTGGTCTTCGCTCCTCCACAGACGAAATATTCAGCATGATTTCCTCCTAGTCACCAGAATGCTGCATGCATCCACACTTACTCGAGTCATGCTTGGTGCATGACTACACGTGGGTTTATACCCAGCGCTGAGTTATCTGTAAAGTGGGTCTGGGATATATAACAATGGTTATAAATGACCATAATTTTTAAAGGGGTGGACCGGTAAGCCAGCGGAAGGCCTCGGTCAGATGACCAAAAGCTCCAAAGACGGGTCATCATCTGACTAAGACCCGCGTCAGGAAACATTTGTCCTGTTTCCTGACGAACCTTACCTAACCTAACCTAATGAACATTAAAATGGTATAAAATACCGACAGATTGTTAGGTAAGACACATATGCAACAGTTAGGTATCTTTATTTTGAAACGTTTCGCCTACACAGTAGGCTTCTTCAGTCGAGTACAGAAAAGTTGATAGAAGCAGAAGATACTTGAAGACGATGTAATCAGTCCATCACCCTTAAAGTTTTGAGGTGGTCAGTCCCTCAACTTCATATTGTTTCAGACAACGGAACAATGCTCTTCTCCAGACTGAGGGACTGACCACCTCAAAACTTTAAGGGTGATGGACTGATTACATCGTCTTCAAGTATCTTCTGCTTCTATCAACTTTTCTGTACTCGACTGAAGAAGCCTACTGTGTAGGCGAAACGTTTCAAAATAAAGATACCTAACTGTTGCATATGTGTCTTACCTAACAATCTGTCGGTATTTTATACCATTTTAATGTTCATTCTGTCAGACACTGCAACACAAGGGTATCTTGGTACAGACCATCTACTTCGACAACCTCTACTAGTGAGAACGGCTGGGTTTTGAGAAGGACCTGCCCTCCCAAATCAACCTACGTCTCACCTCCTGGCACTATATAAGGCCCGATTCTGTCACTTCAACTTCATATTGTTTCAGACAACGGAACAATGCTCTTCTCCAGACTGAGGGACTGACCACCTCAAAACTTTAAGGGTGATGGACTGATTACATCGTCTTCAAGTATCTTCTGCTTCTATCAACTTTTCTGTACTCGACTGAAGAAGCCTACTGTGTAGGCGAAACGTTTCAAAATAAAGATACCTAACTGTTGCATATGTGTCTTACCTAACAACTAACCTAACCTAATTATCTTCACAAGACCTGGTCTCAGACTAGGCCTTGTAGGTTGGATAGGAAATATTACGGGATTTAAAACCATTAAAACACACACAATGAATGTGTGTGTTTACTGAACGTAAAAGTCTGTAGGATTTTCCTGTTATCTTACGTGTTCATCAGACAAAGATTTAGCTGTTATCTTACGTGTTCATCAGACAAAGATTTAGCTGTTATCTTACGTGTTCATCAGACAAAGATTTACCTGTTATCTTACGTGTTCATCAGACAAAGATTTACCTGTTATCTTACGTGTTCATCAGACAAAGATTTACCTGTTATCTTACGTGTTCATCAGACAAAGATTTACCTGTTATCTTACGTGTTCATCAGACAAAGATTTACCTGTTATCTTACGTGTTCATCAGACAAAGATTTACCTGTTATCTTACGTGTTCATCACACAAAGAGATCATCAATTCAGCCAGAGAGGAAAAACAAATTACTATTCCGTAGTGAATCATTTGCTTCACGGTGGAAGTGAACTATTTTGAAGTGATCACATAACTGGGTTTTTAAAGGCCTTTACGTATGATAACTCACAAATTTAGGTTTTAAAAACCCGTATGTGCCACTGATGGTATTTTATTTATATGCCTATCAGAGCACAGGTCTGATCGGGATGATCTTCTCGTCAGAGTCTCTAAGATGTCGTCTGCTCGCACATCTTGTCTTTATTTCCCTCCTCTTTCCTCCTCCCAGTGTCATTATCAAGTAAACCATACCACAGGCGGGGATAGAACCCGCGATCACAGAGTCTCAAAACTCCAGACCGCGGGTTCTATCCCCGCCCGTGGTATGGTTTGTTTGCAATCGTGTCATTACGATTTCGTGAGTCATTATCAACTGTTTACCCGGAGTCTCTTTCAGGGGGTCACCGCCCCTGCGGCCTGGTCCCTGACCAGGCCTCCTGGTTGCTGGCCTGATCGACCAAGCTGTCAGTGCCCGCCCCCCACAGTCTAACGTGTGCACCACAAGTGGGGTTGAACTCTAGTAACCATATAATCAATCATTCCTTTGGTTTTTTCATATTGAAGTCTTTGTCTTCTTAATTTTGGTACTTTTTTCTCCTCCTCTTTCTTCTTCCTCTTCTTAGTCTGCTGCTGCTTCTGCTGTTACTGCCGCTGCTGTTACTACTGCTACTGCTGCTGCTGCGTTACCTTCACCCACTTCGTCTCCTGCAGTGGGTGGAGGAGACCCCTCCTCTCGGATCCTTAAGAGCCAATAAGAATCCTGCATTTATCCACCCCACCAACCCTCACCACCCCACCAACCATCACCAGCCCTCCACCCCCACCAACCACCATTCCTCTGTCCCCAACAGCCCAACGCTAACCACCCATCCCCACCAAGGACCACTCATCCACTCCCCTACCCACCACTAGCACCACCACCCAGGGGCGTACACAGCTGCTGCTACTGAAGGCCAAACACCAACAAGAATCAATGCCGCTGAGGGAGGTTAGAGCGTAGGTGAGGTTAATGATGCGTGGGTGAACTTACCAATGGTGTATGGGTGAGCTTAGCAATGGTGTATGGGTGAGCTTAGCAATGGTGTATGGGTGAGCTTAGCAATGGTGTATGGGTGAGCTTAGCAATGGTGTATGGGTGAGCTTAGCAATGGTGTATGGGTGAGCTTAGCAATGGTGTATGGGTAAGCTTAGCAATGGTGTATGGGTAAGCTTAGCAATGGTGTATGGCACTACAGGAATGCCAGAGTGAAGAAGGATGCATCACAGACGAGCTTGGCCTATGGCCGGGCTCCGGGAGTAGAAAGACTCGGGAAACTCATCAAAGGTATAGAAAGACTCTGGAAACTCATCAAAGGTATATCACCCTATTGTAACTGCTGCACCGTCCAGGGATGCTATAACTCAGGATGGCTCACTGAACCTTGCTCTCTCTCTCTCTCTCTCTCTCTTACCCCTCAAGGGAGGTTCCTTGACGCTGGTGAGGGGCTCTTGATCTAGGGAATTGGATCTGTGCTCTGGTTCCCTGAATTGAACCCGAATACCTTCCAGCCCCCCACGCGCTGTATAACCCTACGGGTTTAGCGCCCCTCCATTATTATTATTATTATCTCTCTCTCTCTCTCTCTCTCTCTCTCTCTCTCTCTCTCTCTCTCTCTCTCTCTCTATCACACACACACACACTCTGTTTTGGCTATCCCAGCTACTTTACACCATGCTGGGGACAGTATAACCTCTACCACTACTTCTCCACTTCCTTCGTTCTTCCTCTCTTTGTCCCGTCCCCGTTCCCCTCTCCTATATATACTGGCTCCCTCACTCTCGTGTGTTAGCGTGACTTGTAAATGGTCCAAATTGGACCGAGACGTCGTCGTGCAGTTTTCCACTCAGGGACGGATTACCTCAAACGCCTCATCTTACACCGTTCTCTGTACCGGACTGAAGAAGCCACTGACTGCAGGGGGGTGGGTGTTCGGGGGTCAACATGTGTCTAATTCTTCAAATATAAAAATACCTGAACATTAAAATGGTATGAAATACCGACAGATTGTTAGGTAAGACACATATGCAACAGTTAGGTATCTTTATTTCGAAACGTTTCGCCTACACAGTAGGCTTCTTCAGTCGAGTACAGAAAGGTTGATAGAAGCAGAAGATACTTGAAGACGATGTAATCAGTCCATCACCCTTAAAGTTTTGAGGTGGTCAGTCCCTCAGTCTGGAGAAGAGCATTGTTCCGTTGTCTGAAACAATATGAAGTTGAAGTGACAGAATGGGGCCTTTATATAGTGCCAGGAGGTGAGACGTAGGTTGCTTTGGGAGGGCAGGTCCTTCTCAAACCCAGCCGTTCTCACTAGTAGAGGTACAGACCACTTCGACAACCTCTACTAGTGAGAACGGCTGGGTTTGAGAAGGACCTGCCCTCCCAAAGCAACCTACGTCTCACCTCCTGGCACTATATAAAGGCCCCATTCTGTCACTTCAACTTCATATTGTTTCAGACAACGGAACAACGCTCTTCTCCAGACTGAGGGACTGACCACCTCAAAACTTTAAGGGTGATGGACTGATTACATCGTCTTCAAGTATCTTCTGCTTCTATCAACCTTTCTGTACTCGACTGAAGAAGCCTACTGTGTAGGCGAAACGTTTCGAAATAAAGATACCTAACTGTTGCATATGTGTCTTACCTAACATAAGAATACCTGACCCAATGTTTCTTCCCTCTTGGGGATCGACCCAAGTCCTTTCGGTTGTAAGTTCAACCCTCAAGTAGTGAAGAAAGGCGTCAATAAGACCTGCCTTGCCAGACAAGACTTGCAGCCGGAGTTTACAACAACCAATAACATCTCGCTCCGGAAAAACTGCCTAAACTGCCTGACAAAATTTAATTTGAATCTCTTTGACGTGGGAATTTTCTACCAAACTTCATTTAATTACATTTAAGAAACACTGGTATATAACTAACGTTGTTACGTAGGACACAAGTGCAACTAATGTGGTATTTTACTGTGGCAACGTTTCGCTCTCCAGGAGCTTCATCAAGCCGTTACTAACAGTACAGAGACACAGACGATATATTAGACCGAGGTGAAAGGTATAGCAGTTGTATTAATACTAGTAGTAGTACTACGATTATATCAGTAATACTACGATTATAGCAGTAATACTACGATTATAGCAGTAATACTACGATTATAGCAGTAATACTACGATTATAGCAGTGATACTACGATTATAGCAGTAATATTACGATTATAGCAGTAATATTACGATTATAGCAGTGATACTACGATTATAGCAGTGATACTACGATTATAGCAGTGATACTACGATTATATCAGTAATACTACGATTATAGCAGTAATACTACGATTATAGCAGTAATACTACGATTATAGCAGTGATACTACGATTATAGCAGTAATATTACGATTATAGCAGTGATACTACGATTATAGCAGTAATATTACGATTATAGCAGTGATACTACGATTATATCAGTGATACTACGATTATAGCAGTGATACTACGATTATAGCAGTGATACTACGATTATAGCAGTGATACTACGATTATAGCAGTAATATTACGATTATAGCAGTAATATTACGATTATAGCAGTGATACTACGATTATAGCAGTGATACTACGATTATAGCAGTGATACTACGATTATAGCAGTAATATTACGATTATAGCAGTAATACTACGATTATATCAGTAATACTACGATTATAGCAGTAATATTACGATTATAGCAGTAATATTACGATTATATCAGTGATACTACGATTATAGCAGCGATACTACGATTATAGCAGTAATATTACGATTATAGCAGTAATACTACGATTATAGCAGTAATATTACGATTATAGCAGTAATACTACGATTATAGCAGTAATACTACGATTATAGCAGTAATACTACGATTATAGCAGTGATATTACGATTATAGCAGTAATACTACGATTATAGCAGTGATATTACGATTATAGCAGTAATACTACGATTATAGCAGTGATATTACGATTATAGCAGTAATATTACGATTATAGCAGTAATACTACGATTATAGCAGTAATACTACGATTATAGCAGTAATACTACGATTATAGCAGTAATACTACGATTATAGCAGTGATACTACGATTATAGCAGTAATACTACGATTATAGCAGTGATATTACGATTATAGCAGTAATACTACGATTATAGCAGTGATATTGCGATTATAGCAGTGATACTACGATTGTAGCAGTAATACTACGATTATAGCAGTAATACTACGATTATAGCAGTAATACTACGATTATAGCAGTGATATTACGATTATAGCAGTAATACTACGATTATAGCAGTGATATTACGATTATAGCAGTAATACTACGATTATAGCAGTAATATTACGATTATAGCAGTAATACTACGATTATAGCAGTAATACTACGATTATAGCAGTAATACTACGATTATAGCAGTAATACTACGATTATAGCAGTAATACTACGATTATAGCAGTAATACTACGATTATAGCAGTGATACTACGATTATAGCAGTAATACTACGATTATAGCAGTAATATTACGATTATAGCAGTAATACTACGATTATAGCAGTGATACTACGATTATAACAGTGATACTACGATTATAGCAGTGATACTACGATTATAGCAGTAATACTACGATTATAGCAGTGATACTACGATTATAGCAGTGATACTACGATTATAGCAGTGATACTACGATTATAGCAGTGATACTACGATTATAGCAGTGATACTACGATTATAACAGTGATACTACGATTATAGCAGTAATACTACGATTATATTGTGCCTTGCACTTCACTCTAAGACATATATATATACCCTGTGTGTCCATGTATTGTTTGTAACGGATCGACAAAGCTCCTGGAGGGCGAAACGTTGCCACAATAAAATGTCACATTAGTTGCACTTGTGTCCTGTTACCTAATATATCGTGGGTAATTCTACCAACATTAATATAATTAACGCTGAGCAATTTAGCGTGTGTCGTAGCTATAAAATACTGACTTGTGTTGTTGTTAAATTTATACATCAGAGGAAAACATCTAACACGTTTTGTCCCAAGATGAACCGTTCGTTTGTGCCAATATTGCGGTGGGTCAATATTGCGGTGGGTCAATATTGCGGTGGGTCAATATTGGGGTGGGTCAATATTGCGGTGGGTCAATATTGCGGTGGGTCAATATTGTTGTGGGTCAATATTGTTGTGGGTCAATATTACTGTGGGTCAATATTACTGTGGGTCAATATTACTGTGGGTCAATATTGCGGTGGGTCAATATTGTTGTGGGTCAATATTGTTGTGGGTCAATATTACTGTGGGTCAATATTGCGGTGGGTCAATATTGCTGTGGGTCAATATTGTTGTGGGTCAATATTGTTGTGGGTCAATATTGCTGTGGGTCAATATTACTGTGGGTCAATATTGCGGTGGGTCAATATTGCGGTGGGTCAATATTGCTGTGGGTCAATATTGCGGTGGGTCAATATTGCTGTGGGTCAATATTGCTGTGGGTCAATATTGCTGTGGGTCAATATTGCTGTGGGTCAATATTGCGGTGGGTCAATATTGCTGTGGGTCAATATTGCTGTGGGTCAATATTGCGGTGGGTCAATATTGCTGTGGGTCAATATTGCTGTGGGTCAATATTGCGGTGGGTCAATATTGCTGTGGGTCAATATTGCTGTGGGTCAATATTGCGGCGGGTCAATATTGCGGCGGGTCAATATTGCGGTGGGTCAATATTGCGGCGGGTCAATATTGCGGCGGGTCAATATTGCGGCGGGTCAATATTGCGGCAGGTCAATATTGCGGTGGGTCAATATTGCGGTGAGTCAATATTGCGGTGGGTCAATATTGCGGTGGGTCAATATTGCAGTGGGTCAATATTGCGGTGAGTCAATATTGCGGTGGGTCAATATTGCGGTGGGTCAATATTGCGGTGGGTCAATATTGCGGTGGGTCAATATTGCGGTGAGTCAATATTGCGGTGAGTCAATATTGCGGTGGGTCAATATTGCGATGGGTCAATATTACTGTGGGTCAATATTGCGGCGGGTCAATATTGCGGAGGGTCAATATTGCGGCGGGTCAATATTGCGGTGGGTCAATATTGCGGTGGGTCAATATTGCGGTGGGTCAATATTGCGGTGGGTCAATATTGCGGTGGGTCAATATTGCGGTGAGTCAATATTGCGGTGGGTCAATATTGCGGTGGGTCAATATTGCGGTGGGTCAATATTGCGGTGAGTCAATATTGCGGTGGGTCAATATTTCGATGGGTCAATATTGCTGTGGGTCAATATTGCGGCGGGTCAATATTGCTGTGGGTCAATATTGCTGTGGGTCAATATTGCGGTGGGTCAATATTGCGGCGGGTCAATATTGCGGCGGGTCAATATTGCTGTGGGTCAATATTGCGGTGGGTCAATATTGCGGCGGGTCAATATTGCGGTGGGTCAATATTGCGGTGGGTCAATATTGCGGTGAGTCAATATTGCGGTGGGTCAATATTGCTGTGGGTCAATATTGCTGTGGGTCAATATTGCGGTGGGTCAATATTGCGGCGGGTCAATATTGCGGCGGGTCAATATTGCGGCGGGTCAATATTGCTGTGGGTCAATATTGCGGTGGGTCAATATTGCTGCGGGTCAATATTGCGGTGGGTCAATATTGCGGTGGGTCAATATTGCGGTGAGTCAATACTGCGGTGGGTCAATATTGCGGTGGGTCAATATTGCGGTGAGTCAATATTGCGGTGGGTCAATATTGCTGTGGGTCAATATTGCTGTGGGTCAATATTGCGGCGGGTCAATATTGCGGTGGGTCAATATTGCGGTGGGTCAATATTGCGGTGAGTCAATATTGCGATGGGTCAATATTGCTGTGGGTCAATATTGCTGTGGGTCAATATTGCGGCGGGTCAATATTGCGGTGGGTCAATATTGCGGTGGGTCAATACAACACTTCATTGTAGATGAATGGTTCAGAGAACCGACATGTTGATAAATTAGACACATGTGCAACTCTTGGGTATCTTTATTGAGGAAACGTTTCGCCACACAGTGGCTTCATCAGTCCATACAAAGGAGAATCTTGAAGAACAGGAGGAGAATGAGGTAATCAGTCCCTCAACCTTGAGTCGATGTGGTCAGTCCATCAATCTTGATGGACTGATTGGACTGACCACATCGACTCAAGGTTGAGGGACTGATTACCTCATTCTCCTCCTGTTCTTCAAGATTCTCCTTTGTATGGACTGATGAAGCCACTGTGTGGCGAAACGTTTCCTCAATAAAGATACCCAAGAGTTGCACATGTGTCTAATTTATCAACACTTCTTTGATTTTCCTTTGACGCTTTTCCGGAGTTTGTCTGCTTCCTGAGCCAGGTTCCTGATGAGGCCTAGTCACAGACCGGGCCGCGGGGGCGTTGATTCCCGAAACTATCTCCAAGTATACTCCAGGAGGTGTGTCTAAAGGCACGTGGAAGAAGAGTAACTAATGGTACCTTGATGCGTCATGGTAGTGGTGACCATTGGTCAGTACTGCGGACAGTGTTGTGTCACCAGTACTGGGGACAGTGTTGTGTCACCAGTACTGGGGACAGTGTTGTGTCACCAGTACTGGGGACAATGGTGTGTCACCAGTACTGGGGACAGTGTTGTGTCACCAGTACTGGGGACAGTGTTGTGTCACCAGTACTGGGGACAGTGTTGTGTCACCAGTACTGGGGACAATGGTGTGTCACCAGTACTGGAGGCAGTGTTGTGTTACCAGTACTGGGGACAATGGTGTGTCACTAGTACTGGGGACAGTGTTGTGTCACCAGTACTGGAGGCAGTGTTGCGTTACCAGTACTGGGGACAATGGTGTGTCACCAGTACTGGGGACAGTGTTGTGTCACCAGTACTGGGGACAATGGTGTGTCACCAGTACTGGGGACAATGGTGTGTCACCAGTACTGGAGGCAGTGTTGTGTCAATATAGTGGACCATAACAAGTGTCCACTGGTCAGTACTGGAGTCACTATAGTGGACCATAACAACAGTGTCCACTGGTCAGTACTGGAGTCACTATAGTGGACCATAACAACAGTGATCACTGGTCAGTACTGGAGTCACTATAGTGGACCATAACAACAGTGATCACTGGTCAGTACTGGAGTCACCATAGTGGACCATAGCAACAGTGTCCACTGGTCAGTACTGGAGTCACTATAGTGGACCATAACAACAGTGACCACTGGTCAGTACTGGAGTCACCACAGTAGACCATAACAACAGTGTCCACTGGTCAGTACTAGAGTCACTATAGTGGACCATAACAACAGTGTCCACTGGTCAGTACTGGAGTCACTATAGTGGACCATAACAACAGTGTCCACTGGTCAGTACTGGAGTCACTATAGTGGACCATAACAACAGTGATCACTGGTCAGTACTGGAGTCACTATAGTGGACCATAACAACAGTGATCACTGGTCAGTACTGGAGTCACTATAGTGGACCATAACAACAGTGAGCACTGGTCAGTACTGGAGTCACCATAGTGGACCATAGCAACAGTGTCCACTGGTCAGTACTGAGTCACCATAGTCAACAGTGTCCACTGGTCAGTACTGGAGTCACTATAGTGGACCATAACAACAGTGACCACTGGTCAGTACTGGAGTCACCACAGTAGACCATAACAACAGTGTCCACTGGTCAGTACTAGAGTCACTATAGTGGACCATAACAACAGTGTCCACTGGTCAGTACTGGAGTCACTATAGTGGACCATAACAACAGTGTCCACTGGTCAGTACTGGAGTCACTATAGTGGACCATAACAACAGTGTCCACTGGTCATTACTGGAGTCACTATAGTGGACCATAACAACAGTGACCACTGGTCAGTACTGGAGTCACCATAGTGGACCATAACAACAGTGACCACTGGTCAGTACTGGAGTCACCATAGTGGACCAAAGCAACAGTGTCCACTGGTCAGTACTGGAGTCACCATAGTGGACCATAACAACAGTGACCACTGGTCAGTACTGGAGTCACCATAGTGGACCATAACAACAGTGACCACTGGTCAGTACTGGAGTCACCATAGTGGACCATAACAACAGTGACCACTGGTCAGTACTGGAGTCACCATAGTGGACCATAACAACAGTGACCACTGGTCAGTACTGGAGTCACCATAGTGGACCATAACAACAGTGTCCACTGGTCAGTACTGGAGTCACTATAGTGGATCATAACAACAGTGTCCACTGGTCAGTACTGGAGTCACCATAGTGGACCATAACAACAGTGACCACTGGTCAGTACTGGAGTCACCATAGTGGACCATAACAACAGTGTCCACTGGTCAGTACTGGAGTCACCATAGTGGACCATAACAACAGTGTCCACTGGTCAGTACTGGAGTCACTATAGTGGACCATAACAACAGTGTCCACTGGTCAGTACTGGCGTCACTATAGTGGATCATAACAACAGTGACCACTGGTCAGTACTGGAGTCACCATAGTGGACCATAACAACAGTGACCACTGGTCAGTACTGGAGTCAC
The DNA here is from genome assembly GCF_038502225.1 of Cherax quadricarinatus. Taxonomy (NCBI): domain Eukaryota; kingdom Metazoa; phylum Arthropoda; class Malacostraca; order Decapoda; family Parastacidae; genus Cherax; species Cherax quadricarinatus. The sequence continues at coordinate 8,911,249 of NC_091388.1, read as the reverse complement.
CATAGTGGACCATAACAACAGTGTCCACTGGTCAGTACTGGAGTCACTATAGTGGACCATAACAACAGTGTCCACTGGTCAGTACTGGAGTCACTATAGTGGATCATAACAACAGTGACCACTGGTCAGTACTGGAGTCACCATAGTGGACCATAACAACAGTGACCACTGGTCAGTACTGGAGTCACCATAGTGGACCATAACAACAGTGTCCACTGGTCAGTACTGGAGTCACTATAGTGGACCATAACAACAGTGACCACTGGTCAGTACTGGAGTCACTATAGTGGACCATAACACACAGTGTCTGGAGTCACTGGACCATCAGTACAGTACTGGAGTCACTATAGTGGATCATAACAACAGTGTCCACTGGTCAGTACTGGAGTCACTATAGTGGACCATAACAACAGTGACCACTGGTCAGTACTGGAGTCACTATAGTGGACCATAACAACAGTGTCCACTGGTCAGTACTGGAGTCACTATAGTGGACCATAACAACAGTGTCCACTGGTCAGTACTGGAGTCACTATAGTGGACCATAACAACAGTGACCACTGGTCAGTACTGGAGTCACCATAGTGGACCATAACAACAGTGTCCACTGGTCAGTACTGGAGTCACTATAGTGGACCATAACAACAGTGTCCACTGGTCAGTACTGGAGTCACTATAGTGGACCATAACAACAGTGACCACTGGTCAGTACTGGAGTCACTATAGTGGATCATAACAACAGTGTCCACTGGTCAGTACTGGAGTCACTATAGTGGACCATAACAACAGTGACCACTGGTCAGTACTGGAGTCACTATAGTGGACCATAACAACAGTGTCCACTGGTCAGTACTGGAGTCACTATAGTGGACCATAACAACAGTGTCCACTGGTCAGTACTGGAGTCACTATAGTGGACCATAACAACAGTGTCCACTGGTCAGTACTGGAGTCACTATAGTGGACCATAACAACAGTGTCCACTGGTCAGTACTGGAGTCACTATAGTGGACCATAACAAAAGTGTCCACTGGTCAGTACTGGAGTCACTATAGTGGACCATAACAACAGTGTCCACTGGTCAGTACTGGAGTCACCATAGTGGACCATAACAACAGTGACCACTGGTCAGTACTGGAGTCACCATAGTGGACCATAACAACAGTGTCCACTGGTCAGTACTGGAGTCACTATAGTGGATCATAACAACAGTGTCCACTGGCTTACTATGCTTAAGACAAGCTACACAAACTTTGTGAGACAATATCACAAACCTTACCAGTGCTGTGAGCTTCTCTGAAAGCAACACGACCTCAAACTTCACAAATATTAATTTACGACCTCTTGAATGTCAATAAATCCAATAACAACAGTTTTCTCGGCCAACCTGCAGGAGAATCTCGAATAACCACTTCATCTCGCTCACACAATAAATGCCACATTACATTTGCTATTCGCTATTTTCGTATTTACAATCAATAGCTGAATCGTTTTCTGTTATCAACCAGGAAGATAACAGGTGTATCAACATGTACCCTGCATCACCACGTAATTGGACAGGTGTGTACATACGTTATGTGCATCACCACGCAAATAGAGACTATAAATCTGATACGAAAAACTGCTAGAGAGCTGGTACAGTGCTGAGTCTCACCACAATGGGCACCACTCAACGGATAAGTCCAAAAGCAGTGTTTGCAATGGATATTCCAGGTAAGATATGACACCGTGGCTGCTTGGTGTAACTACAAGCACATCCAGTGACCGACATTCAAGGCTGTACCTTACAGAACACCTTCCATATCGTGTACTTGCTCTGGATTCAATCCTGGGACCATTGTGTCTGTGGTATAAGACCAGTGTATATCAAGTACGTTAATGAATATACCCTACGTACGTTAATATACCGTACGTACGTTAATGAATGTACCCTAAGTACGGTAATGAATATACTGTACGTACGCTAATGTATATACGCAAAGTACGTTAATGAATATATCCAAAATACGGTAATGAATATACTGCAAGTACGTTAATTAATATACCCAAAGTACGTTAATAAATATACTATAAGTACGTTAATAAGACACAATATGCGCTTTACGGTGTTTTACTGAGGTAACGTTTCGCCCACCAGGAACTTTACTCCTGTTGGGTGAAACGTCTTTTCAACTAGATACCATAAACAGCACATTGTGTATTAACACACCAAACCTGAGTGCTGAAAGCCACGACTCTCAGCACTAATCTAAGATAATCGGTACCAGCGTACCACAAGCAATACCTTCACAATACCTTCACAATACCTTCACATCATCCCAGGATTCCTAGCTTACTAGGATAGCTACACTAACATTTACTCACACAACAGATTCACAAGCCCGAGGCACAACAATCGTAATAGTGCAGTTAAATCCACTTGAAACAAGCAGTGACAGGTTATATTTGCGTCTGAGTCAGCGAAGACACGTCCACTTGAAGCAAGCAGTGACAGGGTATATTTGCGTCTGAGTCAACGAAGACACAACCACTTGAAGCAAGCAGTGACAGGTTATATTTGCGTCTGAGTCAACGAAGACACAACCACTTGAAGCAAGCAGTGACAGGTTACATTTGCGTTGAGCGTCTGATTTGCGTCTGAGTCAACTTGAAGCAAAGACACGTCAACGAAGACACGTCCACTTGAAGCAAGCAGTGACAGGTTATATTTGCGTCTGAGTCAACGAAGACACAACCACTTGAAGCAAGCAGTGACAGGTTACATTTGCGTCTGAGTCAGCGAAGACACGTCCACTTGAAGCAACCAGTGACAGGTTATATTTGCGTCTGAGTCAACGAAGACACAACCACTTGAAGCAAGCAGTGACAGGTTATATTTGCGTCTGAGTCAACGAAGACACGTCCACTTGAAGCAAGCAGTGACAGGTTATATTTGCGTCTGAGTCAACGAAGACACGTCCACTTGAAGCAAGCAGTGACAGGTTATATTTGCGTCTGAGTCAACGAAGACACGTCCACTTGAAGCAAGCAGTGACAGGTTATATTTGCGTCTGAGTCAACGAAGACACGTCCACTTGAAGCAAGCAGTGACAGGTTATATTTGCGTCTGAGTCAACGAAGACACGTCCACTTGAAGCAAGCAGTGACAGGTTATATTTGCGTCTGAGTCAACGAAGACACAACCACTTGAAGCAAGCAGTGACAGGTTATATTTGCGTCTGAGTCAACGAAGACACGTCCACTTGAAGCAAGCAGTGACAGGTTATATTTGCGTCTGAGTCAACGAAGACACGTCCACTTGAAGCAAGCAGTGACAGGTTATATTTGCGTCTGAGTCAGCGAAGACACGTCCACTTGAAGCAAGCAGTGACAGGTTATATTTGCGTCTGAGTCAACGAAGACACGTCCACTTGAAGCAAGCAGTGACAGGTTATATTTGCGTCTGATTTGCGTCTGAGTCAACGAAGACACGTCCACTTGAAGCAAGCAGTGACAGGTTATATTTGCGTCTGAGTCAACGAAGACACAACCACTTGAAGCAAGCAGTGACAGGTTATATTTGCGTCTGAGTCAGCGAAGACACGTCCACTTGAAGCAAGCAGTGACAGGTTATATTTGCGTCTGAGTCAACGAAGACACGTCCACTTGAAGCAAGCAGTGACAGGTTATATTTGCGTCTGAGTCAACGAAGACACAACCACTTGAAGCAAGCAGTGACAGGTTACATTTGCGTCTGAGTCAACGAAGACACGTCCACTTGAAGCAAGCAGTGACAGGTTACATTTGCGTCTGAGTCAACGAAGACACATCCACTTGAAGCAAGCAGTGACAGGTTATATTTGCGTCTGAGTCAACGAAGACACATCCACTTGAAGCAAGCAGTGACAGGTTATATTTGCGTCTGAGTCAACGAAGACACATCCACTTGAAGCAAGCAGTGACAGGTTATATTTGCGTCTGAGTCAACGAAGACACGTCCACTTGAAGCAAGCAGTGACAGGTTATATTTGCGTCTGAGTCAACGAAGACACGTCCACTTGAAGCAAGCAGTGACAGGTTATATTTGCGTCTGAGTCAACGAAGACACGTCCACTTGAAGCAAGCAGTGACAGGTTATATTTGCGTCTGAGTCAACGAAGACTATGATAGTATCTAAATGGTATACCCGGACGGGGTGCCAGACTCAGAGAAGCAGTGATGGCCCTTATATCCTCGGGCGTCGGGTCACCACCTGGATTATTATTATAATCAAGGGGAAGCGCTAAACCCGGAGGATTATACAACGCCTGGGGGGGGGATGTGGAAGGGCTTCAGGATTAATTCGGGGAACTGAAGCACAGATCCAATTCCCTAAATCAAGAGCCCCTCGCCAACACCAAGGAACCTTCCTTGAGGGGTCACCACCTGGAGAAGACCCAGGCCTAGACAGCACCGGCGAGCCTATAACATTATCCTGGGGATCAAATTTGATTCTTCAGTGACTATAACCGCCACGGCAGCCAAAAAAAAATATAGTCCTTGGGCACATTTTGTTTTAGATCGATAACAAAAGGTTGAAAAAAGCAATATGATACACAAATAACCGGCACATAGGAGGTAAACTCATGACACCGTATCGGTCCGTCTCGAACCATTAAGACGCTAGTTCATGGTCCAAGTGAGACCGAAAGTCGTCATAAACTTCAGTTTCCAGTGTGCGGGTTATTTGTGTATTATTCCAGTCACGGTGTTGTGCCTTTTTTATTCTGTAATATACGTATATTAGCGTTATAAAGTCAAGTAAATAAATGGAATAAATGGTCTTGTGCGCAGCTAAAAGCTTCTCCTAGATCTCTACACATACCTGGTGGTTAAAGCTCTCGCTTCACACTGCGAGGGTCTGGATTCGATTCCCAGCCAGGGTAGAAATATTGGTTGTGTTTCTTTCCACCTGTTGTCTATGTTCACCCATCAGTAAAACGGGTACCTGATATTAGTGGACTGGTGTGGGTCGCATCCTGAGACACTGACCTAATTTGCCCGGAATGTTCAGCATAACAAGGGGCTTTCTATATAGTAGTATGTCATTGATGTCACCTAGGACTGTATACCATGTACATGTACTTGTAGTAAATATATTATTATTATTATTATTATTATTATTATTATTATTATTATTATTATTATTAAATAGAGGACACCAATATAATAAATATATGAATATATGCTGGTTGGGCCAAACACTGAAATAGCTGAGGTGGGATATTAGCTCTTAGTTTCTAGAATTAAAGCATATATTAGCTCTTAGCTTCTAGAATTAAAGCAGATATTAGCTCTTAGCTTCTAGAATTAAAGCAAAGAAATGGTGGGAAGGAAGGAAGGAGAAACAGAGGTGAGGAAGGATAAGAGGTGGAGCAGGAGAGAGAAGGAGTGGATGAAAACAAGGAGAAGGAGAGAGAGAGAGAGAGAGAGACGAGGTAAAGGCGAGGAAGTAGAGAAAGGATGTGAGGAGATAGGAGTATAATGAAAAAGAATGTAACAGAACGTGAGAAGATAAAGTAAAGGGAAGAAATAAATAGTGAAGGAAGAGAGAGGGATATAGACCAATAAACTAACTAGATTTTAAGTCTAGGTGTACAAGAAACAACGAACTAGATTCTAACAAACACTTAAAAGATCACAGTAAAGTTACTGAGGGACTGATTACCTCAAACTCCTCCTCTCCTTGCCCCATTCTGCTTTGTATTGGACTGATGAAGCCACTGTGTGGCGAAACATTTCCACAATAAACATTCCCATATGTTGCATAAGTGTCTCAGTCTTCAACTTACTGGAACAGCAGTTATAAAAGGAGAAATATAAACGGATGCAAATCAGCCATAAAAAAAACTGTGGATGCCAAAAATATTTGTAGGAACCACAAGACCAGGAAGATCTTGACACCGGTCGTAAAAATATACAGAACATGTCAATTATTGATAAATTAGACACATGTGCAACTCTTGGGTATCTTTATTGAGGAAACGTTTCGCCACACAGTGGCTTCATCAGTCCATACAAAGGAGAATCTTGAAGAACAGGAGGAGAATGAGGTAATCAGTCCCTCAACCTTGAGTCGATGTGGTCAGTCCATCAATCTTGAATAGATGGACTGACCACATCGACTCAAGGTTGAGGGACTGATTCCCTCATTCTCCTCCTGTTCTTCAAGATTCTCCTTTGTATGGACTGATGAAGTCACTGTGTGGCGAAACGTTTCATCAATAAACATTCCCATATGCTGCACAAGTGTCTCAATTCCTCACACTTCTTCAGTCAACTACAGAGGACGTAGGTGTAGTAGTGAGAGAGATGTCATCAGTCCCTCCAGGCTGAGGGACTGACCACCTCAAATATTTTTTCTGCTGCCTCTGTATTTGACTGAAGAAGCCTACAGTGTGGGCGAAACGTTTCATCAATAAAGATACCCAACGATTGCACGTCTTAATCTTCAAACTGTGCACCAAAAATCTGAAATTACGGAATATAAATCGAGGCCATTTTGGACACGGACACCGCCATTTTTGTGGTAAAAGACACTTAGATACAGTTCAGGACATTTATCAGAGGACACGTTTCGCCACTAGTGACGAAACGTTTCCACTTGAACTGTATCTGCCTTTTCCCACATCTTGTCTGTACCACAAGACCATTTCTCAACTGTAATTTTACCCAGGATGGGACTTTTACTGTTCATAAAGAAGACTAAATGGCCTGAGTGCGCATGTGTGAACCTGAAGACGCTACCTGAGGACGATCCCAGGGGGGGTCACCGCCCCCGCAGTTTAACCCCAGACCAGCACTCCCCGTTACTGCATTTCCTTCAAATCATTCTTCTCTGTATTGGACTGATGAAGTCACTGGTGGGCGAAACGTCTCCACAGTGTTAAACAAGTGTCGAATTTATCAACCTCATCAGGTTGTTGGTGCCAGGTGCACACAGGTCAACGTACACGCCACAGCTTAGTTGATCAGGAATTAATATGAGTACCTTATCGATTTCTCTCCCGAAGAGAACTACGGATCTTTTGGTAACTAAAGAAGGATGCTGAAAAGTCTTGGTTCCTTTACACTTAATGGATAATCTCTTAGTACAATCAGTAACTGCTGCTGACTACGGGTTTCTTGGCGATCACCCCTTATGTAGGAATGGAGGATGCTGAAAAGTCTAGGTTCCTTTACACTTAATGGATAATCTCTTAGTACAATCAGTAACTGCTGCTGACTACGGGTTTCTTGGCGATCACCCCTTATGTAGGAATGGAGGATGCTGAAAAGTCTTGGCTCCCTCACACTTAATATCTACGTGCAATCATTACTACCCTGCTTTTCATTGGAGTTATTCTGCACCGTCTGTCAAGCCCTTTGCTACATCCCAGCACAGCAACAACCAAAGAACCAGAAAAAATCGATGAAAAATACAGAAAGGAGGGGATGAGAAGAATGATCATTAAAATGATATACAGTACCGACAGATTGATAAGATACATGTACAACGGTTGGGTATCTTTATTCCGAAACGTATCGCCTACACAGCAGGCTTCAGAGGAGTTATCAGAAGCAGTAGAGATGTGAAGACGATGTGTCTTACTTATCAAGGGAGAGGAGAAACTGATGAGTAATAAAGACGAAGTGGAGATAGAAATAAGGAGAGAGAGCAATGTTGAGATAAGCAGGAGCAGAGACTCCTGGGCCGCTGTAAAGTGAGATAAAGAGGACAGGGATGCTGGAGGCAGCCACCACTATGCAATTAATGTGGCACCAGGAGGCTGGATTTCAAAATAACGTGTATCACACGGAGAACCAGATTATAATATCTGAACTAAGAGTGAAGGGCGTTAATATTACGCTGGTAACGTAGATGAATGACTCAGAGAACCGCCAAGTTAATAAATTTGAAACATGTGCAAGACTTGTGTATCCTTGTTGTTTCCTTTCTCCTCCTCCCTCCCATCCTTTTCCAGCATTTCCATCCTTCCCCATCCTTCTTCCTTTCCATCTCACGACAGCTCTGGTCGTCTTCGTTCGTTCGTTCGTATCTCTATACAGTGGGGTCAGCAGTCCAGTACAGAGAAGAATGGTGAACATCAGAAGGAGTTTGAGGTAATCAGTCCCTCAGCCTGGAATCCGCGTCTTCGATCCATTAAGAAACGTTCTGCCTACACAGCAGACTTCTTCAGTCAATTACATATGTAAGTGGATTTAGATTTAGAAAGGATATAGGAAAGTACTGGTTTGGAAAGAGAGTAGTCAGTGAATGGAACAGTCTATCTAGAAGGGTCATTGAAGCTAAAACCTTGTGTAGCTTCAAATTTAGGTTAGATAAATACATGAGTGAGAAGGATTGGATTTAAGTGGGACTTGCATATGAGTTAATAGGATTATCAAAGCTTATTGTCTGAGTAACACTGATGATGGGTTTAGGTTTGAAAGACCTGCCTAGTATGGGCCAATAGGCGTATGTTTAGGCATGGGCCATGCCTAGTTACAATATCACACACACACATACAGGGGATGAGAGAGAGAGAGAGAGAGAGAGAGAGAGAGAGAGAGAGAGAGAGAGAGAGAGAGAGAGAGAGAGAGAAGAATCATGTACAGAGAAGACAGGCACTGTAATATGCGATTTAAATGCATTAGTCAAACATTTTGACAAACAAATGGGACTCTGATAGCTCAACTGCATATTGGATTATGCAGACAGGGTTAATGTAGCTAGGGCTTAATGTAACCGGGGTTAATGTAACCTGGGTTAATGTAGCTTGGGATAATGTAGCCTGGGTTAACGTAGCCTTGAATAACGCAGCCTGGGGTTAATGTAGAATTGATTAATATAGCCTGAGTTAACGTAGCCTTGACTCGTGTAGCTTGGGGTAATGAAGTCTGGGTTTATCATGGCTGCCTAAATGTTCCCTAGGTAAATAGAATGTTAATTAAGTTAATACATATTTATTAACAAACAGTAAATTACACTGCATCTCAGTAATGAGGTGTACTGATGAACTGCCATGGTAAGACTCACAGCCTAATGCGGTGCTACTAATGACCACCACTATTATCACTGCCTTTGAGGTTGAGTTTAGCAGTGATCAGTCTGTCACTGCTGGTACTAATGCAATGATCTAAATTAGGTTGAGTTTGAGTTGCGTGTATATTACGGGGTATGGCAAAGTATCGGTAACGGCTATTTGTATGGTATCGCTATCGGTGAAGTGGCCGATACCAGCCGATAGTTGAAAAATATTAATGTTAAATATGTGCTTATAAAGATTAAAATTAACATGTCTCAACTAGAGCTTCATTAAGAGTATCGTCCCTATACGATACTTTTTAAAGGGATGGAGGGGTAAGCCAGCGGAAGGCCTCGGTCAGATGACCAAAAACTCCAGCTGTGGGTCATCATATAAGACCCACATCAGGAAACACCTGTCCTGTTTCCAGACAAACCTTACCTGACCTTTCTCTACTAGCGACCTACTGTGATGACCTTTGATCTACTAACTGTCATACACTGGACTAACTCTCACCTCTGACTTACTCACCCTAAGTCCACTCCATATTTTTACGTTAAACATTATTTACTTAAAACTTTAAATTGTAACTTCTAAGTCCCGCTTATTTTATTTTTAATCCGGGGTTGTACAAGGTGAAGTTAAGGTTCCTAATTTTATTTACAAGCTAAGAGCTGTTGTAACTTATTTACAAGCTAAGAGCTGTTGTAACTTATTTACAAGCTAAGAGCTGTTGTAACTTATTTACAAGCTAAGAGCTGTTACTGGAAATGTATAGTTATCGGCATAAGTTTTGGCATGGTGCCATCCCTAGGGTATACATGGTGCCATCCCTAGGGTATACATGGTGCCATCCCTAGGGTATACATGGTGCCATCCCTAGGGTATACATGGTGCCATCCCTAGGGTATACATGGTGCCATCCCTAGGGTATATATGGTGCCATCCCTAGGGTATACATGGTGCCATCCCTAGGGTATACATGGTGCCATCCCTAGGGTATACATGGTGCCATCCCTAGGGTATACATGGTGCCATCCCTAGGGTATACATGGTGCCATCCCTAGGGTATACATGGTGCCATCCCTAGGGTATACATGGTGCCATCCCTAGGGTATACATAGTGCCGTCCCTAGGGTATACATGGTGCCATCCCTAGGGTATACATGGTGCCATCCCTAGGGTATATATGGTGCCATCCCTAGGGTATACATGGTGCCATCCCTAGGGTATACATGGTGCCATCCCTAGGGTATACATGGTGCCATCCCTAGGGCATACATGGTGCCATCCCTGGGGTATATATGGTGCCATCCCTAGGGTATACATGGTGCCATCCCTAGGGTATACATGGTGCCATCCCTAGGGTATACATGGTGCCATCCCTAGGGTATACATGGTGCCATCCCTAGGGTATACACGGTGCCATCCCTATACATGGTGCCATCCCTAGGGTATATATGGTGCCATCCCTAGGGTATACATGGTGCCATCCCTAGGGTATATATGGTGCCATCCCTAGGGTATACATGGTGCCATCCCTAGGGTATACATGGTGCCATCCCTAGGGTATACATGGTGCCATCCCTAGGGTATACATGGTGCCATCCCTAGGGTATACATGGTGCCATCCCTAGGGTATACATGGTGCCATCCCTAGGGTATACATGGTGCCATCCCTAGGGTATACATGGTGCCATCCCTAGGGTATACATGGTGCCATCCCTAGGGTATACATGGTGCCATCCCTAGGGTATATATGTTGCCATCCCTAGGGTATACATGGTGCCATCCCTAGGGTATATATGTGCCATCCCTAGGGTATACATGGTGCCATCCCTAGGGTATACATGGTGCCATCCATAGGGTATACATGGTGCCATCCCTAGGGTATACATGGTGCCATCCCTAGGGTATACATGGTGCCATCCCTAGGGTATACATGGTGCCATCCCTAGGGTATACATGGTGCCATCCCTAGGGTATACATGGTGCCATCCCTAGGGTATACATGGTGCCATCCCTAGGGTATACATGGTGCCATCCCTAGGGTATACATGGTGCCATCCCTAGGGTATACATGGTGCCATCCCTAGGGTATACATGGTGCCATCCCTAGGGTATACATGGTGCCATCCCTAGGGTATACATGGTGCCATCCCTAGGGTATACATGGTGCCATCCCTAGGGTATACATGGTGCCATCCCTAGGGTATACATGGTGCCATCCCTAGGGTATACATGGTGCCATCCCTGGGGTATACATGGTGCCATCCCTAGGGTATACATAGTGCCATCCCTAGGGTATACATGGTGCCATCCCTAGGGTATACATGGTGCCATCCCTAGGGTATACATGGTGCCATCCCTAGGGTATACATGGTGCCATCCCTAGGGTATACATGGTGCCATCCCTAGGGTATACATGGTGCCATCCCTAGGGTATACATGGTGCCATCCCTAGGGTATACATGGTGCCATCCCTAGGGCATACATGGTGCCATCCCTAGGGCATACATGGTGCCATCCCTAGGGTATACATGGTGCCATCCCTAGGGTATACATGGTGCCATCCCTAGGGTATACATGGTGCCATCCCTAGGGTATACATGGTGCCATCCCTAGGGTATACATGGTGCCATCCCTAGGGTATACATGGTGCCATCCCTAGGGTATACATGGTGCCATCCCTAGGGTATACATGGTGCCATCCCTAGGGTATACATGGTGCCATCCCTAGGGTATACATAGTGCCATCCCTAGGGTATACATGGTGCCATCCCTAGGGTATACATAGTGCCATCCCTAGGGTATACATGGTGCCATCCCTAGGGTATACATGGTGCCATCCCTAGGGTATACATAGTGCCATCCCTAGGGTATACATGGTGCCATCCCTAGGGCATACATGGTGCCATCCCTAGGGTATACATAGTGCCATCCCTAGGGTATACATGGTGCCATCCCTAGGGTATACATGGTGCCATCCCTAGGGTATACATGGTGCCATCCCTAGGGTATACATGGTGCCATCCCTAGGGTATACATGGTGCCATCCCTAGGGTATACATGGTGCCATCCCTAGGGTATACATGGTGCCATCCCTAGGGTATACATGGTGCCATCCCTAGGGTATACATGGTGCCATCCCTAGGGTATACATGGTGCCATCCCTAGGGTATAAATGGTGCCATCCCTAGGGTATAAATGGTGCCATCCCTAGGGTATACATGGTGTCATCCCTAGGGTATACATGGTGCCATCCCTAGGGTATACATGGTGCCATCCCTAGGGTATACATGGTGCCATCCCTAGGGTATACATGGTGCCATCCCTAGGGTATACATGGTGCCATCCCTAGGGTATACATGGTGCCATCCCTAGGGTATACATGGTGCCATCCCTAGGGTATACATGGTGCCGCGTATAGTGTAACTGGGAAGTGATGCAGAGGAGGCAGGATCCATACATAGCTTTAAGATAAGGTACGATAAAGCTCATGGAGCAGGGAGTGGACCTAGTAGCAACCAGCAAAGAGCCGGGGCCAGGAGCTATGAATCGATCCCTGCAACCACAAATACGTGAATAGGTGTGTCTGTATATATATATATATATATATATATATATATATATATATATATGTATATATATATATATATATATATATATATATATATATATATATATATATGTGTGTCGTGCCGAATAGGCAGAACTTGCGATCTTGGCTTAAATAGCAACGTTCATCTTGCCATATAGGACAAGTGAAAATTTGTGTATGCAATAATTTCGCCAAAATCATTCTGAACCTAACGAAAAAAATATATTTGATTGTATTTGTTTAGTATTAAATTACTGTAAACAAATCTAAAATATATTTAGTTGGGTTAGGCTAAAATAAATTGCTCTTGTTATAATAAGGTTAGGTAAGTTTTCTAAGTTCCTTTTGGTGCAAAATTATAAATTTTTACATTAACATTAATGAAAAAAATATATCTTTAAACGTATAAGAGAAAATTTCTGAAAGGACTTAATTTTAAATGAGTTCTTGCTAATTGACCAGTTTTACATATTCGGCACGACATACCTGGAGGTTACCTGGAGGTTATTCCGGGGATCAACGCCCCCGCGGCCCGGTCCACGACCAGGCCTCCCGATGGATCAGGGCCTGATCAACTAGGCTGTTACTGCTGGCCGCACGCAGTCCGACGTACGAGCCACAGCCCGGCTGATCCGGCACCGACTTTAGGTATCTGTCCAGCTCTCTCTTGAAGGCAGCCAGAGGTTTATTGGCAATTCCCCTAATGCTTGATGGGAGGCTGTTGAACAGCTTTGGGCCCCGGACACTTATGGTGTTTTCTCTTAGTGTACCAATGGCGCCCCTACTTTTTATTGGCGGCATTTTGCATCGCCTGCCCAGTCTTTTACTTTCGTAGGGAGTGATTTCTGTGTGCAGATTTGGGACCATTCCTTCCAAGATTTTCCAAGTGTAGATTATGATATATCTCTCCCTCCTGCGTGTGTGTGTGTGTGTGTGTGTGTGTGTGTGTGTGTGTGTGTGTGTGTGTGTGTGTGTGTGTGTGTGTGTGTGGTGTGAATATAATGCAGAGAATTCGTAGTTTGGAAGTTAGGAGGAGGTGCGGGATTACCAAAACTGTTGTCCAGAGGGCTGAGGAAGGGTTGTTGAGGTGGTTCGGACATGTAGAGAGAATGGAGCGAAACAGAATGACTTCAAGAGTGTATCAGTCTGTAGTGGAAGGAAGGCGGGGTAGGGGTCGGCCTAGGAAAGGTTGGAGGGAGGGGGTAAAGGAGGGTTTGTGTGCGAGGGGCTTGGACTTCCAGCAGGCATGCGTGAGCGTGTTTGCTAGGAGTGAATGGAGACAAATGGTTTTTAATACTTGACGTGCTGTTGGAGTGTGAGCAAAGTAACATTTATGAAGGGGTTCAGGGAAACCGGCAGGCCGGACTTGAGTCCTGGAGATGGGAAGTACAGTGCCTGCACTCTGAAGGAGGGGTGTTAATGTTGCAGTTTAAAAACTGTAGTGTAAAGCACCCTTCTGGCAAGACAGTGATGGAGTGAATGATGGTGAAAGTTTTTCTTTTTCGGGCCACCCTGCCTTGGTGGGAATCGGCCAGTGTGATAATAAATATATATATATATATATATATATATATATATATATATATATATATATATATATATATATATATATATATATATATATATATATATATATATATACAATCCTGTCAGACACTGGAACTTCTTGGGATCTTAATACTTGGGAATTCTTCCTTGTCTAACCCTTGGGCACGACCTACTTCAACATTGAACAAATGTTACACCACCTACGACTGCTGCACCTCTCCTACCTACGGTATATAAGCTACTTCTCAGCACGTATGCCGTATTCTATTCAAGATTGATGGACTGACCACATAGACTCAAGGTTGAGGGACTAATTACCGTTCTTCAAGTTTCTCCTATGTATGGACTGATGAAGCCACTGTGTGGCGAAACGTTTCCTCAACAAAGATACCCAAGAGTTGCACATGTGTCTAATTTAACAACATGTCGGTTCTTTGAACCATTCATCTACAACGTTAATAAGTATTTCGTTGGTTAAAGTATACTGGTAGTGAAGGAGTTAACAGGAAGCCTGACTGACCCTCGTGTAGTAGATAGGCTTTAAACCTCATGGAGATAGTTTCAACTGTTGTTTAATTGTGATTACGTTAAATACTGTTCTTCTCAGACTCTGTATGACCTTTAAATTTTAATACTCCGTTACATTAATAATAATAGTAGTAATAATGATAAACATTTAGATTTTACGCCGAAGCTGCTAGTTTATTGTGTACCTCATATCCATCCTGTGGATGGTAGTGGCTAGTTTATTGTGTACCTCATATCCATCCTGTGGATGGTAGTGGCTAGTTTATTGTGTACCTCATATCCATCCTGTGGATGGTAGTGGCTAGTTTATTGTGTACCTCATATCCATCCTGTGGATGGTAGTGGCTAGTTTATTGTGCACCTCATATCCATCCTGTGGATGGTAGTGGCTAGTTTATTGTGTACCTCATATCCATCCTGTGGATGGTAGTGGCTAGTTTATTGTGTACCTCATATCCATCCTGTGGATGGTAGTGGCTAGTTTATTGTGTACCTCATATCCATCCTGTGGATGGTAGTGGCTAGTTTATTGTGTACCTCATATCCATCCTGTGGATGGTAGTGGCTAGTTTATTGTGTACCTCATATCTATCCTGTGGATGGTAGTGGCTAGTTTATTGTGTACCTCATATCCATCCTGTGGATGGTAGTGGCTAGTTTATTGTGTACCTCATATCCATCCTGTGGATGGTAGTGGCTAGTTTATTGTGTACCTCATATCCATCCTGTGGATGGTAGTGGCTAGTTTATTGTGTACCTCATATCCATCCTGTGGATGGTAGTGGCTAGTTTATTGTGTACCTCATATCCATCCTGTGGATGGTAGTGGCTAGTTTATTGTGTACCTCATATCCATCCTGTGGATGGTAGTGGCTAGTTTATTGTGTACCTCATATCCATCCTGTGGATGGTAGTGGCTAGTTTATTGTGTACCTCATATCCATCCTGTGGATGGTAGTGGCTAGTTTATTGTGTACCTCATATCCATCCTGTGGATGGTAGTGGCTAGTTTATTGTGTACCTCATATCCATCCTGTGGATGGTAGTGGCTAGTTTATTGTGTACCTCATATCCATCCTGTGGATGGTAGTGGCTAGTTTATTGTGTACCTCATATCCATCCTGTGGATGGTAGTGGCTAGTTTATTGTGTACCTCATATCCATCCTGTGGATGGTAGTGGCTAGTTTATTGTGTACCTCATATCCATCCTGTGGATGGTAGTGGCTAGTTTATTGTGTACCTCATATCCATCCTGTGGATGGTAGTGGCTAGTTTATTGTGTACCTCATATCCATCCTGTGGATGGTAGTGGCTAGTTTATTGTGTACCTCATATCCATCCTGTGGATGGTAGTGGCTAGTTTATTGTGTACCTCATATCCATCCTGTGGATGGTAGTGGCTAGTTTATTGTGTACCTCATATCTATCCTGTGGATGGTAGTGGCTAGTTTATTGTGTACCTCATATCCATCCTGTGGATGGTAGCGGCTAGTTTATTGTGTACCTCATATCCATCCTGTGGATGGTAGTGGCTAGTTTATTGTGTACCTCATATCCATCCTGTGGATGGTAGTGGCTAGTTTATTGTGTACCTCATATCCATCCTGTGGATGGTAGTGGCTAGTTTATTGTGTACCTCATATCCATCCTGTGGATGGTAGTGGCTAGTTTGTGTACCTCATATCCATCCTGTGGATGGTAGTGGCTAGTTTATTGTGTACCTCATATCCATCCTGTGGATGGTAGTGGCTAGTTTATTGTGTACCTCATATCCATCCTGTGGATGGTAGTGGCTAGTTTATTGTGTACCTCATATCCATCCTGTGGATGGTAGTGGCTAGTTTGTGTACCTCATATCCATCCTGTGGATGGTAGTGGCTAGTTTATTGTGTACCTCATATCCATCCAGTGGATGGTAGTGGCTAGTTTATTGTGTACCTCATATCCATCCAGTGGATGGTAGTGGCTAGTTTATTGTGTACCTCATATCCGTCCTGTGGATGGTAGTGGCTAGTTTACTGTGTACCTCAACAGCTGGCCCAGTAGTTAACGCACTCTCCTGTAATTTTACGATTCCCTCGCCATGGGGTCAATACCTCCCCGTTCCGTGTTATTACGATTTCGTTAGTGTGTTACCTATTCCAAACTCTACCGTAACTTACTGGAGATCTAAGTGAGGAACTGTAGCACAACCACAGTAGAAAGTAGAGGTTCAAGAGCAACAACAAGAGAGCACTGGTGTTAACATAAGCGGCCCACGCCTCTTCAACCTGCTGCCCAAAGATAGAAGAAGGATTGCCGAGACGGAACCGAACCATTTTCTTGAAGTTTATCAGTGATGATTATGTTCCCCTGCGGGCTGCTGGTAGCAATAACCTGACTGATCTACCCATCACAGGGGAAACTTAACACACAACCAGGGGTATAAAAATAAATAAATTTTGGATAAATGCCCCAGGTATGACATCCTTTATAAATATCTCGTATATTTGATGATATTCAACCAAAGTATTTATACTCGCTTTGATACACGTTCATGTTGAAATGGAATGTGTGTGTGTGTGTGTGTGTGTGTGTGTGTGTGTGTGTGTGTGTGTGTGTGTGTGTGTGTGTGTGTGTGTGTACATATATATTTTTTATTATTATCACACTGGCCGATTCCCACCAAGGCAGGGTGGCCCGAAAAAGAAAAACTTTCACCTTCATTCACTCCATCACTGTCTTGCCAGAAGGGTGCTTTACACTACAGTTTTTAAACTGCAACATTAACACCCCTCCTTCAGAGTGCAGGCACTGTACTTCCCATCTCCAGGACTCAAGTCCGGCCTGCCGGTTTCCCTGAACCCCTTCATAAATGTTACTTTGCTCACACTCCAACAGCACGTCAAGTATTAAAAACCATTTGTCTCCATTCACTCCTAGCAAACACGCTCACGCATGCCTGCTGGAAGTCCAAGCCCCTCGCACACAAAACCTCCTTTACCCCCTCCCTCCAACCTTTCCTAGGCCGACCCCTACCTCGCCTTCCTTCCACTACAGACTGATACACTCTTGAAGTCATTCTGTTTCGCTCCATTCTCTCTACATGTCCGAACCACCTCAACAACCCTTCCTCAGCCCTCTGGACAACAGTTTTGGTAATCCCGCACCTCCTCCTAACTTCCAAACTACGAATTCTCTGCATTATATTCACACCACACATTGCCCTCAGACATGACATCTCCACTGCCTCCAGCCTTCTCCTCGCTGCAACATTCATCACCCATGCTTCACACCCATATAAGAGCGTTGGTAAAACTATACTCTCATACATTCCCCTCTTTGCCTCCAAGGACAAAGTTCTTTGTCTCCACAGACTCCTAAGTGCACCACTCACTCTTTTTCCCTCATCAATTCTATGATTCACCTCATCTTTCATAGACCCATCCGCTGACACGTCCACTCCCAAATATCTGAATACGTTCACCTCCTCCATACTCTCTCCCTCCAATCTGATATCCAATCTTTCATCACCTAATCTTTTTGTTATCCTCATAACCTTACTCTTTCCTGTATTCACCTTTAATTTTCTTCTTTTGCACACCCTACCAAATTCATCCACCAATCTCTGCAACTTCTCTTCAGAATCTCCCAAGAGCACAGTGTCATCAGCAAAGAGCAGCTGTGACAACTCCCACCTTGTGTGTGATTCTTTATCTTTTAACTCCATGCCTCTTGCCAAGACCCTCGCATTTACTTCTCTTACAACCTCATCTATAAATATATTAAACAACCACGGTGACATCACACATCCTTGTCTAAGGCCTACTTTTACTGGGAAATAATTTCCCTCTTTCCTACATTCTCTAACTTGAGCCTCACTATCCTCGTAAAAACTCTTCACTGCTTTCAGTAACCTACCTCCTACACTATACACTTGCAACATCTGCCACATTGCCCCCCTATCCACCCTGTCATACGCCTTTTCCAAATCCATAAATGCCACAAAGACCTCTTTAGCCTTATCTAAATACTGTTCACTTATATGTTTCACTGTAAACACCTGGTCCACACACCCCCTACCTTTCCTAAAGCCTCCTTGTTCATCTGCTATCCTATTCTCCGTCTTACTCTTAATTCTTTCAATTATAACTCTACCATACACTTTACGAGGTATACTCAACAGACTTATCCCCCTATAATTTTTGCACTCTCTTTTATCCCCTTTGCCTTTATACAAAGGAACTATATATATATATATATATATATATATATATATATATATATATATATATATATATATATATATATATATATATATATATATATATATATATATATATATATATATATATATATATATATATATATATATATATATACTTCCACAATGAACAATGTGACACCACCTACTGACCACATCGACTCAAGGTTGAGGGACCTCATTCTCCTCCTGTTCTTCAAGTTCCTCCTATGTATGGACTGATGAAGCCACTGTGTGGCGAAACGTTTCCTCAATAAAGATACCCAAGAGTTGCACATGTGTCTAATTTAACTTATTAACGTAAACTCTCAGCGTATACACACTGAGAAATATACACAGTATACACAATGAGAAACATACACTGTATACACACTGAGAAATATACACAGTATACATACTGAGAAACATACACTGTATACACAGAGAAATATACACAGTATACACACTGAGAAACATACACTGTATACACACTGAGAAATATACACAGTATACACAATGAGAAACATACACTGTATACACACTGAGAAATATACACAGTACACACACTGAGAAACATACACTGTATACACATTGAGAAACATACACAGTACACACACTGAGAAACATACACTGTATACACATTGAGAAACATACACAGTACACACACTGAGAAACATACACTGTATACACACTGAGAAACATACACAGTACACACACTGAGAAACATACACTGTATACACATTGAGAAACATACACAGTACACACACTGAGAAACATACACTGTATACACACTGAGAAACATACACTGTATACATCCTATACTCAGTATATTTTACGACTGTATCGCCCCTGGTATAAAGAATCAGACATGTGCAACATCTGGATACCTTTCTTGTAGACGTTTCGCCATCCAGTGGTTTTATCAAGCCACTGGACGGCTAAACGTCTACAGTAGATACCAATACGTTGCACATGTATATAATTCTTCGTCTTGTCGGTAGTGTATACATGTGGAAATAAATGGTATAAAATACCGACACAATGGAAATATAAACACAAATGCAGTATAATGTGATCCTTTATTGACAACGTTTCACCCACACAGTGGGCTTTTTCAAGTCACACGGATCTACCTACTCCCGTACCTTCCAACCCCAGGTAGATCCGTGTGTGACTTGAAAAAGCCCACTGTGTGGGTGAAACGTTGTCAATAAAGGATCACATTATACTGCATTTGTGTTTATATTTCCAGTGTATACATGTAACATCCCCTGGTATCCAGAAAACTTAACTTCCATACGGCTAGAAATCTAGTATTTATTTGCCTACTAAAACATTAACCCAGCACTTAAAATTCTTGTGCATATTGAACAATAGGGCTGTAAATAGTGTGCTGAAAATATCTAGCCTAGACAGGACTCGCAGCAATGGTTTTAAGTTGGAAAAATTCAGATTCAGGAAGGATATAGGAAAGTACTGGTTTGGTAATAGAGTTGTGGATGAGTGGAACAAACTCCCGAGTACAGTTATAGAGGCCAGAACGTTGTGTAGCTTTAAAAATAGGTTGGATAAATACATGAGTGGATGTGGGTGGGTGTGAGTTAGACCTGACTAGCTTGTGCTACTAGGCCAGATGCCGTGCTCCTTCCTTAAGTGAATGTGACCTGACCTGACTAGGCTGGGGAATTGGCTTAAGCTGGTAGGAGTCTTGGACCTGCCTCGCATGGGCCAGTAGGTCTGCTGCAGTGTTCCTTCTTTCTTATCTTCTTATATTGAACAGTAACTACAGCAAAACTGTTAGTCGAGAAATTACTGAATAATTCTCCTACTCGTACCATGGCAATATTTGCATTTGTGAAACAAAAAACAAAATCACAACGATTACTAAACAAGAAGTTAATAAAACCCAAAATTTGTGTTCGTGTTGAGAATTTGCAATCTGCAAGCGAGGGCTGTCGTGTTTACACACAGTACAAACATGGCGGACTTAATGTTGGAAGGCAGCATTAAACTTTGTGTAATCTAATAAGAACATGACATAAGAAAGAATACTGCAACAGGCCTACTGACCCAAGCGGAGCAGGTCCATGTTTCCCCCCCCGGATTATCCCAATGACCCACCCAGCCTGGTCATCTCCCTTATGTACAGTTCAGGACATTTATTAAAGGAAACGTTTCGCCACGAGTGGCTTCTTCAGTCCTAATACAGAGAAAACTAATATAACACATATATATAGTGGCAGGAGTCAGGTGAGGTGACGCGTGGGTAGAGGTGGTAGTAGTAGTAGTAGTAGTAGTAGTAGTAGTAGTAGTAGTAGTAGTAGTAGTAGTAAAGGAACTAAGGAGGTGAGGCAAGAGAGGGACCTCCTTAGTTCCTTTACTACTGCTACTACTACTACTACTACTACTACTACCACCTCTACCCACGCGTCACCTCACCTGACTCCTGCCACTATATATATGTGTTATATTAGTTTTCTCTGTATTAGGACTGAAGAAGCCACTCGTGGCGAAACGTTTCCTTTAATAAATGTCCTGAACTGTACATAAGTGTCTTTTTCCACATCTTGTCGGTATCACCATACCATTTCCTCCTGGTCATCTCCACTCAAGGTTGGAGCACTGCACCAGACACAGCAGCACAAGCTAGTCAGGTCAACTAGTAAGGCCGCATTCAAGAAATTTTGATTATACTGCAAAATATCGGTTATTTTGTACAAAGTTAATAACTTCAAGAAAAAAAAGTTCATTCAGAAGGCCGCACTTAACTTAGTGTTGTTTATAATATATATCAATGATCTTGATGAAGGAATTACTAGTGATATGAGCAAATTCGCCGATGACACGAAGATAGGTAGGATAATTGATTCAAACGTAGATGTTAGGGAACTTCAGGAGGATTTAGACAAACTCTACTCTTGGTCAGAAAAGTGGCAGATGCAGTTCAATGTAGATAAATGCAAGGTTCTGAAGCTCGGGAGTGTCCATAACCCTAGCACTTATAAGTTAAATAATGTAGAACTTAACCATACAGATTGCGAAAAGGACTTGGGGGTTATGGTAAGCAGCAACCTTAAACCAAGACAGCAATGCCTAAGCGTACGTAATAAGGCAAATAGATTACTGGGATTTATATCAAGAAGTGTAAGCAACAGAAGTCCAGAGGTCATACTGCAGCTTTATACATCATTAGTAAGGCCTCACCTAGATTATGCAGCTCAATTCTGGTCGCCATATTACAGAATGGACATAAATTCGTTAGAAAACATTCAGCGTAGGATGACTAAATTAATACATAGCATTAGAAATCTTCCTTATGAAGAAAGATTGTAATGAGAAATGGCTTGATAAAGCTCCTGGAGAGCGAAACGTTGCCACAATAAATGTCACATTAGTTGCACTTGTGTCCTTTTACTTTACATGAAGAAAGATTGAAGACTCTTAAGTTACATTCACTTGTTAGACGAAGAATGAGGGGAGACCTGATCGAAGTGTATAAGTGGAAGATAGGTATTAATAAAGGGGATATTAACAAGGTCTTGAGCATATCTCTCCAAGAGAGAACCCGCAGTAATGGATTTAAATTAGATAAGTTTAGATTTAGAAAGGACATAGGAAAGTATTGGTTTGGAAATAGGGTAGTAGATGAGTGGAACAGTCTACCTAGTTGGGTTATTGAGGCTAGGACTTTGGGTAGTTTCAAATTTAGGTTGGATAAATACATGAGTGGGATGGGTTGGATTTGAGTGGGACTTGCACATCAGAGCTTACAACACTGCTGGTGTTTCCACTGTGTAACTATCATATAGAATAGTGTAGCAACACTGCTGGTGTTCCCACTGTGTAACTATCATACAGAATAGTGTAGCAACACTGCTGGTGTTACCACTGTGTAACTATCATACAGAATAGTGTAGCAACACTGCTGGTGTTCCCACTGTGTAACTATCATACAGAATAGTGTAGCAACACTGCTGGTGTTTCCACTGTGTAACTATCATACAAAATAGTGTAGTAACACACTGCTGGTGTTCCCACAATGTAACTCATACAGAATAGTGTAGCAACACACTGCTGGTGTTCCCACAATGTAACTATCATACAGAATAGTGTAGCAACACACTGCTGGTGTTCCCACAATGTAACTATCATACAGAATAGTGTAGTAACACACTGCTGGTGTTCCCACAATTTAACTATCATACAGAATAGTGTAGTAACACACTGCTGGTGTTCCCACAATGTAACTATCATACAGAATAGTGTAGTAACACACTGCTGGTGTTCCCACAATGTAACTATCATACAGAATAGTGTAGTAACACACTGCTGGTGTTCCCACAATGTAACTATCATACAGAATAGTGTAGTAACACACTGCTGGTGTTCCCACAATGTAACTATCATACAGAATAGTGTAGTAACACACTGCTGGTGTTCCCACAATGTAACTATCATACAGAATAGTGTAGTAACACACTGCTGGTGTTCCCACAATGTAACTATCAAATAGAATAGTGTAGTAACACACTGCTGGTGTTCCCACAATGTAACTATCATACAGAATAGTGTAGCAACACACTGCTGGTGTTCCCAGAATGTAACTATCATACAGAATAGTGTAGTAACACACTGCTGGTGTTCCCACAATGTAACTATCATATAGAATAGTGTAGTAACACACTGCTGGTGTTCCCACAATGTAACTATCATACAGAATAGTGTAGTAACACACTGCTGGTGTTCCCACAATGTAACTATCATACAGAATAGTGTAGCAACACACTGCTGGTGTTCCCACAATGTAACTATCATACTGAATAGTGTAGTAACACACTGCTGGTGTTCCCACAATGTAACTATCATACAGAATAGTGTAGCAACACACTGCTGGTGTTCCCACAATGTAACTATCATATAGAATAGTGTAGCAACACACTGCTGGTGTTCCCACAATGTAACTATCATACAGAATAGTGTAGCAACACACTGCTGGTGTTCCCACAATGTAACTATCATACAGAATAGTGTAGCAACACACTGCTGGTGTTCCCACAATGTAACTATCATACAGAATAGTGTAGCAACACACTGCTGGTGTTCCCACCCATACAATGTAACTATCATACAGAATAGTGTAGCAACACACTGCTGGTGTTCCCACAATGTAACTATCATACAGAATAGTGTAGCAACACACTGCTGGTGTTCCCACAATGTAACTATCATATAGTAACACACTGCTGGTGTTCACACAATGTAACTATCATATAGAATAGTGTAGTAACACACTGCTGGTGTTCCCACAATGTAACTATCATATAGAATAGTGTAGTAACACACTGCTGGTGTTCCCACAATGTAACTATCATACAGAATAGTGTAGTAACACACTGCTGGTGTTCCCACAATGTAACTATCATATAGAATAGTGTAGTAACACACTGCTGGTGTTCCCACAATGTAACTATCATACAGAATAGTGTAGTAACACACTGCTGGTGTTCCCACAATGTAACTATCATATAGAATAGTGTAGTAACACACTGCTGGTGTTCCCACAATGTAACCATCATACAGAAGAGCAGCACACTGCTAGTGTATACAAAAGCACAATCTACGCAGCAGTACCATTAAATTTAAAAAGCTCTTAACTCACACAAACTTTAGTACGCATTGCCTGTAACGATAACTTTTAAAATAAGAATCTATTTCTCTTTAGATAACAACATTGAACAACTCCAGTAACTCACCAGAGCTACGAGACTAATGGAAGAAATACAGAAAAAACGAAATGCGTAGTATATAAATAAAATTACATATGTCGTGCCGAATATGTAAAACTGGTCAATTAGCAAGAACTCATTTAAAATTAAGTCCTTTCTAAAATTTTCTTTTATACGTTTAAAGATATATTTTTTTCATTAATGTTAATGTAAAAATTTTTAATTTTGCACCAAAAGAATCTTAGAAAACTTACCTAACCTTATTATAACAAGAGCAATTTATTTTAGCCTAACCCAACTAAATATATTTTAGATTTGTTTACAGTAATTTAATACTAAACAAATACAATCAAATATATTTTTTTCGTTAGGTTCAGAATGATTTTGGCGAAATTATTGCATACACAAATTTTCACTTGTCCTATATGGCAAGATGAACGTTGCTATTTAAGCCAAGATCGCAAGTTCTGCCTATTCGGCACGACATATACATATTAAATGGGGCCAAAATTCAGATAGAGTCGAGTGTAATCCCTGAGCTGGTGTTTATCTTCAAATATAACTACCATTCAAATAACCAACACTGTGGTTAAACTACCTGTGTAAGATGACTCACGAAATCGTAATGACACGATTGCAAATACCGTATCAAATACCGACACAGTGGAAATATAAACACAAATGCAGTATAATGTGATCCTTTATTGACAACGTTTCGCCCACACAGTGAGCTTTTTCAAGTCACACACAGATCTACCTATCTATCCCACATAAGAACATAGAACACTGCAGAAGGTCTACTCACAACTTGTCCAATACCCCTGCCAAGCTACCCAAGACTCTATAACCCCACCCGGTAGATCATCAGATGCAGCATTCTCCACCTGACCTCAACATTCTGAACCTGACTATAAATACTCTCGTACCTTCCACCCCAGGTAGATCTGTGTGTGACTTGAAAAAGTCCACTGTGTGGGCGAAACGTTGTCAATAAAGGATCACATTATACTGCATATGTGTTTATATTTCCATTGCAAACAATCGTGAGACTCTCTGACCGCGGGTTCAAATCCCGCCCGTGGTATGGTTTACTTGTGTAAGACCAACCAAGCCTGGCCCATGGCCGGGCTCCGGGAGTAGGAAACACTCTCGAACTTCACCGAGGGCATATCTACCACCCACCTTTACCTCTGAGCCTTTGAAGAGTTTCGACAGCTTCTCTACTGAGCCCGGCCATGGGCCAGGCTCGTCTTGTGCTTGCCTGGTCAACCAAGCTGTTGCTGCTGGAGGCCCGTTTCCCCCACATATCCATCACAGCCTGGGTGATCTGACACCTGGTGAAGATACTTATCCAGTTCCAGCAGTATTTCTGATATCTTCTAGTAAGGTCTTGAATAACCCACCTACACAATTCCTTTACCCACTAAGGAGCAAGAACCAAACCAGCGCCACCTACCATCTAGTTGAAAAAGGACTCCTCTACTCCCACTACCACTACTCTTATCACTTGCCAAGCACCACTAACAACAGGTGAAATAACACCCAATAACCACCATTAACACCAACCACCAGTCCTACCACCTAAGAAGAATAGAAAGCAGCAGTAGCAGCACGTAAACAAGAACAAAGCCAGCAACAACAGCAGCAACAGCAGGTAAGAACAAAGCCATCAGTAGCAGCAACAACAGCACGTATGAACAAAGCCAGCAGCAGGTAAGAACAAAGCCGCCAGCAGCAGCAGCAGCAGTAGCAGGTAAGAACAAAGCCGCCAGCAGCAGCAGCAGCAGTAGCAGGTAAGAACAAAGCCAGCAGCAGCAGCAGGTAAGAACAAAGCCGCCAGCAGCAGTAGCAGGTAAGAACAAAGCCGCCAGCAGCAGCAGCAGGTAAGAACAAAGCCGCCAGCAGCAGCAGCAGCAGTAGCAGGTAAGAACAAAGCCAGCAGCAGCAGCAGGTAAGAACAAAGCCGCCAGCAGCAGTAGCAGGCAAGAACAAAGCCGCCAGCAGCAGCAGCAGGTAAGAACAAAGCCGCCAGCAGCAGCAGGTAAGAACAAAGCCAGCAGCAGCAGGTAAGAACAAAGCCGCCAGCAGCAGCAGCAGGTAAGAACAAAGCCGCCAGCAGCAGCAGGTAAGAACAAAGCCAGAAGCAGCAGCAGGTAAGAACAAAGCCAGCAGCAGCAGGTAAGAACAAAGCCAGCAGCAGCAGCAGGTAAGAACAAAGCCAGCAGCAGCAGGTAAGAACAAAGCCAGCAGCAGCAAGTAAGAACAAAGCCAGCAGCAGCAGGTAAGAACATAGCCGCCAGCAGCAGGTAAGAACAAAGCCAGCAGCAGCAGGTAAGAACAAAGCCAGCAGCAGCAGCAGCAGGTAAGAACAAAGCCAGCAGCAGCAGGTAAGAACAAAGCCAGCAGCAGCAGCAACAGGTAAGAACAAAACCAGCAGCAGCAGCAGGTAAGAACAAAGCCAACAGCAGTAGCAGGTAAGAACAAAGCCAGCAGCAGCAGCAGGTAAGAACAAAGCCAGCAGCAGCAGGTAAGAACAAAGCCAGCAGCAGCAGGTAAGAACAAAGCCAGCAGCAGCAGGTAAGAACAAAGCCAGCAGCAGCAGGTAAGAACAAAGCCAGCAGCAGCAGGTAAGAACAAAGCCAGCAGCAGCAGCAGGTAAGAACAAAGTCAGCAGCAGCAGGTAAGAACAAAGCCAGCAGCAGCAGGTAAGAACAAAGCCAGCAGCAGCAGCAGGTTAGAACAAAGCCAGCAGCAGCAGCAGGTAAGAACAAAGCCAGCAGCAGCAGCAGGTAAGAACAAAGTCAGCAGCAGCAGGTAAGAACAAAGCCAGCAGCAGCAGGTAAGAACAAAGCCAGCAGCAGCAGGTAAGAACAAAGCCAGCAGCAGCAGGTAAGAACAAAGCCAGCAGCAGCAGCAGGTAAGAACAAAGCCAGCAGCAGCAGGTAAGAACAAAGCCAGCAGCAGCAGGTAAGAACAAAGCCAGCAGCAGCAGGTAAGAACAAAGCCAGCAGCAGCAGCAGGTAAGAACAAAGTCAGCAGCAGCAGGTAAGAACAAAGCCAGCAGCAGCAGGTAAGAACAAAGCCAGCAGCAGCAGCAGGTAAGAACAAAGCCAGCAGCAGCAGCAGGTAAGAACAAAGCCAGCAGCAGTAGCAGGTAAGAACAAAGCCAGTAGCAGCAGCAGGTAAGAACAAAGCCAGCAGCAGCAGCATAAGAACAAAGCCAGGAGGAGGAGGAGGAGGAGGAGGAGGAGGAGGGTTAAGAGCCAGCAGGTGACAATAAGTCACGGCCAGAACAATGCAAACAGAGGAGGATGCCAATTCAGCCTGGGTGAAAGCTTGTGAAGAGGCTGGTGGTGAGGAGAGAGAGGCAAGCACAGCAGGAGAGGAGACAAGTGAACAACACTTAGAAGTAGTAGATAAAGTAGAAGAGGAAATGTGAGAATATTAGAAGGATAGAGAGTAGTATGAGGGGTTAGGTCGAAAAGCAATACAAGAGAAGACCAAGCCCGCTGGCTCACACATCCATCACAGCTTGGTTGATCTGGCACTAGGCGGACGTAGTAATCCAGTTCCACAATTAATCCGGTAATATTACTGATAACCAGCTCGTAGCAGGTCGAGTAGTCTTGGACCACGGATGTTGATAATGTTCTCTCTTACTGTGCTCACAGCACCCCTGTTTTTCAGTGTCTGCCTTACATTTCCTCCTACTTTTCTCATTCCGGTATATCATGGCAGTGTGTAAATTGGGGACCAGGCCTTAAAGTACAACATTCTCTCTGTTCTTCCCTACACACAGCTGAAGTACATCTCTCCCTCTCAATTCTTCCCTACACAGAGTTCATTCACAGTACTCTGAAGTGTTGCCAGTAATTTAAATATTTTACCGACTGTATACGGACAGTAATTGATTCCTCTACCTTTTACCAGTCTTGATACCTCTTCTACCTTCAAGAGAGCGAGAGACAAAGTGGAAAGAGAAGAGAGAGGAGGAACACGAGAACAAACAGAAGGGAGGTTTTACAATGTACAGAATACTGGAACCAACAAATTCATTGTTCAGATCAGTAAGTTTATTTAGGCACAGGCACACATAAGTACAATTACCATTGTAAATTACCTAGGATAACCCAAAAAATGAGGCAAAATGACTTATTTCCATTAGAGTCCTTATTTCCAGGAAATACAGTAATGCAGTAGAGTGGCCAGTGCTGATAAGGTGCAAACCGCGAGACTGTACATTATCCCTAACATAGGTACCTGGTACAGTACATACCTAATTCAATGTTTGAGTGATTGTACTCTGGCAGCCAGTTATGTAGCCAGCTGTATCTTCAATGACTCAACGTTTCGCCTGCACAGCAGGCTTCATCAGTTAAGTAAAGGTGTGATGAATGGTTTGAAAAACCGACAAGTTGAAGATTGAGACACTTATGCAGCATATGGGAATCTTTATTCAGGAAACGTTTCGCCACACAGTGGCTTCATCAGTCCAATACAAAGAGGAAGGCGTAAGGAGAGGAGGAGTATGAGGTAATCAGTCCCTCAACCTGGAGTCGATGTGTTCAGTCCATCAATCTTGTAGAATGTACAGCATAGGGCCGTAGACGTGGCTTATATACTGTAGTGAGGTGACGTGAAGCAGATGGAGGCGGGGTCATAGTGGTACCATCCACTAGTCGAAGTAGGTCTTCGTCCAAAGGTTGAACAAGTAAGAACATAAGAACATAAGAATGTAGGAACACTGCAGAAGGCCTACTGGCCCATGCGAGGCAGGTCCTTATCAAAACAACCTTTACCTAAAGCTACCCAAGAAATAACTCCAGTACCCAATGACACCAATCAAACCCAGCCCCTCCCACTCATATATTTGTCCATTTAAATACAATAATAATAATCACAATAACTAACCATACCCCGGCCGGGACTGAACCCGCGGTCATAGAGTCTCAAAACTCCAGCTGGAGTTTTGAGACTCTCTGACCGCGGGTTCAATCCCGGCCGGGGTATGGTTTGTTTGCAATCGTGTCATTACGATTTCGTGACTCACAATAACTACCCAGATGTTAGGAATAAAGTCACAATATCGTGGCTGAAACAATTCGACAAATCTCGTACTTATGAGACAAATCTTACGACCGAAACGTCGTCGTGTGAGTCTGGGATGAATTACCTTACACTTACATGCAGAAACAAGACAAAGGAGTAGGAAATACTCGTCAGTTACAAGACAATTCAATAGCAAGAGGAAAGGAAAATGCAAAATCTGGTGTCAATATATCAAGAAATATTGGACTGAGAACTGTCAAGCCCCGGGTGGTACGGATGGACTTCCTGCAAGCTGGAACATTTATGGCAGAGCTGCTTCACTCCCTCACACCAGTGATGTTACTAGTGATGTTGCTAGTGATGTTACTAGTGATGTTACCAGTGATGTTACTAGTGATGTTACCAGTGATGTTACTAGTGATGTTACCAGTGATGTTACTAGTGATGTTGCTAGTGATGTTACCAGTGATGTTACTAGTGATGTTGCTAGTGATGTTACTAGTGATGTTACCAGTGATGTTACTAGTGATGTTACCAGTGATGTTACTAGTGATGACACCAGTGATGTTACTAGTGATGTTGCTAGTGATGTTACTAGTGATGTTACCAGTGATGTTACTAGTGATGTTACCAGTGATGTTACTAGTGATGTTACCAGTGATGTTACTAGTGATGTTACTAGTGATGTTACTAGTGATGACACCAGTGATGTTACTAGTGATGTTAACAGTGATGTTACTAGTGATGTTACTAGTGATGACACCAGTGATGTTACTAGTGATGTTACCAGTGATGTTACCAGTGATGACACCAGTGATGTTACTAGTGATGTTAACAGTGATGTTACTAGTGATGTTACTAGTGATGTTACTAGTGATGTTACTAGTGATGACACCAGTGATGTTACTAGTGATGTTACTAGTGATGTTACTAGTGATGACACCAGTGATGTTACTAGTGATGTTAACAGTGATAACGCCAGTGATGTTACCAGTGATGTTACTAGTGATGACACCAGTGATGTTACTAGTGATGACACCAGTGATGTTACTAGTGATGACACCAGTGATGTTACTAGTGATGACACCAGTGATGTTACTAGTGATGTTACTAGTGATGACACCAGTGATGTTACTAGTGATGACACCAGTGATGTTACTAGTGATGTTACCAGTGATGTTACTAGTGATGTTACTAGTGATGACACCAGTGATGTTACTAGTGATGACACCAGTGATGTTACTAGTGATGTAAAGTAAAAGGACACAAGTGCAACTAATGTGACATTTATTGTGGCAACGTTTCGCTCTCCAGGAGCTTGATAAAGCTCCTGGAGAGCGAAACGTTGCCACAATAAATGTCACATTAGTTGCACTTGTGTCCTTTTACTTTACATATTGTCGGTAATTCTACCAACTTTATTACATGTTACTAGTGATGTTACCAGTGATGTTACTAGTGATGACACCAGTGATGTTACTAGTGATGTTACTAGTGATGACACCAGTGATGTTACTAGTGATGACACCAGTGATGTTACTAGTGATGTTACCAGTGATGTTACTAGTGATGTTACTAGTGATGACACCAGTGATGTTACTAGTGATGACACCAGTGATGTTACTAGTGATGTTACCAGTGATGTTACTAGTGATGTTACTAGTGATGACACCAGTGATGTTACTAGTGATGACACCAGTGATGTTACTAGTGATGTTACCAGTGATGTTACTAGTGATGACACCAGTGATGTTACTAGTGATGACACCAGTGATGTTACTAGTGATGTTACCAGTGATGTTACTAGTGATGTTACTAGTGATGACACCAGTGATGTTACTAGTGATGACACCAGTGATGTTACTAGTGATGTTACCAGTGATGTTACTAGTGATGTTACTAGTGATGACACCAGTGATGTTACTAGTGATGACACCAGTGATGTTACTAGTGATGACACCAGTGATGTTACTAGTGATGTTAACAGTGATAACGCCAGTGATGTTACTAGTGATGTTACCAGTGATGTTACTAGTGATGACACCAGTGATGTTACTAGTGATGACACCAGTGATGTTACTAGTGATGTTACTAGTAATGATACCAGTGATGTTACTAGTGATGACACCAGTGATGTTACTAGTGATGACACCAGTGATGTTACTAGTGATGACACCAGTGATGTTACTAGTGATGTTACAGTGATGACACCAGTGATGTTACTAGTGATGACACCAGTGATGTACTAGTGATGACACCAGTGATGTTACTAGTGATGACACCAGTGATGTTACTAGTGATGACACCAGTGATGTTACTAGTGATGACACCAGTGATGTTACTAGTGATGACACCAGTGATGTTACTAGTGATGACACCAGTGATGTTACTAGTGATGTTACCAGTGATGTTACTAGTGATGACACCAGTGATGTTACTAGTGATGTTAACAGTGATAACGCCAGTGATGTTACTAGTGATGTTACCAGTGATGTTACTAGTGATGACACCAGTGATGTTACTAGTGATGACACCAGTGATGTTACTAGTGATGTTAACAGTGATAACGCCAGTGATGTTACTAGTGATGTTACCAGTGATGTTACTAGTGATGACACCAGTGATGTTACTAGTGATGACACCAGTGATGCTACTAGTGATGACACCAGTGATGTTACTAGTGATGTTAACAGTGATAACGCCAGTGATGTTACTAGTGATGTTACCAGTGATGTTACTAGTGATGACACCAGTGATGTTACCAGTGATGTTAACAGTGATAACACCAGTGATGTTGCTAGTGATGTTACTAGTGATGACACCAGTGATGTTAACAGTGATAACACCAGTGATGTTACTAGTGATGTTACCAGTGATGTTACTAGTGATGACACCAGTGATGTTACTAGTGATGACACCAGTGATGCTACTAGTGATGACACCAGTGATGTTACTAGTGATGTTAACAGTGATAACGCCAGTGATGTTACTAGTGATGTTACCAGTGATGTTACTAGTGATGACACCAGTGATGTTACCAGTGATGTTAACAGTGATAACACTAGTGATGTTACTAGTGATGTTACCAGTGATGTTACTAGTGATGTTACCAGTGATGTTACTAGTGATGACACCAGTGATGTTACCAGTGATGTTAACAGTGATGCTACTAGTGATGACACCAGTGATGTTAACAGTGATAACGCCAGTGATGTTACTAGTGATGTTACCAGTGATGTTAATAGTGATGACACCAGTGATGTTACCAGTGATGTTAACAGTGATAACACTAGTGATGTTACTAGTGATGTTACCAGTGATGTTACTAGTGATGTTACCAGTGATGTTACTAGTGATGACACCAGTGATGTTACCAGTGATGTTAACAGTGATAACACCAGTGATGTTACTAGTGATGTTGCTAGTGATGTTACTAGTGATGACACCAGTGATTTTAACAGCGATAACACCAGTGATGACACCAGTGGTAACACTAGTGATGCCACCAGTGATGACACCAGTGGTAACACCAGTGGTAACACCAGTGATGCCACCAGTGATGAAACCAGTGGTAACACCGGTGATGCCACCAGTGGTGCCACCAGTGATGCCACCAGTGGTGCCACCAGTGATGCCACCAGTGGTGCCACCAGTGATACCACCAGTGGTGGCACCAGTGATGCCACCATCACTTTTACTCTTCGTTAGAAAATGCGCGCACGCGCGCGCGCACACACACACACCCTGGTTATTTACACTGGGAGTTACACATCACTTAGTGTATATACACACAGATATACACACTTCCTAGTGTATATACCTTGGTCTCTTATGCAAACAATAAAAGAAATACAGTGTTTCCCTATATTCTCGCCCTTCCAAAAGCACCACCATAACATCCACTACCATAACACCACCACCATAACAACACCACCACCATAACATCCCCTACCATAACACCACTACCATAACACCACAACCATAACATCCACTACCATAACACCAACACCATAACACCACCACCATAACACCACCACCATAACACCACCACCATAACACCAACACCACCATAACATCCACTACCATAACACCAACACCATAACACCAACACCACCACAATACCACCACCATAACATCCACTACCATAACACCAACACAACCACAATACAAACACCACCACCACCACAATACAAACACCACCACCACCATAACAACACCATAACATCCACTACCATAACACCAACACCATAACACCAACACCATCACAATACCAACACCGCCACCACCATAACAACACCACCACCATAACACCAGCCCACCATAACACCAATACCACCAACACAACACCAGTACCACCACCGTAACACCATAAGACCAACAGCACCACCACCACCACCATAACACCAATACCACCACCATAACAACACCAATACCACCATAATACCAACAACAGTACCACTATAATACCAACACCACCACCACCATAACAGCAACAGCACCACCATAATACCAACAACAGCACCACCATAACACCAACACCAGCATCACCATAACAACACCACCAACATAACACCAACACCAGCACCACCATAACAACACCACCACCATAACACCAACAACAGCACCACCATAACACCAACAACAGCACCACCATAACACCAACACCAGCACCACCATAACACCACCACCATAACACCAACACCAGCACCACCATAACAACACCACCATCATAACACCAACACCAGCACCACCATAACAACACCACCATCATAACACCAACAACAGCACCACCATAACACCAACACCAGCACCACCATCATAACACCAACACCAGCACCACCATAACAACACCACCATCATAACGCCAACACCAGCACCACCATAACAACACCACCATCATAACGCCAACACCAGCACCACCATAACAACACTACCACCATAACACCAACACCAGCACCACCATAACAACAACACGAGCACCACCATAACAACACCACCACCATAACGCCAACACCAGCACCACCATAACAACACCACCATCATAACACCAACACCAGCACCACCATAACAACACCACCATCATAACGCCAACACCAGCACCACCATAACAACACCACCATCATAACGCCAACACCAGCACCACCATAACAACACTACCACCATAACACCAACACCAGCACCACCATAACAACAACACCAGCACCACCATAACACCAACACCAGCACCACCATAACAACACTACCACCATAACACCAACACCAGCACCACCATAACAACAACACCAGCACCACCATAACACCAACACCAGCACCACCATAACAACACTACCACCATAACACCAACACCAGCACCACCATAACACCAACACCACCATCATAACACCAACACCACCATAAGAACACCACCATCATAACAACAACACCAGCACCACCATAACACCAACACCAGCACCACCATAACAACAACACCACCATAACACCAACACCAGCACCACCATAACACCAGCACCACCATAACACCAACACCAGCACCACCATAACAACAACACCACCATAACACCAACACCAGCACCACCATAACAACAACACCACCACCATAACACCAACACCAGCACCACCATAACACCAACACCACCATCATAACACCAACACCACCATAACAACACCACCATCATAACACCAACACCAGCACCACCATAACACCAACACCAGCACCACCATAACAACAACACCACCATAACACCAACACCAGCACCACCATACCACCAGCACCACCATAACACCAACACCAGCACCACCATAACAACACCACCACCATAACACCAACAACAGCACCACCATAACAACACCAGCACCACCATAACTCCAACACCAGCACCACCATAACACCAACACCAGCACCACCATAACACCAACACCAGCACCACCATAACAACAACACCACCACCATAACACCAACACCAGGACCACCATAACAACAACACCACCATAACACCAACACCAGCACCACCATAACACCACCACCACCTAACACCAACACCACCATAACAACAACACCACCATAATACCACCATAACACCAACACCAGCACCACCATAACTCCAACACCAGCACCACCATAACTCCAACAACAGCACCACCATAACACCAACAACAGCACCACCATAACACCAGCACCACCACCATAACAACACCACCACCACCATAACACCAACAACAGCACCACCATAACACCAACAACAGCAGCACCACCATAACACCAACAACAGCACCACCATAACACCACCATAACAACCACCACAACGATCAACAAAGAGACCAATTAGAGTAATTAAACACAGGACCAGCTATGTGGCAGAAAGAGAAGCAGTCTGAGTCAGTCAAAAGAAAGGTAATCCAGGTAAATCAAATACAAGAGGCACTCTTACTGACTCAATTATTTCACCTGTCCCGCCTACTCTCTCTCTCTCTCTCTCTCTCTCTCTCTCTCTCTCTCTCTCTCTCTCTCTCTCTCTCTCTCTCAAGCTGAACCACCTTCACGATCCTGCCTACCACTTCTCGTAGCTTGTGAATTAACCTCGGGTACAATACACAAATAATCCGCATGTAGGAGAAGGTTGTTACGACGTTTCAATCCGATTTCGAACATTAAATAGTCACACGTTAACCTTCGTTACTGTGTGACTAATTAATGTTTCAAATCGGACCGAAATGTCGTCCGATTATTTGCGGGTTATGTGTGTATTGTTCCAATATTGTACCATTTTGTTCTTTAAGCTCTGGTAGGGTACTGTATACCCTCTGTATACACTGTATACAATGTACACACTCAGCTGACACACTGTATACACTCAGCTCACACACTGTATACACTCAGCTCACACACTGTATACACTCAGCTCACACACTGTATACACTCAGCTCACACACTGTATACACTCAGCTCACACACTGTATACACTCAGCTCACACACTGTATACACTCAGCTCACACACTGTATACACTCAGCTCATACACTGTATACACTCAGCTCACACACTGTATGCACTCAGCTCACACACTGTATGCACTCAGCTCACACACTGTATACACTCAGCTCACACACTGTATACACTCAGCTCACACACTGTATACACTCAGCTCATACACTGTATGCACTCAGCTCATACACTGTATACACTCAGCTCACACACTGTATGCACTCAGCTCACACACTGCACTCAGCTCACACACTGTATAC
This sequence comes from Cherax quadricarinatus, assembly GCF_038502225.1. NCBI lineage: Eukaryota > Metazoa > Arthropoda > Malacostraca > Decapoda > Parastacidae > Cherax > Cherax quadricarinatus. The sequence continues at coordinate 8,874,307 of NC_091388.1, read as the reverse complement.
ACTCAGCTCATACACTGTATGCACTCAGCTCACACACTGTATACACTCAGCTCATACACTGTATACACTCAGCTCATACACTGTATACACTCAGCTCACACACTGTATGCACTCAGCTCACACACTGTATACACTCAGCTCATACACTGTATACACTCAGCTCATACACTGTATACACTCAGCTCACACACTGTATGCACTCAGCTCACACACTGTATACACTCAGCTCATACACTGTATACACTCAGCTCATACACTGTATACACTCAGCTAACACACTGTATGCACTCAGCTCACACACTGTATACACTCAGCTCATACACTGTATACACTCAGCTCATACACTGTATACACTCAGCTCACACACTGTATACACTCAGCTCATACACTGTATACACTCAGCTCACACACTGTATACACTCAGCTCACACACTGTATACACTCAGCTCATACACTGTATACACTCAGCTCACACACTGTATACACTCAGCTCACACACTGTATACACTCAGCTCATACACTGTATACACTCAGCTTATACACTGTATACACTCAGCTCACACACTGTATGCACTCAGCTCACACACTGTATACACTCAGCTCATACACTGTATACACTCAGCTCACACACTGTTTACACTCAGCTCACACACTGTATGCACTCAGCTCACACACTGTATGCACTCAGCTCATACACTGTATACACTCAGCTCACACACTGTATACACTCAGCTCACACTGTATACACTCAGCTCATACACTGTATACACTCAGCTCACACACTGTATACACTCAGCTCACACACTGTATACACTCAGCTCACACACTGTATACACTCAGCTCACACACTGTATACACTCAGCTCACACACTGTATACACTCAGCTCATACACTGTATGCACTCAGCTCACACACTGTATACACTCAGCTCACACACTGTATACACTCAGCTCATACACTGTATACACTCAGCTCACACACTGTATACACTCAGCTCACACACTGTATACACTCAGCTCACACATTGTATACACTCAGCTCACACACTGTATACACTCAGCTCACACACTGTATACACTCAGCTCATACACTGTATACACTCAGCTCACACACTGTACACACTCAGCTCACACACTGTATACACTCAGCTCACACACTGTATACACTCAGCTCATACACTGTATACACTCAGCTCACACACTGTATACACTCAGCTCACACACTGTATACACAGCTCACACACTGTATACACTCAGCTCATACACTGTATACACTCAGCTCACACACTGTATACACTCAGCTCACACACTGTATACACTCAGCTCACACACTGTATACACTCAGCTCACACACTGTATGCACTCAGCTCACACACTGTTTACACTCAGCTCACACACTGTATACACTCAGCTCACACACTGTATGCACTCAGCTCACACACTATTTACACTCAGCTCACACACTGTATACACTCAGCTCACACACTGTATACACTCAGCTCATACACTGTATACACTCAGCTCACACACTGTATACACTCAGCTCACACACTGTATACACTCAGCTCACACACTGTATACACTCAGCTCACACACTGTATAACTCAGCTCACACACTGTTTACACTCAGCTCACACACTGTATACACTCAGCTCACACACTGTATACACTCAGCTCACACACTGTATACACTCAGCTCACACACTGTATACACTCAGCTCACACACTGTATACACTCAGCTCACACACTGTATACACTCAGCTCACACACTGTATACACTCAGCTCACACACTGTATACACTCAGCTCACACACTGTATACACTCAGCTCACACACTGTATACACTCAGCTGACACACTGTATACACTCAGCTGACACACTGTATACACTCAGCTGACACACTGTATACACTCAGCTGACACACTGTATACACTCAGCTCACACACTGTATACACTCAGCTCACACACTGAGGTCCGGAGGTCGATCCCCGGCACGAGTGGAATCATTAGCATTTCCTTAATACACTTTGCTGTCCGTGTTCACCTAGCAGTAAAATAGGTAGCTGGGTGTTAGTAGTCTGGTGTGGGTCGCATCCTGGGACAAAACTGACCTAATTTGCGGGAAATGCTCAGCATAAGCGGCTTTCTTAATAGAAGTATGTCACTGATGTCAGCTATGGTCTGTATACCTTGTACATGTACTTGTAGAAGTTATTATTATATTATCATTAGTAGTAATAGTAGTAGTAGTAGTAGTAGTAGTAGCAGTAGCAGCAGTAGTAGTAGTAGTAGTATCCACCCCTCTCTATCTTTCTCATTTAAGCGCTGGGACGCAGCTGTAGATCTCAATTAAGCTTGTTAGGCAAGATTTTCTTTTCCTAAATCCGTGTTGATTTTCTCAGACTAATCCTCTCCTCTCCAGGTTCCTCATATTTTTTTCAGTATCTTTCGTTTCATTCACTGTTTACATCTTCCATTAAATCTGCAAATTTATCCTCTTCCTTGCAGTTTCATTATTTATTCCCAGGTTCCTGCCACTCGTTTACACCAAACACTAACACACTGCCACAGGTGAGTGGCCTCAAGTAGGACCTTCAAGGCCGGTTGAAGCATCACTTTCTCTCTCTCTCTCTCTTTATGATTGTTAAAGGGGTGAAGGGGTAAGCCAGTGGAAGGCCTCGGCCAGATGGCCAAAAGCTCCAGCTGTGGGTCATCATATGACTAAGACCAGAGTCAGGAAACACTTGTCCTGTTTCCTGACAAACCTTAACTAACTTAAATCTCTCTCTCTCTCTTTCTCTCTCTCTCTCTCTCTCTCTCTCTCTCTCTCTCTCTCTCTCTCTCTTTCCCTCTCTCTCTTTCCCTCTCTCTCTCTCTTTCTCTCTCTCTCTCTTTCCCTCTCTCTCTCTCTTTCTCTCTCTCTCTCTTTATGATTGTTAAAGGGGTGAAGGGGTAAGCCAGTGGAAGGCCTCGGCCAGATGGCCAAAAGCCCCAGCTGTGGGTCATCATATGACTAAGACCATAGTCAGGAAACACTTGTCCTGTTTCCTGACAAACCTTAACTACCTGGAGGTTACCTGGAGGTTATTCCGGGGATCAACGCCCCCGCGGCCCGGTCCATGACCAGGCCTCCCGATGGATCAGGGCCTGATCAACTAGGCTGTTACTGCTGGCCGCACGCAGTCCGACGTACGAGCCACAGCCCGGCTGATCCGGCACTGACTTTAGGTATCTGTCCAGCTCTCTCTTGAAGGCAGCCAGGGGTTTATTGGCAATTCCCCTAATGCTTGATGGGAGGCTGTTGAACAGTTTTGGGCCCCGGACACTTATGGTGTTTTCTCTTAGTGTACCAATGGCGCCCCTACTTTTTATTGGCGGCATTTTGCATCGCCTGCCCAGTCTTTTACTTTCGTAGGGAGTGATTTCTGTGTGCAGATTTGGGACCATTCCTTCCAAGATTTTCCAAGTGTAGATTATGATATATCTCTCCCTCCTGCGTTCCAACGAGTACAAGTCAAGTGCTTCCAAGCGTTCCCAGTAGTTAAGGTGCTTGACAGAACTTATACGTGCAGTAAAGGATCTCTGTACACTCTCTAGATCTGCGATTTCACCTGCTTTGAATGGAGATGTTAATGTACAGCAGTATTCCAGCCTAGAGAGAACAAGTGATTTGAAAAGGATCATCATGGGTTTGGCATCTCTCGTTTTGAAAGTTCTCATTATCCATCCTATCATTTTCTTTGCACGTGCGATCGTGGCACTGTTGTGATCCTTGAAAGTGAGATCCTCAGACATTACTACTCCCAGGTCCCTTACATTATTTTTCCGCTCTATTGTATGGCCGGAGTCAGTAGTATACTCTGTTCTAGTTATTATCTCCTCCAGTTTTCCATAACGGAGTAGTTGGAATTTGTCCTCATTGAACATCATATCTCTCTATCTCTTTCTCTCTCTCTCTCTCTTTATGATTGCTAAAGGGGTGAAGGGGTAAGCCAGTGGAAGGCCTCGGCCAGATGGCCAAAAGCCCCAGCTGTGGGTCATCATATGACTAAGACCAGAGTCAGGAAACACTTGCCCTGTTTCCTGACAAACCTTAACTAACCTAAATCTCTCTCTCTCTCTTTCTCTCTCTCTCTTTATGATTGCTAAAGGGGTGAAGGGGTAAGCCAGTGGAAGGCCTCGGCCAGATGGCCAAAAGCCCCAGCTATGGGTCATCATATGACTAAGACCAGCGTCAGGAAACACTTGCCCTGTTTCCTGACAAACCTTACTTAACTTTTATCTCTCTCTCTCTCACTCTCAAAATGAAGCATCACCCTTCACTCCTCTAACCAAGTTACATCTTGTTCCTTCACACTCAAGACGATACCTAACATCAAAGACAAATTTAGCGTAACCTCGAACTAGACAGTTATTTACCCAACTAGTCAGCAGGTTAACCCCACAAGTCAGGCAATGTGATTTGCATTGTTTAGCTATTTATCAGATTAACCTGTCGTTTGCATGTAATCGATTCCGGGGGGTCGCCGCTCCCCTACCCCTCAGCCTGGAGTCTATGTCTGAACACAGACCCCAGGTTGAGGGACTGATTACCACAAACACCAGACGAGCCCGGCCCATGGCCGGGCTCAGAGAGTAGATAAACTCTCGAAACTCTTCAAGGGTATATCAAAGGTATATCGTCATCCACCGTTCTTCTCTGCATTAGACTGAATAAGTCACTGGCTGGCGAAACGTTTTCAGAATAGATACCGAAATATTGCATAAGTGTTTAATTCATCCAAGACTTCCTTTATAATTACACAAATACCTCTCGTTATCAATTTAATATCTGTACACATTAAATAACAACAAGTCAAATACCGTGACTGGAACAACACACAAATAACCCGCACATAGGAGGAGCTTACCACGACGTTTCGGTTCCACTTGGACCATTTAAAGTCACACTGACACACTGGCTCCTTCACCCTCGTGTGTTGTCATCTGTCAATGGTCCAAGACCATTTACAAGCTCCTCTCTCCCGTGTGCGAGTTATTTGTGTATACCTTACACACGCATACATATACAATCACACACACACACACACACACACACACAATCATATATATACACACATTTATATGCATGTACATATAATCATACATACGCACACACACATGCATATACAATCACACACACACACACACACACATGCATCTACACAAAGTCATACACACACACACATGCATCTACACACAATCATATATATACACACATTTATATGCATGTACATACAATCATACATACGCACACACATACACATGCATATACAATCAAATAAAAATACCAACGATAACAAAAAAATATACTTACCTCTAATTATTCCCTTAAAAAATTGATCAGGTCCTGTCTTATCCCTGTCTTTTCTTCGCCTGGTTTCCTTTCACTCTCCCCACCTTTCTCACTGACACATTCCCTCTGTGAGAAAGGCTACATAAATCGGCATGCAGTGTAGCCAGTGTCAATTTGTATGTAAATTCAGAGTTCAATCTGGAAGTGTAGAGACGAAATTGTCGCCTCAGTGAACAGTGGCCAACCCACCTCCTTCTCCTGTCACCCGTCACCATCAACCCTCTTACTAACTTGCCATATTCTCTCCCTCAACACGTATCACCAATGTCCCTTTGATTCCTAAGTACAGCAGGTTCCGCTTATACAGCAGGTTAGGCTCTGGGCTACTGCTGTACAGTAGGGCCCCGCTTATACAGCAGGTTAGGCTCTGGGTTACTGCTGTACAGTAGGGTCCCGCTTATACAGCAGGTTAGGCTCTGGGTTACTGCTGTACAGTAGGGCCCCGCTTATACAGCAGGTTAGGCTCTGGGTTACTGCTGTACAGTAGGGTCCCGCTTATACAGCAGGTTAGGCTCTGGGTTACTGCTGTACAGTAGGGCCCCGCTTATATAGCAGGTTAGGCTCTGGGCTACTGCTGTACAGTAGGGCCCCGCTTATACAGTAGGTTACGCTCTGGGTTACTGCTGTACAGTTGGGCCCCGCTTATACAGCAGGTTAGGCTCTGGGTTACTGCTGTACAGTAGGGCCCCGCTTATACAGCAGGTTAGGCTCTGGGTCACTGCTGTACAGTTGGGCCCCGCTTATACAGCAGGTTAGGCTCTGGGTTACTGCTGTACAGTTGGGCCCCGCTTATACAGCAGGTTAGGCTCTGGGTTACTGCTGTACAGTTGGGCCCCGCTTATACAGCAGGTTAGGCTCTGGGTTACTGCTGTACAGTAGGGCCCCGCTTATACAGCAGGTTAGGCTCTGGGCTACTGCTGTACAGTTGGGCCCTGCTTATACAGCAGGTTAGGCTCTGGGTTACTGCTGTACAGTTGGGCCCTGCTTATACAGCAGGTTAGGCTCTGGGTTACTGCTGTACAGTAGGGCCCCACTTATACAGCAGGTTAGGCTCTGGGCTACTGATGTACAGTAGGGCCCCGCTTATACCGCAGGTTAGGTTGAGGGTTAATGTTGTACAGTTGGGCCCCGCTTATACAGCAGGTTAGGCTCTGGGTTACTGCTGTACAGTAGGGCCCCGCTTATACAGCAGGTTAGGCTCTGGGCTACTGATGTACAGTAGGGCCCCGCTTATACAGCAGGTTAGGCTCTGGGTTACTGCTGTACAGTTGGGCCCCGCTTATACAGCAGGTTAGGCTCTGGGTTACTGCTGTACAGTAGGGCCCCACTTATACAGCAGGTTAGGCTCTGGGCTACTGATGTACAGTAGGGCCCTGCTTATACCGCAGGTTAGGTTGAGGGTTACTGTTGTACAGTTGGGCCCCGCTTATACAGCAGGTTAGGCTCTGGGTTACTGCTGTACAGTAGGGCCCCGCTTATACAGCAGGTTAGGCTCTGGGCTACTGATGTACAGTAGGGCCCCGCTTATACAGCAGGTTAGGCTCTGGGCCACTGACGTACAGTAGGGCCCCGCTTATACAGCAGGTTAGGCTCTGGGCCACTGACGTACAGTAGGGCCCCGCTTATACAGCAGGTTAGGTTCTGGGCTACTGATGTATAGTAACTACAGCATAGACGAAATTAAACCTCTGAGTTGATAAATGAGACGCTTGTGCAACATCTGGGTATCTTGTGGAAACGTTTCGCCAGCCAGTGGCTTTTTCAGTCCAATATAGAGAAGAACGGTGGTAGATGAGGAAGAGTTTGACATAATCAGTCCCTCAACCTGTAGGTGGGTGGGTAGGTAGGTAGATACGTAGGTGGGTGGATAGGTACGTAAGTCGGTGGGTAGGTAGATAGATATGTTGGTAGACAGGTAGGTAGGTTTGTAGATAGGCAGGTAGGCTGGTAGATAGATAGGTATGTAAGTAGGTGGGTAGGTAGAGAGATATGCTGGTAGGTTGGTAGACAGGTAGGTAGGTTTTTAGATAGGTAGGCTGGTAGATAGATAGGCACGTATGCCTTTGATATACCTTTGAAGAGTTTCGAGAGTTTCACTACTTTCGGAGCCCGACCATGGGCCAGGCTCGTCTGGAAAGTAGAGAGGTAGGTGGGTAGAGAGGTAAGCTCAGTTACAAGAACTATAAAAACAAATCAGTGGTGAATTCCGTGAATGATATCAGGGGTAGACATTGTTTACTTACTAATTGTAAACAAACTACTTAGTCTTCAGCAAACAATCACATATACCCGTGACTAAAGAAACTCCCACACAAGGACAATCACAGAAGCAGCTGTATACACACACACACACACACACACTGTGACCTCCCCACAGGAGAGTCACAGAGGCAGCTGTACATACACACTGTGACCTCCCCACAGGACAGTCACAGAGGCAGCTGTACATACACACTGTGACCTCCCCACAGGACAGTCACAGAGGCAGCTGTACACACACACTGTGACCTCCCCACAGGACAGTCACAGAGGCAGCTGTACATACACACTGTGACCTCCCCACAGGACAGTCACAGAGGCAGCTGTACATACACACTGTGACCTCCCCACAGGACAGTCACAGAGGCAGCTGTACACACACACACACACACACACACACACACACACTGTGACCTCCCCACAGGACAGTCACAGAGGCAGCTGTATACACACACTGTGACCGCCCCACAGGTCACAGAGGCAGCTGTATACATTCACTGTTACCCCCCACAGGTCACAGAGGCAGCTGTACACACACACAGTGACCTCCCCACAGGACAGTCACAGAGGCAGCTGTACACACACACTGTGACCTCCCCACAGGACAGTCACAGAGGCAGCTGTACATACACACTGTGACCTCCCCACAGGACAGTCACAGAGGCAGCTGTACACACACACACACACACACACACACACACACACACACACACACACACACATATGGGCAGCATATGGGCGCCTGGCAAACCTGAGAACAGCATTCCGATACCTTAGTAAGGAATCGTTCAAGACACTGTACACCGTGTATGTCAGGCCCATACTGGAGTATGCAGCACCTGTTTGGAACCCGCACTTGATAAAGCACGTCAAGAAACTAGAGAAAGTACAAAGGTTTGCCACAAGGTTAGTTCCAGAGCTAAGGGGAATGTCCTATGAAGAAAGATTAAGGGAAATCAGCCTGACGACACTGGAGGACAGGAGGGTCAGGGGAGACATGATAACGACATATAAAATACTGCGTGGAATAGACAAGGTGGACAAAGACAGGATGTTCCAGGGAGGGGACACAGAAACAAGAGGCCACAATTGGAAGTTGAAGACACAAATGAGTCAGAGAGATATTAGGAAGTATTTCTTCAGTCATAGAGTTGTAAGGCAGTGGAATAGCCTAGAAAATGACGTAGTGGAGGCAGGAACCATACACAGTTTTAAGACGAGGTTTGATAAAGCTCACGGAGCGGGGAGAGAGAGGGCCCAGTAGCAACCGGTGAAGAGGCGGGGCCAGGAGCTAAGAATCGACCCCTGCAACCACAAATAGGTGAGCACACACACACACACACACACACACACACACACACACACACACACACACACACACACACACACGCACACACAGTGACCTCCCCACAGGACAGTCACAGGGGCAGCTGTATACATACACTGTGACCCCCTACAGGACAGTCACAGAGGCCGCTGTACACACACACACACACATATATACACTGTAAACCTCCCCACAGGACAGTCACAGAGGCAGCTGTACACACTGTGACCTCCCCACAGGACAGTCACAGAAGCAGCTGTTCACATACACTGTGACCCCCCACAGAAGCAGCTGCACACACACACACACACACACTGTGACTCCACAAAACAGACAGTCGGGTGTACACACAAACACAGTGACACCCAGGTAACAGAAGTCACAGCAGCAGATGTACAAACAAACCAACCATGTCACGTTACACATACAGAGTCTGTCTGGATAGAATTTTCAGAGGGGCATGAAAAACTGATTTTAGGAGTGATATACCGTCCCCCAAACTTAGATAGGGACCAAGGGAAACTACTATGGGAGGAAATTGTTAAGGCCACAAGGCACGATAATGTAGTAATTCTAGGAGACTTTAACTTTAGTCATATTGATTGGAATTTCTTGACTGGGAATTTAGAATCATACGACTTCTTAGAAGTATTTCAGGATTGTTTTTTGAAGCAGTTTGTGACAGAACCTACAAGGGGAAATAACCTGCTTGACTTAGTTATGGCAAACAATGAATCCCTTGTTAATAATTTAGAAATTTCAGAGGAACTGGGTGCTAGCGACCACAAATCAATTACATTTAGCATTGAATGGAAGTATGATAGTAGGGATAACTCAGTAACAGTCCCAGATTTTCGCTTAGCAGATTACGATGGGCTTAGAGAACACTTATCATCTGTTGACTGGGGTAACGAAGAGAGCTATCAATATGACAGTTTTCTGAACACTATACATGCTGCTCAAAGAGCGTTTATCCCATATAAAGAAATTAGATCAAATAGAAATGACCCAAAATGGATGAATAATAGGCTCAAATATCTACTAGGGCATAAGAAAGGAATTTATAGACGTATCAAAAGAGGTGAGGGTCATCTTATGAATCAGTATATTGACATTAAGAGGGACATTAAAAAGGGGATAAGAAAAGCTAAAAGGGACTATGAAATTAAAGTTGCTAGGGATTCTAAAACTAACCCAAAAAGTTTTTTCCAGGTCTATAGAACAAAAGTCAGAGATAAGATTGGTCCCCTTAAAAATAACTATGGGCATCTTACTGACAAAGAGAATGAAATGTGCTCGATTTTAAATAATTATTTTCTCTCGGTTTTTACACAGGAAGACACTAACAATATTCCAGTAATTAATTTTTACAGTGGGCTAGAAGAAGATAAATTATGTAACATCACAGTCACTAGTGAAATGGTTGTGAAGCAGATAGACAGACTGAAGCAAAATAAGTCGCCGGGTCCTGATGAGGTTTTTTCAAGGGTTCTTAAGGAATGCAAAATGGAACTCTGTGAACCATTAACTAATATTTTTAATTTATCTCTTCAAACAGGTGTAGTGTCTGATATGTGGAAGATGGCTAATGTAATTCCTATTTTTAAAACAGGGGACAAGTCGTTACCGTCAAATTACCGCCCAATAAGCCTGACCTCAATTGTAGGCAAATTACTAGAGTCAATTATAGCTGAGATTATAAGAAGCCATCTCGATAAGCATAGCTTGATTAATGATACTCAGCATGGATTCACAAGAGGCCAGTCTTGTCTAACTAATTTATTAACTTTCTTCAGTAAAGCTTTTGAGGCTGTTGACCACGATAAAGAATTTGATATTATTTACTTAGATTTTAGTAAGGCTTTTGATAGAGTTCCGCACCATAGACTGTTAAAGAAAGTGGCAGCTCATGGCATTGGGGGAAAAGTGCTCTCGTGGATCGAGTCATGGCTCACTGAAAGGAAGCAGAGAGTGTCCATAAATGGGGTTAAGTCCGAGTGGGGATCTGTGACAAGTGGAGTTCCACACGGATCAGTCTTGGGCCCGTTGTTGTTTATAATATATATCAATGATCTTGATGAGGGAATTACTAGTGATATGAGCAAATTTGCCGATGACACAAAGATAGGTAGGATAATTGATTCAAACGTAGATGTTATGGAACTTCAGGAGGATTTAAACAAACTCTATTCTTGGTCAGAAAGTGGCAGATGCAGTTCAATGTAGATAAATGCAAGGTTCTGAAGCTTGGGAGTGCCCATAACCCTAGTACTTATAAGTTAAATGATGTAGAACTTAGCTATACAGATTGCGAAAAGGACTTGGGGGGTTATGGTGAGCAGCAACCTTAAACCAAGACAGCAATGCCTAAGCGTACGTAATAAGGCAAATAGATTACTGGGATTTATATCAAGAAGTGTAAGCAACAGAAGTCCAGAGGTCATACTGCAGCTTTATACATCATTAGTAAGGCCTCACCTAGATTATGCAGCTCAGTTCTGGTCTCCGTATTACAAAATGGACATAAATTCGTTAGAAAACATTCAGCGTAGGATGACTAAATTAATACATAGCATTAGAAATCTTCCTTATGAAGAAAGATTGAAGATAAGACACATATGCAACAGTTAGGTATCTTTATTGTGAAACGTTTCGCCTACACAGTAGGCTTCTTCAGTCAAGTACAGAAAAGTTGATAGAAGCAGAAGAGGCTTGAAGACGATGTAATCAGTCCATCACCCTTAAAGTTTTGAGGTGGTCAGTCCCTCAGTCTGGAGAAGAGCATTGTTCCGTTGTCTGGAACAATATGGAGTTGAAGTGATAGGATGGAGCCTTATATAGCGCCAGGAGGTAAGACGTAGGTCACTAGTAGAACGCAGATGTTGGGAGGTCAGGTCCCTCTCAAATCCAGCCGTTCTCACTAGTAGAGGTTGTTTGAAGTGGTTCCAAGTCTGTACCAAGATACCCTTGTGTTGCAGTGTCTGACAGAGGGACTGACCACCTCAAAACTTTAAGGGTGATGGACTGATTACATCGTCTTCAAGTATCTTCTGCTTCTATCAACTTTTCTGTACTCGACTAAAGAAGCCTACTGTGTAGGCGAAACGTTTCGAAATAAAGATACCTAACTGTTGCATATGTGTCTTACCTAAACAACCTGTCGGTATTTTATACCATTTTATTGTTCACAAAGATTGAAGACTCTTAAGTTACATTCACTTGTTAGACGAAGAATGAGGGGAGACCTGATCGAAGTGTATAAGTGGAAGATAGGTATTAATAAAGGGGATATTAACAAGGTCTTGAGGATATCTCTCCAAGAGAGAACCCGCAGTAATGGATTTAAGTTGGATAAGTTTAGATTTAGAAAGGACATAGGAAAGTATTGGTTTGGAAATAGGGTAGTTGATGAGTGGAACAGTCTACCTAGTTGGGTTATTGAGGCTGGGACTTTGGGTAGTTTCAAATTTAGGTTGGATAAGTACATGAGTGGGAGGGGTTGGATTTGAGTGGGACTTTCACATCAGAGCTTATTTCTTGGGTGGCATTGAAAATTGGGTTGGGCAAATGTTTTGTTAGTGGGATGAATTGTAAAGGACCTGCCTAGTATGGGCCAACAGGCCTCCTGCAGCGTTCCTCCTTTCTTATGTTCTTATGTAATCATACTTCCGATGCTTCCACTTCAAGGGGAACTGTATTCCACAACACAATTTGTGTATTCTAACTACACTTGAGAGTCGTGATACCAACACCTAAACACAACACAAAGTTTTCTGAACGTGAAAACCAGAGGATAAACTTTATAGTTAAGTGTAAACTATCAGTTGGTAATAGTGTAGGTTGTAGAATGATGGGTGTACTGAGTGTAGGATGTGTAGAATGATGGGTGTACTGAGTGTAGGATGTGTAGAGTGAGGGGTGTACTGAGTGTAGGATGTGTAGAGTGAGGGGTGTACTGAGTGTAGGATGTGTAGAGTGAGGGGTGTACTGAGTGTAGGATGTGTAGAATGAGGGGTGTACTGAGTGTAGGATGTGTAGAGTGAGGGGTGTACTGAGTGTAGGATGTGTAGAATGAGGGGTGTACTGAGTGTAGGATGTGTAGAGTGAGGGGTGTACTGAGTGTAGGATGTGTAGAATGAGGGGTGTACTGAGTGTAGGATGTGTAGAGTGAGGGGTGTACTGAGTGTAGGATGTGTAGAATGAGGGGTGTACTGAGTGTAGGATGTGTAGAGTGAGGGGTGTACTGAGTGTAGGATGTGTAGAATGAGGGGTGTACTGAGTGTAGGATGTGTAGAGTGAGGGGTGTACTGAGTGTAGGATGTGTAGAATGAGGGGTGTACTGAGTGTAGGATGTGTAGAGTGAGGGGTGTACTGAGTGTAGGATGTGTAGAGTGAGGGGTGTACTGAGTGTAGGATGTGTAGAAAGAGGGGTGTACTGAGTGTAGGATGTGTAGAGTGAGGGGTGTACTGAGTGTAGGATGTGTAGAGTGAGGGGTGTTCTGAGTGTAGGATGTGTAGAGTGAGGGGTGTACTGAGTGTAGGATGTGTAGAATGAGGGGTGTACTGAGTGTATGATGTGTAGAATGAGGGGTGTACTGAGTATAGGATGTGTAGAGTGAGAGGTGTACTGAGTGTAGGATGTGTAAAGTGACGGGTGTACTGAGTGTAGGATGTGTAGAGTGAGGGGTGTACCGAGTGTAGGATGTGTAGAATGAGGGGTATACTGAGTGTAGGATGTGTAGAGTGAGGGGTGTACTGTGTGTAGGATGTGTAGAATGAGGGGTATACTGAGTGTAGGATGTGTAGAGTGAGGGGTGTACTGAGTGTAGGATGTGTAGAATGAGGGGTGTACTGAGTGTAGGATGTGTAGAGTGAGGGGTGTACTGAGTGTAGGATGTGTAGAATGAGGGGTGTACTGAGTGTAGGATGTGTAGAGTGACGGGTGTACTGAGTGTAGGATGTGTAGAGTGAGGGGTGTACTGAGTGTAGGATGTGTAGAGTGAGGGGTGTACTGAGTGTAGGATGTGTAGAATGAGGGGTGTACTGAGTGTAGGATGTGTAGAGTGAGGGGTGTACTGAGTGTAGGATGTGTAGAATGAGGGGTGTACTGAGTGTAGGATGTGTAGAGTGAGGGGTGTACTGAGTGTAGGATGTGTAGAATGAGGGGTGTACTGAGTGTAGGATGTGTAGAGTGAGGGGTGTACTGAGTGTAGGATGTGTAGAATGAGGGGTGTACTGAGTGTAGGATGTGTAGAGTGAGGGGTGTACTGAGTGTAGGATGTGTAGAATGAGGGGTGTACTGAGTGTAGGATGTGTAGAGTGAGGGGTGTACTGAGTGTAGGATGTGTAGAATGAGGGGTGTACTGAGTGTAGGATGTGTAGAGTGAGGGGTGTACTGAGTGTAGGATGTGTAGAGTGAGGGGTGTACTGAGTGTAGGATGTGTAGAAAGAGGGGTGTACTGAGTGTAGGATGTGTAGAGTGAGGGGTGTACTGAGTGTAGGATGTGTAGAGTGAGGGGTGTACTGAGTGTAGGATGTGTAGAGTGAGGGGTGTACTGAGTGTAGGATGTGTAGAATGAGGGGTGTACTGAGTGTAGGATGTGTAGAGTGAGGGGTGTACTGAGTGTAGGATGTGTAGAATGAGGGGTGTACTGAGTGTAGGATGTGTAGAGTGAGGGGTGTACTGAGTGTAGGATGTGTAGAGTGAGGGGTGTACCGAGTGTAGGATGTGTAGAATGAGGGGTATACTGAGTGTAGGATGTGTAGAGTGAGGGGTGTACTGTGTGTAGGATGTGTAGAATGAGGGGTATACTGAGTGTAGGATGTGTATAGAGTGAGGGGTGTACTGAGTGTAGGATGTGTAGAATGAGGGGTGTACTGAGTGTAGGATGTGTAGAGTGAGGGGTGTACTGAGTGTAGGATGTGTAGAATGAGGGGTGTACTGAGTGTAGGATGTGTAGAGTGAGAGGTGTACTGAGAGTAGGATGTGTAAAGTGACGGGTGTACTGAGTGTAGGATGTGTAGAGTGAGGGGTGTACTGAGTGTAGGATGTGTAGAATGAGGGGTATACTGAGTGTAGGATGTGTAGAGTGAGGGGTGTACTGAGTGTAGGATGTGTAGAATGAGGGGTGTACTGAGTGTAGGATGTGTAGAGTGAGGGGTGTACTGAGTGTAGGATGTGTAGAATGAGGGGTGTACTG
The DNA here is from genome assembly GCF_038502225.1 of Cherax quadricarinatus. Lineage (NCBI taxonomy): Eukaryota > Metazoa > Arthropoda > Malacostraca > Decapoda > Parastacidae > Cherax > Cherax quadricarinatus. The sequence goes on along the minus strand of NC_091388.1, from coordinate 8,859,126 downwards.
AGTGTAGGATGTGTAGAGTGAGGGGTGTACTGAGTGTAGGATGTGTAGAGTGAGGGGTGTACTGAGTGTAGGATGTGTAGAGTGAGGGGTGTACTGAGTGTAGGATGTGTAGAGTGAGGGGTGTACTAAGTGTAGGATGTGTAGAGTGAGAGGTGTACTGAGTGTAGGATGTGTAGAGTGAGAGGTGTACTGAGTGTAGGATGTGTAGAGTGAGAGGTGTACTGAGTGTAGGATGTGTAGAGTGAGGGGTGTACTGAGTGTAGGATGTGTAGAGTGACGGATGTACTGAGTGTAGGATGTGTAGAGTGAGGGGTGGACTGAGTGTAGGATGTGTAGAATGAGGGGTGTACTGAGTGTAGGATGTGTAGAATGAGGGGTGTACTGAGTGTAGGATGTGTAGAATGAGGGGTGTACTGAGTGTAGGATGTGTAGAATGAGGGGTGTACTGAGTGTAGGATGTGTAGAGTGACGGGTGTACTGAGTGTAGGATGTGTAGAGGGGTGTACTGAGTGTAGGATGTGTAGAATGAGGGGTGTACTGAGTGTAGGATGTGTAGAGTGACGGGTGTACTGAGTGTAGGATGTGTAGAGTGAGGGGTGTACTGAGTGTAGGATGTGTAGAATGAGGGGTGTACTGAGTGTAGGATGTGCAGAGTGAGGGGTGTACTGAGTGTAGGATGTGTAGAGTGAGGGGTGTACTAAGTGTAGGATGTGTAGAATGAGGGGTGTACTGAGTGTAGGATGTGCAGAGTGAGGGGTGTACTGAGTGTAGGATGTGTAGAGTGAGGGGTGTACTAAGTGTAGGATGTGTAGAGTGAGAGGTGTACTGAGTGTAGGATGTGTAGAGTGAGAGGTGTACTGAGTGTAGGATGTGTAGAGTGAGAGGTGTACTGAGTGTAGGATGTGTAGAGTGAGGGGTGCACTGAGTGTAGGATGTGTAGAGTGAGGGGTGCACTGAGTGTAGGATGTGTAGAGTGAGGGGTGTATTGAGTGTAGGATGTGTAGAATGATGGTTTACTGAGTGTAGGATGTGTAGAATGATGGTTTACTGAGTGTAGGATGTGTAGAATGATGGTTTACTGAGTGTAGGATGTGTAGAATGATGGTTTACTGAGTGTAGGATGTGTAGAATGATGGTTTACTGAGTGTAGGATGTGTAGAATGATGGTTTACTGAGTGTAGGATGTGTAGAATGATGGTTTACTGAGTGTAGGATGTGTAGAATGATGGTTTACTGAGTGTAGGATGTGTAGAATGATGGTTTACTGAGTGTAGGATGTGTAGAATGATGGTTTACTGAGTGTAGGATGTGTAGAATGATGGTTTACTGAGTGTAGGATGTGTAGAATGATGGTTTACTGAGTGTAGGATGTGTAGAATGATGGTTTACTGAGTGTAGGATGTGTAGAATGATGGTTTACTGAGTGTAGGATGTGTAGAATGATGGTTTACTGAGTGTAGGATGTGTAGAATGATGGTTTACTGAGTGTAGGATGTGTAGAATGATGGTTTACTGAGTATAGGATGTGTAGAATGGTTTACTGAGTGTAGGATGTGTAGAATGATGATTTACTGAGTGTAGGATGTGTAGAATGATGGTTTACTGAGTGTAGGATGTGTAGAATGATGGTTTACTGAGTGTAGGATGTGTAGAATGATGGTTTACTGAGTGTAGGATGTGTAGAATGATGGTTTACTGAGTGCAGGATGTGTAGAATGATGGTGTAGGAAGAATGAAAACCACAGTACCTTTGTTGAAACAATTCAATAATAAAGCAAGCTTAAAGAAGAAGAAAAATATTTCGGGTCAATTCTGGTCCGTCGTCAGGTCACAGTTGTGATGTAATAATCAATCCTGGAGGGACCGAAACGTCGTGAAAAATTTCCTGTCTAAAATATGGATAATCTGTGGCTAAGAGTACCAGGTGGAGAGTACGAAGTGGATTACACCAGCTGGAGCAGCAGCTGGTCAAGCAACATGGCTGCAGGTCGAGGCAGCAGTGACCACACCCAGACATTATAGTATTCGATCTCACTTTATTCCAAGAAAACTGAGTCATGGCCACTTACGTGGCGTGGGAGTGGGGGGAGGAGGGAAGGGAAGGACGGGGTAGTAAGTGGGGAAGGGGATATGGAATGGGGAAGTAAAGGGGGAATAGGGGAAGGGAGGAGTTTTGGGCGTGTAGGAAAATAATTGTAGGTGTGCGATTTGTGTGCGGAAAAGGTATTTTGTTTGCCATTTATGTACGTTGCTCAGTGTATGATAATCTAAAAAAAATATTACTTCCTGATACCCTTCTTTTACACACACACACACACACACACACACACACACACACACACACACACACACACACACACACACACACACACACTGTAAGGCTTTCAAACATAACACTAAGCCTACCAAATCATCCACACTAAGCCTACCAAATCATCCACACTAAGCCTACCAAATCATCCTCACTAAGCCTACCAAATCATCCACACTAAGCCTACCAAATCATCCACACTAAGCCTACCAAATCATCCACACTAAACCTACCAAATCATCCACACTAAGCCTACCAAATCATCCACACTAAACCTACCAAATCATCCACACTAAGCCTACCAAATCATCCACACTAAACCTACAAAATCATCCACACTAAGCCTACCAAATCATCCACACTAAGCCTACCAAATCATCCACACTAAGCCTACCAAATCATCCACACTAAGCCTACCAAATCATCCACACTAAGCCTACCAAATCATCCACACTAAGCCTACCAAATCATCCACACTAAACCTACCAAATCATCCACACTAAACCTACCAAATCATCCACACTAAGCCTACCAAATCATCCACACTAAGCCTACCAAGTGACCTTTAAACTTAAAGCCACAAAGACTCTCCACCAAGATTCACTCAACACCAGTAATCTTCTGGGGTTATCTTCAGAGCTTCAAGACTCACTAATTGATGCAGTAATATTCCAAAGACTATTACAACGGAGGGACAGAAGGCGGTGTGAGAGGCATCTGAGAGGCTCTGGGGAGGCTGCAAATGTATGCACTGACCCCCACCAAGTCTACATAATTCACTTCTGCCTCCACTCATCCCCACCACACGTCTCCACCTCTTTCCTTCCTCACTATCACTCAGTTTCAATGCCTCCATTTCCCTACTAGCAGACATTTTCCATGTCCCCATTTCTTAACTAACAATCATTTTCAATGCCCCCATTCCTCCACTAACAGTCATTTTCCATGTCCCCATTCCTTAACTATCATTTTCAATGTCCCCATTCCTCCACTAACAGTCATTTTCAATGTCCCCATTTCTCCGCTAACAGTCATTATCAATGTTCCCATTTCTATTCCCCATTACGAGACTTTTAATACCCCATTTTACAGCTGACAGGAATATTTAAATGCCTACTTCAAGAAGAAATTGGGTAAGTTTCTTAAGTTAGTCCCTCATCACTTGGGCTGTGGTGCAGAAGACACTTCACTGCGTGCGACTAGCACCAACAACCTGGTTATTCAAGGCCTGGTCTGGGACCTGGCTGCAGTGACCTCCCTCGGGAAACGTGTTCAGGTAACCCGTCAGGTTCAGCGCTCAATACATTATACACTACCAAGCTGACTACACTGGAGGACAAGAGGGATAGAGGGGAGACATGATAACGACATACAAAATACTGTGAGGAACTGACAAGGTGGACAGGAACAGAATGTTTCAGAGATGTGACACAGCAACAAGGGGTCACAACTGGAAGTTGAAAACTCAGATGAGTCACAGGAATGTTAGGAAGTATTTCTTCAGCCACAGAGTTGTCAGGAAGTGGAACAATCTGGAAAGTGGTGTAGTGGAGGCAGGATCCATACACAGCTTTAAGAAGAGGTATGATAAAGCTCACAGAGCAGGGAGAGAGTGGACCTAGTAGCGACCAGCGAAGAGGCAGTGCCAGGAGCTGTGACTCGATCCCTACAACCACAAACAGGTGAGTACAAAAGTGGGTGGACCAGATAATAATATGAATTTAAGAAATTCACAAAATCTAACCCACATTGGATTTTTATTTATTAGAATTTCGCAAACAGAAAGTAAACTGACAGAACAAAATGAAAATGGCCCAATGAACCTAAAAAAAAAGGTGATGCAGACGACCTTTTAAATTAAAAGGCCGCTTTCACTCCCATGTGATGTAAAAAAAAGAAAAAAATTACAGAAAGGGGAGGACCATAGAGGGGCAACCTGCTGACCAGTAAACAATCCAGCTATAGTCTGGAAATTACTGTAAACAACTAGTCTGACGATTACTTTAAATAAGTTTGTCTGGAAATAACTGTAAACAATTCAGTTAGTCTGGAAATAACTGTAAACAATTAAGTTAGTCTGGAAATAACTGTAAACAATTCAGTTAGTCTGGAAATAACTGTAAACAATTCAGTTAGTCTGGAAATAACTGTAAACAATCCAGTTAGTCTGGAAATAACTGTAAACAATCCAGTTAGTCTGGAAATAACTGTAAACAATTCAGTTAGTCTGGAAATAACTAAATATAGGTATAGTGAAGCACAACTAAGCAGGCCCAGGCGAGGCGTGATGCACAAGAGAATGATAGGAGAGTGTTGGAAGGTGTCAGTATGCAAGAGAACTCTCCTATATTGAATATTTCTCAGGTGGAAAGGCACTTGGGCCGCCAGAGATGGATTAATGGAGGTGCTGGCGCGACTTGTAGTCTCCAGGGAAGAGCCATCCTGGTGGTGGTCTTCAACCTTTCCTCCCACCTGGAACCACATCAACCGTCAACGCTACTGGCTGGCTGACGGAGGAGGGGCGGAAGAGTAGTAACAACAGAGGCAACATTATCAACGGCAGCAGCAACACCACCAGTAACAGCACCAGCAGGAGCAACAGCATCAACAACAGCAACATCAACACCAACAGCAACAACTGCAGCAGAAGAATAAGCAGCATTAAGAACAACAGCAACAACTGCAGCAGAAGAATAAGCAGCATTAAGAACAACAGCAACACCACCATCCCAACCAACAATAACAACAGCAGTAGAACAGACAACATCAACAAGAGCAATAGTAACAACAGCAACGCCAACAACCTGCAGCAACACCAACAGCAGCAACGTCAACACCAACAGCAACAGCAACACCTATATCCCTTCAAACTGCTCCTTTCAATTATAGCTATCATTCAACGGGGAAGTTGACTGATAGCTCTAGGCCTTTCGTGTTGCAATCAACAGATTTCAACAAAGGCGCTTCCTGTGATCGTATTTGCTTAGATCTCTTCTCTTTTCCACAACATTGCAAGCTCCTGATGATGTGTTGATTGCAACACGAAAGGCCTACAGCTATCATTCAGCTCCCTCCGTGGTTGTTTTGCATAAATAACACAGAAAAACTGATTGAGAGACTGAATCTAATCTGTCCACCGAAATGGACAGAAGCAACATACTCCTTTCTTCTCTCCCAAAAAGCAAAGGTACATGAAAGTACTCTGGACGGTAGACGGGGCAACATATTCCTCTCTTCTCTCCCAAAAAGCAAAGGTACATGAAAGTACTCTGGACGGTAGACGGGGCAACATACTCCTCTCTTCTCTCCCAAAAAGCAAAGGTACATGAAAGTACTCTGGACGGTAGACGGAGCAACATATTCCTCTCTTCTCTCCCAAAAAGCAAAGGTACATGAAAGTACTCTGGACGGTAGACGGGGCAACATATTGCTCTCTTCTCTCCCAAAAAGCAAAGGTACATGAAAGTACTCTGGACGGTAGACGGGGCAACATACTCCTCTGCTCTCTCCCAAAAAGCAAAGGTACATGAAAGTACTCTGGACGGTAGACGGAGCAACATATTCCTCTGCTCTCTCCCAAAAAGCAAAGGTACATGAAAGTACTCTGGACGGTAGACGGGGCAACATACTCCTCTGCTCTCTCCCAAAAAGCAAAGGTACATGAAAGTACTCTGGACGGTAGACGGAGCAACATATTCCTCTCTTCTCTCCCAAAAAGCAAAGGTACATGAAAGTACTCTGGACGGTAGACGGGGCAACATACTCCTCTCTTCTCTCCCAAAAAGCAAAGGTACATGAAAGTACTCTGGACGGTAGACGGAGCAACATATTCCTCTCTTCTCTCCCAAAAAGCAAAGGTACATGAAAGTACTCTGGACGGTAGACGGAGCAACATATTCCTCTCTTCTCTCCCAAAAAGCAAAGGTACATGAAAGTACTCTGGACGGTAGACGGGGCAATATACTCCTCTCTTCTCTCCCAAAAAGCAAAGGTACATGAAAGTACTCTGGACGGTAGACGGAGCAACATATTCCTCTCTTCTCTCCCAAAAAGCAAAGGTACATGAAAGTACTCTGGACGGTAGACGGGGCAACATACTCCTCTCTTCTCTCCCAAAAAGCAAAGGTACATGAAAGTACTCTGGACGGTAGACGGAGCAACATATTCCTCTCTTCTCTCCCAAAAAGCAAAGGTACATGAAAGTACTCTGGACGGTAGACGGGGCAACATACTCCTCTCTTCTCTCCCAAAAAGCAAAGGTACATGAAAGTACTCTGGACGGTAGACGGGGCAACATACTCCTCTCTTCTCTCCCAAAAAGCAAAGGTACATGAAAGTACTCTGGACGGTAGACGGGGCAACATACTCCTCTCTTCTCTCCCAAAAAGCAAAGGTACATGAAAGTACTCTGGACGGTAGACGGAGCAACATATTCCTCTCTTCTCTCCCAAAAAGCAAAGGTACATGAAAGTACTCTGGACGGTAGACGGGGCAACATACTCCTCTCTTCTCTCCCAAAAAGCAAAGGTACATGAAAGTACTCTGGACGGTAGACGGAGCAACATATTCCTCTCTTCTCTCCCAAAAAGCAAAGGTACATGAAAGTACTCTGGACGGTAGACGGAGCAACATATTCCTCTCTTCTCTCCCAAAAAGCAAAGGTACATGAAAGTACTCTGGACGGTAGACGGAGCAACATATTCCTCTATTCTCTCCCAAAAAGCAAAGGTACATGAAAGTACTCTGGACGGTAGACGGGGCAACATATTCCTCTCTTCTCTCCCAAGCAAAGGTACAATAAGTCCACTAAGAAATAGTGAGTGTAAAAAGCCGAAGACTATCGACTCCGTTGAAATACATAGAACTAACCAACACACCTCCAGCTGCCTTCACGAGGGAGCTTGAGAAGTTAACTTCGGATAGTTGCTGATCATCCGGACTGTACTGCTGATGTTGCGATGTCTGAGTGATCAGGGTATCATGCAGAGACTGGTCTGGGACCAATCACCAGAGACAGCCATCACACTAACTTATCAACGAGTAATCAACCCATAAAATCAATGCTAAGCAGCACAGATGACACTCAAAAAGGTGATTAGGGGAAAATTGTGTGTCAGTATGCCAAGGAGGTAACAGAAACGAGATGAACCAGAAATACTTGATCCAGAAAAAGCAAATCACACAGAACTTGTTTAAACAAGACAGGTAACGAAGACCACACCAATAACAATCAAAAAATACTTTAATAATAACTTACCAAAGAACACACAACACTGTTCTTAAAATGAGCCAGGTTATGGCGCGTCACTGATCAAGTTAGGGACCCGTCCGCGAGACCAGTGGCCCCCAGGTGTCCATTACATGTAAGCACAACACTTAAGGGCAACAAAGGAACACGTTAGCACAACACAGGAATCTCTTAGCACAGCACAGGAACTTCTTAGCACAGCACAGGAACCTCTTAGCACAGCACAGGAACTTCTTAGCACAGCACAGGAACCTCTTAGCACAGCACCTCTTAACACAGCATAGCAACCTCTTAGCACAGCACAGCAACCTCTTAGCACAGCATAGCAACCTCTTAACACAGCACAGAAACCTCTTAACACAGCACAGCAACCTCTTAGCACAACACACCAACGCCTTAGCACAGCACAACCTCTTAGCACAGCACAACATCATAGCACAGCACAACACCCTCTTAACACAGCACAATAACCTCTTAGCACAGCACAACCTCATAGCACAGCACAACAACCTCTTAACACAGCACAGCACCCTCTTAGCACAGCACAACAACCTCTTAGCACAGCACAACAACCTCATAGCACAGCACAACAACCTCATAGCACAGCACAACAACCTCTTAACACAGCACAACAACCTCTTAACACAGCAACCCGTGAGTGCAACACGAACAATTTCACCATAAAAATCATACATCTGACCTTTCATTCCCTTAACGCCAGTGTGATTTCCTCCCTTTTTATGAGTGTTTAAGCTGTAACATGGCGAGTGTAAACAAAAAAGATTGAACTCTCAGCCCTGACAATATCAGAATCAACAGGTAACAAAAAACTGGGCGTCCGGATAGGGATTAAAAACCTCGACAGTAAAGAGACGTAAATACAGCAGCCTGGATGCTCTACTGACAATGTTTTGCTCACACAGCTGGAAACACGTCACAGGTATGGAGTAGCAACAGCCTGGAGAATCTACTTCCCATGAAACTAAATCTGACCTGCCCAGCCACAATAAACTACTTGTCTAATTCAGAGTCTGATGATTAAGACATATGTGCTCCTGAAGATTAACTTTATTGTCGAAACGTTTCGCCTGCAGCGTAGGATTCTTCAGTCACATACAGGGACAGATACCCTACTGTTGCAAATGTATCTTAATCATCAACTTGTCGCTATATTATAGCATTTTAAACACAATTCAGAGTCTATCTGTAACTTGGTCTGACAGATTATTATTATTGTTATTATTATTATTATTATTATTATTATTATTATTATTATTATTATTATTATTATTATCTCACTAATGAATATAAGATACCAGATATTAAGCAAATTTCCTAAAATTTACTTGTAACAGATAAGTGAACTTCACCAGTACTATTAGGTACCAGTATGACTTCACCAGTACTATTAGGTACCAGTATGACTTCAGTAATATTAGGTACCAGTATGACTTCACCAGTACTATTAGGTACCAGTATGACTTCACCAGTACTATTAGGTACCAGTATGACTTCACCAGTACTATTAGGTACCAGTATGACTTCACCAGTACTATTAGGTACCAGTATGACTTCACCAGTACTATTAGGTACCAGTATGACTTCACCAGTACTATTAGGTACCAGTATGACTTCACCAGTACTATTAGGTACCAGTATGACTTCACCAGTACTATTAGGTACCAGTATGACTTCACCAGTACTATTAGGTACCAGTATGACTTCACCAGTACTATTAGGTACCAGTATGACTTCAGTACTATTAGGTACCAGTATGACTTCACCAGTACTATTAGGTACCAGTATGACTTCACCAGTACTATTAGGTACCAGTATGACTTCACCAGTACTATTAGGTACCAGTATGACTTCACCAGTACTATTAGGTACCAGTATGACTTCAGTACTATTAGGTACCAGTATGACTTCACCAGTACTATTAGGTACCAGTATGACTTCACCAGTACTATTAGGTACCAGTATGACTTCACCAGTACTATTAGGTACCAGTATGACTTCACCAGTACTATTAGGTACCAGTATGACTTCAGTACTATTAGGTACCAGTATGACTTCACCAGTACTATTAGGTACCAGTATGACTTCACCAGTACTATTAGGTACCAGTATGACTTCACCAGTACTATTAGGTACCAGTATGACTTCAGTACTATTAGGTACCAGTATGACTTCACCAGTACTATTAGGTACCAGTATGACTTCACCAGTACTATTAGGTACCAGTATGACTTCACCAGTACTATTAGGTACCAGTATGACTTCACCAGTACTATTAGGTACCAGTATGACTTCACCAGTACTATTAGGTACCAGTATGACTTCACCAGTACTATTAGGTACCAGTATGACTTCACCAGTACTATTAGGTACCAGTATGACTTCAGTACTATTAGGTACCAGTATGACTTCACCAGTACTATTAGGTACCAGTATGACTTCACCAGTACTATTAGGTACCAGTATGACTTCACCAGTACTATTAGGTACCAGTATGACTTCACCAGTACTATTAGGTACCAGTATGACTTCAGTACTATTAGGTACCAGTATGACTTCACCAGTACTATTAGGTACCAGTATGACTTCACCAGTACTATTAGGTACCAGTATGACTTCACCAGTACTATTAGGTACCAGTATTTCAGTACTATTAGGTACCAGTATGACTTCACCAGTACTATTAGGTACCAGTATGACTTCACCAGTACTATTAGGTACCAGTATGACTTCACCAGTACTATTAGGTACCAGTATGACTTCACCAGTACTATTAGGTACCAGTATGACTTCACCAGTACTATTAGGTACCAGTATGACTTCACCAGTACTATTAGGTACCAGTATGACTTCACCAGTACTATTAGGTACCAGTATGACTTCACCAGTACTATTAGGTACCAGTATGACTTCACCAGTACTATTAGGTACCAGTATGACTTCACCAGTACTATTAGGTACCAGTATGACTTCACCAGTACTATTAGGTACCAGTATGACTTCACCAGTACTATTAGGTACCAGTATGACTTCACCAGTACTATTAGGTACCAGTATGACTTCACCAGTACTATTAGGTACCAGTATGACTTCACCAGTACTATTAGGTACCAGTATGACTTCACCAGTACTATTAGGTACCAGTATGACTTCACCAGTACTATTAGGTACCAGTATGACTTCACCAGTACTATTAGGTACCAGTATGACTTCACCAGTACTATTAGGTACCAGTATGACTTCACCAGTACTATTAGGTACCAGTATGACTTCACCAGTACTATTAGGTACCAGTATGACTTCACCAGTACTATTAGGTACCAGTATGACTTCACCAGTACTATTAGGTACCAGTATGACTTCACCAGTACTATTAGGTACCAGTATGACTTCAGTACTATTAGGTACCAGTATGACTTCACCAGTACTATTAGGTACCAGTATGACTTCACCAGTACTATTAGGTACCAGTATGACTTCACCAGTACTATTAGGTACCAGTATGACTTCAGTACTATTAGGTACCAGTATGACTTCACCAGCACTATTAGGTACCAGTATGACTTCACCAGTACTATTAGGTACCAGTATGACTTCACCAGTACTATTAGGTACCAGTATGACTTCAGTACTATTAGGTACCAGTATGACTTCACCAGTACTATTAGGTACAAGTATGACTTCACCAGTACTATTAGGTACCAGTATGACTTCACCAGTACTATTAGGTACCAGTATGACTTCACCAGTACTATTAGGTACCAGTATGACTTCACCAGTACTATTAGGTACCAGTATGACTTCACCAGTACTATTAGGTACCAGTATGACTTCACCAGTACTATTAGGTAGCAGTATGACTTCAGTACTATTAGGTACCAGTATGACTTCACCAGTACTATTAGGTACCAGCATGACTTCACCAGTACTATTAGGTACCAGAATGACTTCACCAGTACTATTAGGTACCAGCATGACTTGAAAAAATGTCAATATCTTGGGTTTAATTTACATTTGGACAGCTAGCAACACAACAGCTGATAATTTATTCTAACCTAACAACAACTTTTCGAAAATTGTTCAAAGATCGTGTCCCATACCCCCATTATTTTTTTTTACCATACCCCCAGGGGGTATGGATACCCCCGGTTAAGAACCCCTGAATTAATACTTCAATATTTTGAAGGCTTGTGTGCCCTCTTAACAGATCAATAGTGCAAGTGACTTCAGTTGCTTGCCAGGTCTCACCTGTCACTTGTAACTCAGTGGAGGGAATACCAGGCAACTTTGACCCTCAACCCCAGATTCAACTAATTGGCTTGACATTTACTGTATGCTGCCAACTTCCCTTCAACTCTAACCTTATTATGGTGCATCTCTACTACGAGCGACCTGCTGCCAACGTTTTGCTCTTATTAAACCAGTGACAACACACTAACTTTCCTGGTTTATCTAACCAGTGGAATAAATATGTGTTTGCACACGAAGGGCATTCTATTAAATGAGAGGTGGGTTTTTCAGCACTAGAACTGCAGTATATGTAGTGGTTAGATGGCAAGAGAAGTGGAGATGTAACTTGCTAAAGTTGAGGGAACGAAGGAAGGGGAGTGCTATCTCAGCCTGGTTAACTACGATCATACTTCACCAGAGTTTCTCAGATGCTAACACTCCCCGCTTTCTTTGACCACCATACATAACCTTGGACCACCATACGTAACCCTGGACCACCATACATAACCTCTGACCACTATACATAACCTCTGACCACCATACATAACCTCTGACCACTATACATAACCTCTGACCACCATACATAACCTCTGACCACAATACATAACCTCTGACCACTATACATAACCTCTGACCACCATACATAACCTCTGACCACCATACATAACCTCTGACCACAATACATAACCTCTGACCACTATACATAACCTCTGACCACTATAAATAACCTCTGACCACCATACATAACCTCTGACCACTATACATAACCTCTGACCACTATACATAACCTCTGACCACTATACATAACCTCTGACCACCATACATAACCTCTGACCACAATACATAACCTCTGACCACTATACATAACCTCTGACCACTATAAATAACCTCTGACCACCATACATAACCTCTGACCACCATACATAACCTCTGACCACCATACATAACCTCTGACCACCATACATAACCTCTGACCACCATACATAACCTCTGACCACCATACATAACCTCTGACCACTATACCTAACCTCTGATCACCATACATAACCTCTGATCACCATACATAACCTCTGATCACCATACATAACCTCTGACCACCAAACAAAACCTCCGACGTAACCTACATTCCGAGAATCATTAAGTTAATTAGAGTTGTGTGTGTCAAACATCCCAGACAAACTCCGGTCATTAAACCAGTGTGACCAATAATCACCATTTAACACTGCCAAAGCATACTAACAGCGACACACAAGATACCAGATGACAAACACAACTCGCAGTCAGTAATTACCAGGCAAACTACTCTCTCCACCAATTATATGCATTTTTATCGATAATAATGAAGAGGTAGACTGATCCCCTCCCGAGGGTGGAAACTTCAATCTGGATAGCTACTGGCTATAGCTGCTATTTTTTGAATGATGCTGCTGCTATTGATGTTTCTGTGCTTGTTAGTTCTGTAATTATGCTGTCCATGCTGGTGTTGCTTCTGCTGCTATTAGCACACTTAGCTCCCACACTGAGGTCCGTGGTTCGATACCCGGTACGGGTGGAAACATTAGGGCGTTTCCTCAAGACTCCTGCTGTCCATGTTCACCTAGCAGCTAGTAGGAACCTGAGTGTTAGCCGACTGGAGTGGGTCGCATCCTTGGGACAAAATTAACCTAATTTGCATGAAATGCTCCACATGACAAGGGGATTTATACATATATAACATGCACTAATGTGAGCTATGGTCTGTATACGTTGTATCATGTATTTGGAGAAATAATTATTATTATTACAAATACTGAATAGTACAAGACATGGTGTTTCTTGGAGCAGGACCAAATTAGCTTCTTTCTATGTGTAAGTCCACAACTATACCCACGAAGCCATATTGTATACCTGGAGTTTACCTGGAGAGAGTTTCGGGGGTCAACGCCCCCGCGGCCCGGTCTGTGACCGGGATCTCCAGTGGTGTCTTGATTTCTGTATAAACTTTGGTCGAGAAACAGCTGAATTCTGTTGAATCCTTACCTGGGACGTCACTAATACTGACGACACCCAAACACAGACCACTCACCTGTCGACAAAAACAAATAAATATTAGTACAAAACAAGAATTCGAATACAGTATTGCCTTTTCTATCTCATAACTGCCGAATGACACAGTTTATACTCGGCCTACACTAACAACACCGTCTTCCGGTAACGTATTAAATGTCCCCCAGTGTCTGCGATATATGCTGTGTACTACATCACGTAATAATGGTTATTATAATGTGCAAACACCAGAGAGAGAGAGAGAGAGAGAGAGAGAGAGAGAGAGAGAGAGAGAGAGAGAGAGAGAGTGAGTCTGCAAACTTACCTATTTGTACTCATCTATTTGTGGTTGCAGGGGTCGAGACTCAGTTCCTGGCACTGCCTCTTCACTGATCGCTACTAGGTCCCCTCTCTCCCTGCTCCATGAGCTTTATCATACCTCGTCTTAAAGCTATGTATGGTTCCTGCCTCCACTACCTCACCTGCCAGACTATTCCACTTCCTAACAACTCTGTGACTGAAGAAATACTTCCTAACATCACTCAGACTCGTCTGAGTCAACTTACAATTGTGACCCCTTGTTCTGTGTCCCATCTGTGGAACATCCTGTGTGTGTGTGTGTGTGTGTGTGTGTGTGTGTGTGTGTGTGTGTGTGTGTGTGTGTGTGTGTGTGTGTGTGTGTGTGTGTGTGTGTGTGTGTGTGTGTCCATTAGAAATCACACACAAAAACAAAAAGGCAGAAGAATACTTTGTACATTTTTCCTCCGGTTTGAGGTCCTCTTCAGCAGACACAAGAACACTATGGTATACATGTGAGGGACAAACCTCAATCTAGCTACTTCAGTAAATGAAAAATTCATCTACGAACGTACACTTCACAGACTAAATACAATGCATCAAAAAATACACCACGACAATGTATAAATACACTAATACAGTGCAACGATACAATGTATAAACACAAAATACACTACTTCAACCACGTTTAGAATAACATTCATCAGCTGTATTTTTTTGTTCAAATTCCTTCCCATAAATGCAAATTACTCACGTACACGCACGAATATACACGCGCGTGCACTCATACACGCACGTGCACAATATTCACCAACAGATGGCGTTGAAGTTGTCATACTTTCCCGACAGTCTGACTAGCAATAAAATACTCAGTAATAACTGACCAAACAAGAGGAATGATTTAAAATTCGTGTTGTGGGCGGGAGTCCTAGGAGAGGATGTAGGGGTCCTAGGAGAGGATGTAGGGGTCCTAGGAGAGGATGTAGGGGTCCTAGGAGAGGATGTAGAGGTCCTAGGAGAGGATGCAGGGGTATCTAGGAGAGGATGTAGGGGTTCTAGGAGAGGATGTAGGGGTCCTAGGAGAGGATATAGGGGTCCTAGGAGAGGACGTAGGGGTCCTAGGAGAGGATGTAGAGAATCCTAGATGTAGGGGAGTCCTAGGAGATGTAGGGGAATCCTACGAGATATAGGGGAATCCTAGGAAATGATATAGGGGAGTCTTAGGAGATGTAGGGGAGTCCTAGGAGATGATGTAGGGGGTCCTAGGAGAGGACAAGAGGGGCAGGGAGGTTTATGCAGGGGAATGAGCAGAGAGACAGAGGGGAAAAGAGAGGCAAAAAAAAGAGACAAAAAGGCAAAAAAAGAGGCAAAAAGGGGCAAAAAGAGAGGCAAAAGAGAGGAAAAAAGAGAGGTAAAAAGAGAAGTAAAAGAGAGGCAAAAAGAGAGGCAAAAAGAGAGGCAAAAAGAGAGGCAAAAAGAGAGGCAAGAGAGAGGCAAAAGAGGCAAAAAGAGAGGCAAAAAGAGAGAGGCAAAAGAGAGGCAAAAAGAGAGGCAAAAAGAGAGGCAAAAAGAGAGGCAAAAAGAGAGGCAAAAGAGAGGCAAAAAGAGAGGCAAAAGAGAGGCAAAAAGAGAGAAAGAGAGAGGAAAAAAATCCACTTTCTCCAAGAAAAACAATACAAGAGCTTCGTCAGTGAATCCTAAAATCCGCAGGAAATGAAAATTAAAATCACGAGTGGCCAGCGGGGGCGCTGACCCCCTGAACACCCGCCAGGCGGAATTATTTATAAAAATATTAGGTAAATGGACAGATACAGTGAATATGACATTTTTTTGTGGAAACGTTTCGCTCACGTCGGTCCTGGGACCGAGACATCTGCATTTATCATCTAGCACTGCTGGAACAAGTGTAGAAGTGTCTTCACGAAGAAACTCGGCCAGCAACTCCGCCAGGTGCAGGATCAACCAGGTTATGATGGATATGGAGCCTAGGGCCCCCCCAGCAGCATCAGCCTGGTTGACCAGGAAAGTACCTGGCCTAGGACCGGGCTGCAAGAACTGGAAAAATCTTGAAATCCTTCAAAGGTAAAGGTGTGTGTGTGTGTGTGTGTGTGTGTGTGTGTGTGTGTGTGTGTGTGTGTGTGTGTGTGTGTGTGTGTAAAAGGAGACACGTCTCTAATAATAAACAGTGTAGAGAGTGAGGGTTGGAAGCCAGGGCAAGCCAGTCATAAAACAGGCCAGTGTGCTATCCACTGTACCATGCTGGCTTAATAGGATTAATTCAACCAGGTGTATTTTTACACATACTAGGAAGGTTAACATGGGCCCCCAACTGAAACCACAAATGCAGTTTTTTACAGAGGAAGTTCACACGAACATGGCTGCGACAAACTCGATTTCTGAAGTCAATAAAGTGACTAAATGCCTCTTGGGTTTCAAAATACATAACACTCTGTATCAGTGGGTATAAAGACACATAACTCAAAGCAGATCATCATTTTCGACACTTCACTCTAAATTAAGCTTCAGTGTTGCGTCACCAAATTATTTTCGAAGTGGATGATTTATGATAAATTTAAGCCATTACTACTAAGTGGAAGATAAAAGTGGAGTAAGAGGTGCAAGTGCGTAAAATAAACGAAAATACTCTTAATTATCTTGGGAATTATTTCAAGGAAAAAAATGTGTAGACAGATTACGAAGAGAAGGTAACCTCAGTCAAAACAACACCTGGTATTATTAAACACCTGTTATACTGACACAACACCTGTTATACTGACACAACACCTGTTATACTGACACAACACCTGTTATACTGACACTACGCATCTCACCTCCCATAAAACATTCACACAACAAACGACGTAACGAACTGAATAAACATAACCAATGAAAAACACAACCAAGCGCACGGATATATATATATATATATATATATATATATATATATATATATATATATATATATATATATATATATATATATATATATATATATATATATATTTGAATACAATGAAATCACGAAACAAGTGATTTTAAATGATCTAAAATCACTTGTTTCGTGATTTCATTGCTATGTAGACTACTTGTTGAGACGGGTATTCAAACACACACACACACACACACACACACACACACACACACACACACACACACACACACACACACATATACACACAGACACAGAGACAGACACACACAAACACACACACACACATGCAAAACAACCACTGTGAAAGAATAAGGAATTCCAAGCGATTTCGTAACTACTCCCATTATCAAGGAACAATGAGTAGTCACGAAAGCGCTTGGAATTCCTTATTCTTCTTTCACAGTGGTTGTTTTGCATATTCCGAAATCACCTGTTTACTGTGATCTTATTGCATATATATATATATATATATATATATATATATATATATATATATATATATATATATATATATATATATATATATATATATGCAAGGAATTCGCGAGAGCATGCGAAATATACACAAACACTGATCTCTGGCTGAAGGAGACTCGAACCTACGAACCTTAGGACAAGGTACGCAGTGCTTTACCAATCTATCCACACTGGACCAATACCTTGGCGTGCAGCATGCGCTACACGTTTTGATCCAAGGCAGCCAGCTTTCAGGAAGAAGGCTTACAGCTTTTCATCTCATCCCCTGCATGCATCAGCCTTACTAGAGATTTGAACAATGCAAGGAATTCGCGAGAGCATGCGAAATATACACAAACACTGATCTCTGGCTGAAGGAGACTCGAACCTACGAACCTTAGGACAAGGTACGCAGTGCTTTACCAATCTATCCACACTGGACCAATACCTTGGCGTGCAGCATGCGCTACACGTTTTGATCCAAGGCAGCCAGCTTTCAGGAAGAAGGCTTACAGCTTTTCATCTCATCCCCTGCATGCATCAGCCTTACTAGAGATTTGAACAATGCAAGGAATTCGCGAGAGCATGCGAAATATACACAAACACTGATCTCTGGCTGAAGGAGACTCGAACCTACGAACCTTAGGACAAGGTACGCAGTGCTTTACCAATCTATCCACACTGGACCAATACCTTGGCGTGCAGCATGCGCTACACGTTTTGATCCAAGGCAGCCAGCTTTCAGGAAGAAGGCTTACAGCTTTTCATCTTCCTGAAAGCTGGCTGCCTTGGATCAAAACGTGTAGCGCATGCTGCACGCCAAGGTATTGGTCCAGTGTGGATAGATTGGTAAAGCACTGCGTACCTTGTCCTAAGGTTCGTAGGTTCGAGTCTCCTTCAGCCAGAGATCAGTGTTTGTATATATATATATATATATATATATATATATATATATATATATATATATATATATATATATATATATATATATATAACGTGATGTACCTTGTATATATAACATATAAAGGTGACTTTTGAAAATACAATAATAGAGGGCTTTCTCAGCCGTCTCTTGGAAAAGCCAATATAATCTAGTGGAAACACTGGTGCAAGACTGAACTAGAGAGACTGTTACTGTCAGACGATGGAAACCAATGTAGAATTCAACAAAGGAATTCTGATACGAGAATAAAAAGTACACATTACTCATTACTTGAAAGTGGACGAGTACAAAGTACACATTACTCATTACTTGAAAGTGGACGAGTACAAAGTACACATTACTCATTACTTGAAAGTGGACGAGTACAAAGTACACATTACTCATTACTTGAAAGTGGACGAGTACAAAGTACACATTACTCATTACTTGAAAGTGGACGAGTACAAAGTACTCTCCCAGACGTCTTCACGAGGGGAGACTAGGAAGAGACCGCAGCAAATAAGAACTAGACACAATAAGAGATTTACAATAGCCAGGATACCGAAGGAAAGAGAGTGTCACAAGGCATCTCCGCCTCTGCCTCTGGTAGATAGTTTACCTGGAGGGGTCAACGCCCCCGCGGCCCGGCCTGAGACCAGACCAGTATCCAAAGTTACTCATTAAAAAGCACGCAGGTTCCCCTGTCTATTAACATGTTCATTTTTCCACTATAATCTACCCTTTCCATAGTTACTATCGTATTTGCTTTGTTTAGTAAGGTATAGTCCAGGATCTTACCTTAATTCATGGTATAATTTAACAAATGGTTCAGAGAACCGACACGTTGATAAATTAGACACATGTGCAACTCTTGGGTATCTTTATTAAGGAAACGTTTCGCCACACAGTGGCTTCATCAGTCCATACACAGTAGAAACGTGGAAATATAAACACATATGCAGTATAATGTGATCCTTTATTGACAACGTTTCACCCACACATATGGGTTTATATTTCCATTGTGTCGGTATTTTATACCATTTATTTCCACAGGAGAAACGTGAAGAACAGGAGGAGAATGAGGTAATCAGTCCCTCAACCTTGAGTCGATGTGGTCAGTCCATCAATCTTGAATAGAATACGGTATATGAGCGGAGAAGCAGCTTATAAACCGTAGGCACGACCTACTTCCACATTGAACAAATGTAACACGACCTACGACTGCTGCACCTCTCCTGCCATACGGTTTATAAGCTGCTTCTCCGCTCATATGCCGTATTCT
Organism: Cherax quadricarinatus; assembly: GCF_038502225.1. NCBI lineage: Eukaryota > Metazoa > Arthropoda > Malacostraca > Decapoda > Parastacidae > Cherax > Cherax quadricarinatus. The sequence continues at coordinate 8,839,405 of NC_091388.1, read as the reverse complement.
ACTCAAGATTGATGGACTGAACACATTGACTCAAGGTTGAGAGACTGATTACCTCATTCTCCTCCTGTTCTTCACGTTTCTCCTGTGTATGGACTGATGAAGCCACTGTGTGGCGAAACGTTTCCTTAATAAAGATACCCAAGAGTTGCACATGTGTCTAATTTAACAACGATGACAATTGTGTTGTAGAGGTCTGATTATTATTATTATTATAATCAAGGGGGACGCGCTAAACCCGGAGGATTATACAGCGCCTGGGGGGGGATGTGGAAGGCATTCAGGCTTAATTCGGGGAACTGGAGCACAGATCCAATTCCCTAAATCAAGAGCCCCTCACCAACATCAAGGAACCTTCCTTGAGGGGGTGTAGAGGTCTGAGCAAAGGTCAGACCTCTGATTTGTTAAGTTACACCATAAATTAAGGAAAGATCTCAGACTTCACTTTACGAAACAAAGCGAATGCCATAGTAAATTATTATTAAATATTAGCCGGTATTCTCCCGGCCCGGGCCTTTTCCAAGTGGAGGCCCGGCCTTGGCTCCCTCTTTAGGGAGTGTCTGAGACCTAAGTCTCCCATGGGAGGAGACACAAGTACCTCCTCATCTTTGGGACCAACTGTCCCCAGGCCTAGCCACAAGCTAGGCCTCTCTGGTCTGCCATCCCCGCCCCAAGGGGGCAAATGGGAATGACAGTCTTATGAGCTAAAGGCTCGGGCTCAGGCACCTACCCTACCCTAGAAGGGTTAGGCATGGGGCACTTACGTGCCCCTTAAACTGCGGACCGGTGGGCCACTAGCACAAATAGCCTGGTTGACCAGGCAGACAGTTGGGAAGCCTGGTCTCTAACCCTCGGAACAGGTCACAGGTCATAGTGAAACGACATTCTCAATTTGTTGCTTACAAACTGAAATGGCAGAAACTGATTAGTGAATTTCCAGAAATCCTCAGCCTTGGAGAAGGACACCTAATTAATGAATGTTAAAAGTTACCTCCTGCCTTGGAGGATACCTAATTACCGAACCTCATAAGGTATACCGAGTTTTTTTCTACTCCCGGAGCCCGGCCATGGGCCAGGCTTGTCTGGTGCTTGCCTGGTCAACCAAGCTATTGCTGCTGGAGGCCCGCTGCCCCACATATCCATCACAGCCTGGTTGATCTGGCACCTGGTGAAGATGTCCAATTTCCTTTTGAAGACTTCTACACTTGTCCCAGTAGTGTTTCTGAAAACTTCTGGTAAGATGCTGAATAATTTGAGACCACGGATGTTGATATAATGTTCCCTTATTTGTGCTGTCTGCACCCCTACTTTTCACTGGGTTATCTTGCGCTTCCTTCCATATCTCTCGCTCCAGTACGTTATGGTAGTGTGTAGATTTGAGACAAGACTCCTCAAGCACCTTGTAATTAATAAAGAGGCACACAATATAACCTATGTGATATATCAAGGTATGTTATTAGTGAAGTCTGGAAAGCAATACGATATATTTTATTAATGAAAGCAGGAAAGCAATACGATATATTTTATTAATGAAAGCAGGAAAGCAATACGATATATTTTATTAATGAAAGCAGGAAAGCAATACGATATATTTTATTAATGAAAGCAGGAAAGCAATACGATATATCTTATTAATGAAAGCAGGAAAGCAATACGATATATCTTATTAATGAAAGCAGGAAAGCAATACGATATATCTTATTAATGAAAGCAGGAAAGCAATACGATATATCTTATTAATGAAAGCAGGAAAGCAATACGATATATCTTATTAATGAAAGCAGGAAAGCAATACGATATATCTTATTAATGAAAGCAGGAAAGCAATACGATATATCTTATTAATGAAAGCAGGAAAGCAATTACAATAAAAAACAGCCAGGTCATGTTAACATGACACGTCGTAAACGTCTTGAGTGACAAGAAGTCACGTTAACTGCATTTTAAGGCAGGACCGAACCTATAACAACCAACGTCAACAACACTGACGAAGAGGAATTTTTCTCTTTAAACTACTACACGTCACACACACACACACACACTGCGTTGTGGCGCAGGCTAGTGTGAAGGCGGCGTTGCCAAGTGTCACCCAAGATTTTAATAAAGTGAAACAATAGTGTGACCAGTGAAAGAAATACAGTGAATAGGGTACATTATTAACGAGAAGAAATTGAGGTGGATCTACGCCAGGATGTCACATCGAGCTGGATCTACTCCAGGACGTCACATCGACCTGGACAACCTACACTGCTACAACTGCACTACAAGTACTGTATCACCTATGAGTGGTTGTTTGGGTGTGGGGTCCAGGTTCCAATTTAACCGCCAAGCTGAATGTGAATGGTCTAACTCTCATAGCACGATAAAGAATAGGCACTCAAGTATTCAATAAGGTTTAGCAAATGGTAATCCATTGAACAAGGCGATTAACTCACTATAAGCAGGTGATATAGGCAACACTGCAAGGGAGTCAGGTCACATAGGTTGTGGACACAAGGACAACTGAGAATCTACATTACACTCCAAGCACAAGCCACCTACTTTTCAGACACATAGTAAACCCACACATAATTCGACACATAATTACACACACACACACACACACACACACACACACACACACACACACACACACACACACACACACACACACACATACACACACACAAAACCACACATACACACACACACACACACACACACACAAACACACACACACACACACACATACACACACCCACATACACACACACACACACACACACACACACACACACACACACACACACACACACACACACACACACATACACACACACACACCCACATACACACACACACCCACACATACACACACACACACACACACACACACACACACACACACACACTGTAAGTGGGGTAAGTCCCAGGAGGTTCGTCAGGTCACAAGAAGGTGTGGGCAGCCAAGGACCACTGAGACTTACCTTAAACGCACAAGCCACCTACCTTTCAGTACATAATAAACCCACACATAATTCCACACACAATTACACACAAAATTACACACACACACACACACACACACACACACACACACACACACACACACACACACACACACACACACACACACACACACACACACATATCCAGACACACACACACTCCCCCCTCACCACCGACATCTCACTACTTCCCCTGATCCATCCCCTCCCTCGATCACCCTCCCCTCCCCCGTTCACCCCAAACCCTCCCCACCCCTCCCCACTCAGCTCCCAAATAGCCACAGTTCCTCCACTACTTCCCCCCCCCACACTCTGACACACACACTACTAACCTAACATACAGAACTACATAGGTTTCCCACTCTGAGGCAATCAGGATAAAACAAAAATGGGTTGCCAGAGAGTAACAAGAAAAACCAAGGGACAGGAGGAGGAAAATGCACAGGAAGATTGGGCAGCAGAGCTCATAAAAAGGGATCATGAATGGGAAAAGAAACTAGAAGAACTTAGCATGAGAATGGAAGAGAGGATAGATATGGAAAGCAGGAAGTGGGAGGTGCATGTCAAAGCAGCAGAAGCTAGGATACAGAGTTTAGAAGAGGAACTGAAAAATCTGAAACAGCCTAAAGAACTAAAGAACATTTTGGGATTGACAACAGAGACTGCTACCTCAGCCACAAATAAGGGGACTGTAGGGAAAGAAGGGGCACAACTGCATGGAGATGCTCTATCAGAGGAGACTGTAGCAAATGAAAGAGCTAAGCTTTATGTGGAGGCCCTAACAGACAACAACAGAGCCCAAGGAAAGCCGAGAAGGGAAAATGACAGGCCACTGAGCCCAAGTACATTAGCCAGTGAAACTGATGAAAGGAAAGCTGCAGTGGAGGAAACCAAATTAAATGAGGGGATACACAGGGATATGCAGTGGGAGAATGAAAGGGTGAGGTCAGTCTTTGTGTATGGGCTCCAGGAAGTCGAAGGGGAAACATATGAAGCAAGAAAACAAGGGGAAAAAAAAGCAATTGAAAGCATCATGAAAGCAATAGGAGAAGACGATATGACCCAGCTGGAAAATTTTCGGAGAATAGGGGGGTTTGTAAAAAAAAGAACCCGGCCAGTGAGAGTGACCTTCAAGGCAGAAGCGACTCGGACCAGGATACTGCAGGAGAAAGCACGATTAAGGGACATGACGGCATACAGGAGGGTGTATCTCGACCGCGACAGAACACAAGAAGAAAGGAAGAAACTGAGAGAGATGGTACAAAGGAGAAAGGAGGAAAGAGAGGGGATGGAGAAGACAGACAGGAGATCCCAGACCCAGGAAGAAGATCTAATACAGCCTCCCTCACAACTTTCTATAGAAGCCTCCCAACCAGGTCAACCCCAGTGCAACCAAACACTCTAAATCAAAACACCCATGCCACATCCAATGCCCCCACCCACTACATTACAAACTTCACCCCCACAGCAACAACCCATAGTTCCTTACCAGGTCTCCCACTTCCCCAACCCCAATATACTTCCCAGACCACAGTCTTAGAAAAGAAGTTGAAGGTGTGGTATACAAATGCAGATGGAATAACAAACAAGTATGAGGAGTGGCACGAAAGAATCAAAGAGACATCCCCAGACATAATAGCACTCACAGAAACAAAACTCACCAGAATAATAACAGATTCAATCTTTCCATCCGGATATCAAATCTTCAGGAAAGACAGAGGGAGGAGAGGGGGAGGAGGAGTTGCACTGCTCATTAAAAACCAGTGGGGTTTTGAGAAAATGGAAGGAATGGATGGCATGGGCGAAAGGGACTACTTAGTAGGAACAATCCAGTCTGAGGGACATAAGGTGATAATTGCAGTAATGTACAACCCACCACAGAACTGCAGGAGGCCAAGAGAAGAATACGATGAGAGCAACAGAGCAATGATCAACACTCACTAGCCGAGGTGGCCAGGAGAGCACACATGGGGGGAGCAAAGTTACTAGTTATGGGTGATTTCAATCACAAGGAGATTGACTGGGAAAACCTGGAGCCCCATGGGGGTCCCGAAACATGGAGAGCCAAGATGATGGATGTGGTACTGGAGAACCTCATGCATCAACATGTTAGAGACACTACCAGAGAGAGAGGAGAGGATGAACCAGCAAGGTTGGACCTTGTATTCACCATGAGTAGTTCGGACATCGAGGGTATCATGTATGAAAGGCCCCTGGGAGCTAGTGATCATGTGGTTCTGTGCTTCGACTACATAGTTGAGCTCCAAGTGGAGAGAGTAGCAGGAATAGGCTGGGAAAAACCAAACTACAAAAGGGGGAACTACTCAGGCATGAGGAACTTCCTTCAAGACATTCAGTGGGAGAGGGAACTGACAGGAAAACCAGTACAAGAAATGATGGACTATGTAGCAACAAAATGCAAGGAGGCAGAGGAGAGGTTTGTTCCCAAGGGAAACAGAAATAATGGGAAGAACAGAACGAGTCCTTGGTTCACCCAAAGGTGTAGGGAGGCAAAAACTAGGTGTACTAGAGAATGGAAAAGGTACAGAAGACAGAGAACTCAGGAAAATAAAGAAATCAGCCGAAGAGCCAGAAACGAATATGCACAGATAAGAAGGGAGGCTCAGAGACAATATGAAAATGACATAGCATCAAAAGTAAAGACTGACCCGAAGCTGTTGTACAGCCACATCAGGAGGAAAACAACAGTCAAGGACCAGGTAATCAGACTGAGGAAGGGTGATGGGGAATTCACAAGAAACGACCGAGAGGTATGTCAGGAGCTCAACACAAGATTTAAAGAGGTATTTACAGTGGAAACCAGTAGGACTCCAAGAAATCAGAACAGGGGGGCACACCAGCAAGTGCTGGATGAGGTACATATAACCAAGGAGGAGGTGAAGAAGCTGCTATGCGAACTTGACACCTCAAAGGCGGTGGGACCAGACAACATCTCTCCATGGGTCCTTAAAGAGGGAGCAGAGATATTGTGTGAGCCATTAACAAAGATCTTCAACACATCATTTGAAACTGGGCAACTCCCTGAGGTATGGAAAATGGCAAATGTAGTCCCAATTTTTAAAAAGGGAGACAGACATGAGGCACTAAACTACAGACCTGTATCTCTAACGTGTATAGTATGCAAGGTCATGGAGAAGATCATCAGGAGGAGAGTGGTGGGGCACCTGGAAAGAAACAAGTGTATAATTGACAACCAGCACGGTTTCAGGGAAGGAAAATCCTGTGTCACAAACCTACTAGAGTTTTATGACAAGGTGACAGAAGTAAGACAAGAGAGAGAGGGGTGGATCGACTGCGTATTTTTGGACTGCAAGAAGGCTTTCGACACAGTTCCTCACAAGAGGTTACTGCAAAAGCTAGAGGACCAGGCACACATAACAGGAAAGGCACTGCAATGGATCAGAGAATATCTGACAGGGAGGAAACAACGAGTCATGGTACGCGACGAGGTGTCAGAGTGGGCGCCTGTGACAAGCGGGGTTCCACAGGGGTCAGTCCTAGGACCTGTGCTGTTCTTGGTATACGTGAACGACATAACGGAAGGGATAGACTCAGAAGTGTCCTTGTTTGCAGACGATGTGAAGTTAATGAGAAGGATCGAATCGGACGAGGATCAGGCAGGACTACAAAGAGATCTGGACAGGCTACAAGCCTGGTCCAGCAACTGGCTCCTTGAATTTAACCCTGCCAAATGCAAAGTCATGAAGATTGGGGAAGGGCAAAGAAGACCGCAGACACAATATAGTTTAGATGGCCAAAGACTGCAAACCTCACTAAAGGAAAAAGATCTGGGGGTGAGTATAACACCGAGCATATCTCCTGAGGCGCACATCAATCAGATAACTGCTGCAGCATACGGGCGCCTGGCAAACCTACGGATAGCGTTCCGATACCTCAGTAAGGATTCGTTTAAGACTCTGTACACCATCTACGTCAGGCCCATACTGGAGTATGCAGCACCAGTTTGGAATCCACACCTAGTCAAGCACGTCAAGAAATTAGAGAAAGTGCAAAGGTTTGCAACAAGACTAGTCCCAGAGCTACGGGGATTGTCCTATGAAGAAAGGTTGAGGGAAATCGGCCTGACGACACTGGAGGCCAGGAGGGTCAGGGGAGACATGATAACGACATATAAAATACTGCGCGGAATAGACGAGGTGGACAAAGACGGGATGTTCCAGAGATGGGACACAGACACAAGAGGTCACAATTGGAAGTTGAAGACTCAGATGAATCAAAGGGATGTTAGGAAGTATTTCTTCAGTCATAGAGTAGTCAGGCCGTGGAATAGCCTAGAAAGTGATGTGGTGGAGGCAGGAACCATACATAGTTTTAAGGCGAGGTATGATAGAGCTCATGGGGCAGGGAGAGAGAGGACCTAGTAGCAATCAGCGAAGAGGCGGGGCCAGGAGCTGTGACTCGACCCCTGCAACCACAAATAGGTATGTACAAATAGGTGAGTACACACACACACACACACGGAAGTATTTCTTCAGTCACAGAGTAGTCAGGAAGTGGAATAGTTTGGGAACCGATGTAGTGGAGGCAGGATCCATACATAGCTTTAAGCAGAGGTATGATAAAGCTCACGGTTCAGGGAAAGTGACCTAGTAGCGACCCGTGAAGAGGCGGGGCCAGGAGCTTGGACTCGACCCCTGCAACCTCAGCTAGGTGAGTACAACTAGGTGAGTACACACACACACACACACACACACACACACACACACACACACACACACACACACACACACACAGTTGCCTTCAACTTTACAACGGAAAACGACAGACTGTTGACAGTTCTAAAACTGGGAAAATAAAAACAATTCTAAGATTAAAAGAGGTCAGTGTTGTGGCTGGACACTCAGGTCAGTGTTGTGACTGGACACTCAGGTCAGTGTTGTGGCTGGACACTCAGGTCAGTGTTGTGGCTGGACACCCAGGTCAGTGTTGTGGCTGGACACTCAGGTCAGTGTTGTGGCTGGACACTCAGGTCAGTGTTGTGGCTGGACACTCAGGTCAGTGTTGTGGCTGGACACTCTGTTCTTTGTGGCTGGACACTCAGGTCAGTGTTGTGGCTGGACACTCAGGTCAGTGTTGTGGCTGGACACTCAGGTCAGTGTTGTGGCTGGACACTCAGGTCAGTGTTGTGGCTGGACACTCAGGTCAGTGTTGTGGCTGGACACTCAGGTCAGTGTTGTGACTGGACACTCAGGTCAGTGTTGTGGCTGGACACTCAGGTCAGTGTTGTGGCTGGACACTCAGGTTAGTGTTGTGGCTGGACACCCAGGTCAGTGTTGTGGCTGGACACTCAGGTCAGTGTTGTGGCTGGACACTCAGGTCAGTGTTGTGGCTGGACACTCAGGTCAGTGTTGTGGCTGGACACTCAGGTCAGTGTTGTGGCTGGACACTCAGGTCAGTGTTGTGGCTGGACACTCAGGTCAGTGTTGTGGCTGGACACTCAGGTCAGTGTTGTGGCTGGACACTCAGGTCAGTGTTGTGGCTGGACACTCAGGTCAGTGTTGTGGCTGGACACTCAGGTCAGTGTTGT
>NC_091388.1:8645852-8828352 GCF_038502225.1 Cherax quadricarinatus | reverse complement strand
AATATCACTGGAGTTTAAGGGTGTTTAAACTAAATAAACGTTCCCGAATTTCCGAGACGGCAGAAATCATACAGACCAGACAAGCAATACAAGTAAACGTCATACCAACAAGCAGCCAGGGAAACAAGCATCCCGGGTAATCAATAAGAAAATTATTATTATTATAATCAAAAAGAAGCGCTAAGCCACAAGGGCTATACAGCGCTGCAGGGCAGGAAGGAAGCGAGGGTGTCAGGTGGCAAAAGGGAGATGGATGGGTAATAGGTTACGGATAACAACGGAGCAGTGGATGGTGAAAGGGTAAAGGGCAGCAAGAGACTGAGCTAGAAAGGGCTGAGGGGAGTGCGTAAGGTATCATCATCAGAGTTTGTGGAGTAAATCAGTCGTTGTCAAGAAGTCAATGAGAGAGTCAGTATTAAAGGAGGGTCCATCAGCAAGAAGGGAAGGTAAAGAGAGAGTAGTAGAACGAAGACGACGTTGGAGGTAAATTCTGCGTGCTCGTTGATAGAGGGGGCAGTCTAACAGAATGTGGCTAATCGATACTGGAACTTGACACTGCTCACAGAGAGGAACAGGGTGCCTCTCCATGAGATACCCGTGAGTAAGACGAGTGTGGCCAATGCGAAGACGGGAGAGAGTGGTCTCCCAACCTCGGCACTGATGACAAGAAGACGGCCAGTAACCTATGCTCGGTTTAATAGAATGAAGTTTGTTACCAAGCAGAGTTGACCAACGTTGTTGCCAACTGGCATCAATAAGAAAAACAACTGAAACATATCACACAAACTATAAACGACGCCTTCTCTCAATACAACTCTCGAGGCTGACATCAATACACCTGATCTAACATCAAACAATTCCAGCAAACAACACTGAGCGCCCTCACAGTGAAAGCAGACATCAGTCAATGCAGACCTCTGTAACAGTTCCCGCAGACAATAAACAGACCCAACATACAATAAGCCTCCGAGGCAGTGAGAGACGGAGATTGTCTGCAAAAATGCTGCTGCCTTTAAGGAAATTTGGACATGAAATATTAGAGAGAGAGCAAACTTTCCTAGCAGTCTGGCTCACAACCTAGCAGGGCAAGGCAGCTACTTCTTCCCAGTATCTTCCAGGGCAAAATAGCTCTTCCTACTATCTTCCAGGGCAAGGTAGTTCATCGCAGTATCTTCCAGGGCAAGATAGCTCATCCCAGTATCTTCCAGGGCAAGATAGCTCATCCCAGTATCTTCCAGGGCAAGATAGCTCATCTCAGTATCTTCCAGGGCAAGATAGCTCATCTCAGTATCTTCCAGGGCAAGGTAGTTCATCCCAGTATATTCCAGGGCAAGGTATGTTCCAGAGAGATACTAGATAGCCCTGAAGGCTATCTAGTATCTCTCTGGGTTCTAATAGCTTTCAGTGCTATCCAGTCTCGTTTAAGGCTATCTAACATCTTTCAGGGCTATCTAGTATCTCTCTAGACTCTCCGATCTCTCTCTCTCTCTTCTTAATTTAAAGATAACAATAAAATTCAGCCTCTCCACATACCCAGGACCAATACTACAACGTCAGTGGAGGAGAAGAGGAGGAGGAGGAGAGGAGGAGGAGCAAGGAAGGAAGGCATCAATAACCGGTTCTGTTGCAGAAGCAGTTGGCCAGAGACGCCATCACCTCCCACGTACAGAGAGATGCTGCTTCCACGTACAGAGGGTTGCTTGTCTCTCCCCACGTACAGAGGGATGCTTGTCTCTCCCACGTACACTTGCCTCCCTCCCTCCACGTACACAGGGACACTTGCCCACTCACTCCACGTACACAGAGACACTTGCCCCCTCCCTCCACGTACACAGGGACACTTGCCCCCTCCCTCCACGTACACAGGGACACTTGCCCCCTCCCTCCACGTACACAGGGACACTTGCCCCCTCCCTCCACGTACACAGGGACACTTGCCCCCTCCCTCCACGTACACAAGGTCAAAGTCGATCAAAAGGTCAAACATTTTTTCATGACACAGTGACTGATACTGTAAATTAGTGTAACGTTTCGTCACACAGTGGATTCATCAGTCCAATACAAAGAAGAGCGATGAAGATCAAACGGAGTTTGAGGTAATCAGTCCCTCAATCTTGAGGGACTGATTACCTCAAAGTCCTGATCTACACCATTATGTAGCGAAGCGTTTCCACACGAATCTAATTTAACAACTCTTCGGTTTTCTGAACTACTTATCCACATACCACGGGGGCGGTGACCCCCGGAACAATCTCCAGATATACCCCAGGTATACTCCAGGTAAACCCAGTCCTTCTGTCGTCAATAAAGTCGTCTTGGCATTCTTAAATTCACAAAGTCGTCACCTCTCCTGACGAAGACATTTCACAAGTGCACTTACAAAACTTATAAATAAAACTTACTGAGTCTCCGACGTTTAGCCTCAGTCAAGAGAAGTTTACTTAGATGTATGAGCGTAAACTGAGGTTCACTTACGAGTGTAAACTGATGTTCACTTAGAAATATAAGTGTAAACTTCCACAGTGTTGTATTTCCCTCTTTGTTAAGTTAGTATAATTTAACATAATCATTAAATAACTCACACTGAGAGAAAAGAAACAATGTTTCGCTCAGTGAACTGATGATGGTCCAAGAAGGGTCGAGACGTCGTCTAACGTTTCCTAAGTATGAAAGGGTATTTATCCTAATCCTAACCTAACCTAGCTGGAAAACCAACGTTAAACCCCAAATAAAACAAAAACCAGCTACTCGTAACCGGTTTCAAAGGTTCTATCCCGCAACCCGATCTAAATCAAACCATCTAAATTATGTAGATACGTGTAAAGGCGCTTGTATTTCCTGATCACAGATAATTACCACATGGTAACACTTAGTAATGGTAAGTTATTTAGTAGTGACGACACTGGTGGTGGTGGTTGTGGTAGGTGGTTGTGGTGGTGGTGATAGTGGTGGTGATAGTAGCTGCTACTATCATGAAGTATTAACTACGAATGTCATAGTTACGGTGGCAAGGCAACCAATGTAGGATAGTGGTTGTTTCCTGGTGGACGCTCAGTGGTGGTGGTGGTGGTTGTGGTAGAAGGAACTGGTGGTTATAGTGGTTACTATTGTAATAGTTACGGTGGCAACCAATGTAGGATAGTGGTTGTTTCCTGGTGGACGCTCAGTGGTGGTGGTGGTGGTTGTGGTAGAAGGAACTGGTGGTTATAGTGGTTACTATTGTAATAGTTACGGTGGCAACCAATGTAGGATAGTGGTTGTTTCCTGGTGGACGCTCAGTGGTGGTGGTGGTGGTTGTGGTAGAAGGAACTGGTGGTTATAGTGGTTACTATTGTAATAGTTACGGTGGCAAGCCAACCGATGTAGGATAGTGGTTGTTTCCTGGTGGACGCTCAGTGGTGGTGGTAGTTGTGGTAGAAGGAACTGGTGGTTATAGTGGTTACTATTGTAATAGTTACGGTGGCAAGCCAACCAATGTAGGATAATGGCAGGTCCCTGGTGGCACACCACCACCACCGCCAACCAGTATTGACGCCTTCACTACCCACCCGCCCACCCAGCACGCCCACGCACACCTCCCACCCTCATTACACCCCACACCCGCCACTCCTACCCCCTCCCCGTACACACACTCCCTAACCTCCACACTCTACACGATATACCTTTAACCCATTTAAAGAGTTTGCACCCTGGCAGCCCGACATGGGGCCAGACTTCTCTCTTGACTCACTGTTCAACCAGGCTGTTGGTGTTCCTGACCCGCTGACCCACATAGCCATCACAGCCTCGTTGATCAATAATCAACTTTACCCCTAAAAACTTGTAACTCATTTCTGGGAAAATGCTGTAAGATGCGACCCAAAATAATGTAATCATCTACATATGTACGTATATTTAGGCACAGGTACACATCAGTGCAATTATCATACACAGTGACTTATAAAAAGTGGGGCCCTAACTTTAAGTTAAATCTAGATGTATACAACTGTTTTACGAGTATCACTAACACAATGTTAGGTTTATCTGTTAATTAACATAGAGCTTAACCTGGCTTGTCTAGACGTCAGGTTACCGCAGCGGTCTGGATGCGTGGTTAATTAGGTTATAAACCTATCGACTACTCTGTGGGTCGTTAACCCCTCAAGGAAGGTTCCTTGATGTTGGTGAGGGGCTCTTGATTTAGGGAATTGGATCTGAGCTCCAGTTCCCCGAATTAAGCCTGAATGCCTTCCACATCCCCCCCCCCCAGGCGCTGTATAATCCTCCGGGTTTAGCGCTTCCCCCTTGATTATAATAATAATAATAATGTGGGTCGTTAAAGCGCATGGCACCTGATGAGCCAGGCTGTGGTTCTTATGATGACCTGCGTAATGCCAGCAGTAAGTCTGGTGGATCAAAGCTTGATCCAGCAGTATGGTGGATCAAAGCTTGATCCAGCAGTATGGTGGATCAAAGCTTGATCCAGCAGTAAGTCTGGTGGATCAAACCTTGATCCAGCAGTAAGTATAGTGGATCAAGGCTTGATCCAGCAGTAAGTCTGGTGCATCAAGGCTTGATCCAGCAATAAGTCTGGTGGATCAAGGCTTGATCCAGCAATAAGTCTGGTGGATCAAGGCTTGATCCAGCAGTAAGTCTGGTGGATCAAAGCCTGACCCAGCAGTAAGTCTGGTGGATCAAGGCTTGACCTAGCAGTAAGTCTGGTGGATCAAAGCTTGACCCAGCAGTAAGTCTGGTGGATCAAAGCTTGACCCAGCAGTAAGTCTGGTGGATCAAAGCTTGACCCAGCAATAAGTCTGGTGGATCAAAGCTTGACCCAACAGGAGGCCTGGTCTGGGACCGGGCCGCGGGGACGCTGACCATCAGAAACACCTGTACCACCAGTCAAGAACACTGTTCCCTAAAACTACAATTAATTTTTTCAGTGCATATACCCACAAGACCACAAGAATGAACACTGCAGAAGGTCTACTGTCCACAGAGAAAAATACACCTGAGCGGATTAATTCACACACAAAGCACAGCCCTGCAGGTCCCTACACCCCTGACAACCTTACACAAGACCTTAACCTTCGACAAGAGGGACGAAACTCACAGAAGTCTTGATATGGACAGGATACAAGCTGATGTAAGTTAGATATACACAATGCACAGAGAAGCTTATGACGATATTTTGGTCCGACATGGACCATTTACAAGTCACACTAACACACGAGAGTGAGGGAGCCAGTATACATAGACGAGGGGGGACAGGGACGAGACAGACAGAAAGAAGTGGAACAGTATTGGTAGACTTAACAATGGTAGTAGATAGTAGGGGGAGTTATTTTGATAGCAAGATGGAAGTTCTGAATCAAGATCAATATTATTTTTAAAATCAAGGGAGGAAACACTAAACCCATAGGATCATACAGCGCCTGGGGGGGGGGGATGTGGAAGGCATTCAGGTTGAATTCGGGGAACTGGAACACATATCCAATTCCCTAGATCAAGAGCCCCTCACCAGCATCAAGGAACCTTCCTTGAGGGGTCTGAATCAAGAGCCCTTCCTAGCATTAAGGCGCTCCAGTGATGGTAAAATAAGAGATACAATCAAGAACAGGGAGGCGTGACTGATGCAGCAAAACAAGATGGAACTGTAACCAGAACGAATTAGCTAAAAAAAAAAAGTTGGAAAAATGTAGGAATTTGTTGTGTCAAGGTATTATGGAGACCGAAGAATCAGTCGCTTGTACAACATTTTGAATGAATGGTTTGAAAAACCGACAAGTTGAAGATTGAGACACTTATGCAGCATATGGGAATCTTTATCCAGGAAACGTTTCGCCACACAGTGGCTTCATCAGTCCAATACAAAGAGGAAGGCGTAAGGAGAGGAGGAGTATGAGGTAATCAGTCCCTCAGCCTGGAGTCGATGTGTTCAGTCCATCAATCTTGTAGAATGTACAGCATAGGGCCGTAGACGTGGCTTATATACTGTAGTGAGGTGACTTGAAGCAGATGGAGGCGGGGTCATAGTGGTACCATCCACTAGTCGAAGTAGGTCTTTGTCCAAAGGTTGAACAAGTGTTGAAGAATTCTTTGTAAGAAGATCCCATGATGCTGCAGTGTCTGACTATACACTGCAGCATCATGGGATCTTCTTACAAAGAATTCTTCAACGCTTGTTCAACCTTTGGACGAAGATCTACTTCGACTAGTGGATGGTACCACTATGACCCCGCCTCCATCTGCTTCAAGTCACCTCACTACAGTATATAAGCCACGTCTACGGCCCTATGCTGTACATTCTACAAGATTGATGGACTGAACACATCGACTCCAGGTTGAGGGACTGATTACCTCATTCTCCTCCTCTCCTTACGCCTTCCTCTTTGTATTGGACTGATGAAGCCACTGTGTGGCGAAACGTTTCCTGAATAAAGATTCCCATATGCTGCATAAGTGTCTCAATCTTCAACATTTTGAATGTTTTGAAACGTTTCGCCCACCAGTGGCTTATTCAGCCCAGTAGAGAGAAAGCCACCGACTCACGAAATCGTAATGACAATATTGCAAACCATACCACGGGTGGGGTTTGAACCCGCGATCTGATTGCGGGTTCAAACCCCCACCCGTGGTATGGTTTGGTTAGGAAGCCACTGACGGGCGAAACGTTTCCTCAACAAAGATGCCTGAACGTTGCAAAAGTGTCATTATGGAGGTTGTCTCTCTCTCTCCCTCCCTTTTAATGGTCGTTGTTTTGATATATACCTTTGAAGGGTTTCGAGAATTTATCTACTCTCTGAGCCCGGCCATCGGCCAGGCTCGTCTGGTGCTTGCCTGGTCAATCAGGCTGTTGCTGCTGGAGGCCCGCTGCAACACATATCCATCACAGCCTGGTTGATCTGATGGTGGTAGTTTTGATGGTGGTGATGTGGTGGTAGTGTTGGTGCTAAGGTCACAGAGCCTATAAACTCACTGGTAGTAATGGTGGTAGTTTTGATGGTGGTGATGTGGTGGTAGTGTTGGTGCTAAGGTCACAGAGCCTATAAACTCACTGGTAGTAATGGTGGTAGTTTTGATGGTGGTGATGTGGTGGTAGTGTTGGTGCTAAGGTCACAGAGCCTATAAACTCACTGGTAGTAATGGTGGTAGTTTTGATGGTGGTGATGTGGTGGTAGTGTTGGTGCTAAGGTCACAGAGCCTATAAACTCACTGGTAGTAATGGTGGTAGTTTTGATGGTGGTGATGTGGTGGTAGTGTTGGTGCTAAGGTCACAGAGCCTATAAACTCACTGGTAGTAATGGTGGTAGTTTTGATGGTGGTGATGTGGTGGTAGTGTTGGTGCTAAGGTCACAGAGCCTATAAACTCACTGGTAGTAATGGTGGTAGTTTTGATGGTGGTGATGTGGTGGTAGTGTTGGTGCTAAGGTCACAGAGCCTATAAACTCACTGGTAGTAATGGTGGTAGTTTTGATGGTGGTGATGTGGTGGTAGTGTTGGTGCTAAGGTCACAGAGCCTATAAACTCACTGGTAGTAATGGTGGTAGTTTTGATGGTGGTGATGTGGTGGTAGTGTTGGTGCTAAGG
Organism: Cherax quadricarinatus; assembly: GCF_038502225.1. NCBI lineage: Eukaryota > Metazoa > Arthropoda > Malacostraca > Decapoda > Parastacidae > Cherax > Cherax quadricarinatus. The sequence continues at coordinate 8,820,783 of NC_091388.1, read as the reverse complement.
TCACAGAGCCTATAAACTCACTGGTAGTAATGGTGGTAGTTTTGATGGTGGTGATGTGGTGGTAGTGTTGGTGGTAACCAAGATCTTTGTTAATTTCTATATATATCTATCCCCACCCAAAAAAGCGTATCACAGCTAAACGAAAAGCTATACCCATAAACTGTGGCAGATATTAATACTACAACAATCCCAGAATATATATTCTAATTTTAACAAGAATAATTTGCACTGACACGAAGGTCTAAAAATGGGAGCCGCCATAGCCAAGAAAATTTAACATTCCCATATTATTCAAATGTAAACTGAATGGAAAACAAAGTGATATGCAGATATGAACACGGGACAAGACGCTATATATACAACTCTCGGAGCTAATATTAATCCGCGCGCACACACACACACACACACACACACATGTTAGGAAGTATTTCTTCAGCCACAGAGTAGTCAGTAAGTGGAATAGTTTGGGAAGCGATGTAGTGGAGGCAGGATCTATACATAGCTTTAAGCAGAGGTATGATAAAGCTCACGGCTCAGGGAGAGTGACCTAGTAGCGGTCAGTGAAGAGGCGGGGCCAGGAGCTCGGACTCGACCCCCGCAACCTCAACTAGGTGAGTACAACTAGGTGAGTACACACACACACGCTCACACACACACACACACACACACACACACACACACACACACACACACACACACACACACACACAATAATGAATAAACATGAGGAGTGGAATGAAAGAATCAGTGAAAAATCCCCAGACATCATAGCAGTCACAGAAACAAAACTCGCTGAGACAATAACAGACACAATCTTCCCAACAGGATATCAGATCCTGAGGAAAGATAGAAGGAGTAGAGGGGGAGGAGGGGTTGCACTGCTCATAAAACACCGATGGGGATTTGAGGAAATGGAAGGCATGGACATGATTGGAGAAAGAGACTACATTGTAGGTACAATTCAGTCCGGAGAACATAAAGTAGTCATTGGAGTGATGTATAACCCACCACAGAACTGCAGGAGGCCAAGAAGAAAACAACAGGGTGATGGTGGACACACTGGCTGAGGTGGCAAGAAGAGCTCACTCGAGCAGAGCAAAGTTACTGGTAATGGGCGATTTCAACCACAGGGAGATCGACTGGGAAAACCTGGAGCCACATGGGGGTCCCGAAACATGGAGAGCCAAGATGATGGATGTGGTACTTGAAAACCTCATGCATCAACATGTCAGGGACACAACCAGAGAGAGATGGGAGGATGAGCCAGCAAGACTGGATCTTGTGTTCACCCTGAGCAGTTCAGACATTGAGGACATCACTTATGAGAGGCCCCTTGGAGCTAGCGATCATGTGGTTCTGAGTTTTGACTACATAGTAGAGTTACAAGTGGAGAAGGTAACAGGAACTGAAGGGGAAAGGCCAAACTATAAAAGGGGGGACTACACAGGTATGAGAAACTTCCTGCAGGAGGTTCAGTGGGACAGAGAAATGGTAGGAAAATCAGTAAACGAGATGATGGAATATGTGGCAACAAAGTGCAAGGAGGCAGAGGAAAGTTTTGTTCCCAAGGGAAACGGAAATAATAGGAAGACCAAAACGAGTCCTTGGTTTACCCGAAGGTGTAGGGAGGCAAAAACTAAGTGCAACAGAGAATGGAAAAGGTACAGGAGGCATAGGACCCAGGAAAACAAGGAGATTAGTAGAAGAGCCAGAAACGAGTATGCGCAGATAAGGAGGGAGGCCCAGCGACAGTATGAAAACGACATAGCATCGAAAGTCAAATCTGACCCGAAACTGCTGTATAGCCACATTAGGAGGAAGACAACAGTCAAGGACCAGGTGATAAGGCTGAGGAAAGAAGGTGGAGAACTCACAAGAAACGATCAAGAGGTATGTGAGGAGCTCAACACGAGATTTAAGGAAGTATTTACAGTAGAGACAGGAAGGACTCTGGGGGGACACCAGATGGGGACACCAGCAAGGAATACACCAACAAGTGTTGGACGACATACATACAGATGAGGAGTAGGTGAAGAAACTGCTAAGGGACATCGATACCTCAAAGGCAATGGGACCAGACAACATCTCCCCGTGGGTCCTTAGAGAGGGAGCAGATATGTTGTGTGTGCCACTTACCACAATCTTCAACACATCCCTGGAAACTGGGCAACTACCTGAGGTATGGAAGACGGCAAATGTAGTTCCCATTTTTAAAAAAGGAGACAGAAAAGAGGCACTAAACTATAGACCTGTGTCATTGACGTGTATAGTATGCAAAATTATGGAGAAGATTATCAGGAGGAGAGTGGTGGAGCACCTGGAACGGAACAGGAGTATAAATGCCAACCAGCACGGATTCACGGAAGGCAAATCCTGTGTCACAAACCTTCTGGAGTTTTATGATAAAATAACAGAAGTAAGACAAGAGAGAGAGGGGTGGGTTGATTGCATCTTCTTGGACTGCAAGAAGGCCTTTGACACAGTTCCTCACAAGAGATTAGTGCAGAAGCTAGAGCATCAGGCGCATATAACAGGAAGGGCACTGCAATGGATCAGAGAATACCTGACAGGGAGGCAACAACGAGTCATGGTACGTAATGATGTATCACAGTGGGCACCTGTGACGAGCGGGGTCCCACAGGGGTCGGTCCTAGGACCAGTGCTATTTTTGGTATATGTGAACGACATGACGGAAGGGTTAGACTCAGAAGTGTCCCTGTTTGCAGATGATGTGAAGTTAATGAGGAGAATTAAATCTGATGAGGACCAGGCAGGACTTCAAAGAGACCTGGACAGACTGGACACCTGGTCCAGCAAATGGCTTCTCGAATTTAATCCTGCCAAATGCAAAGTCATGAAGATGGGGGAGGGGCACAGAAGACCACAGACAGAGTATAGGCTTGGTGGCCAAAGACTGCAAACCTCACTCAAGGAGAAAGATCTTGGGGTGAGTATAACACCGAACATGTCTCCGGAAGCACACATCAATCAGATAACTGCTGCAGCATATGGGCGCCTGGCAAACCTGAGAACAGCATTCCGATACCTTAGTAAGGAATCATTCAAGACACTGTACACCGTGTATGTCAGGCCCATACTGGAGTATGCAGCACCTGTTTGGAACCCGCACTTGATAAAGCACGTCAAGAAACTAGAGAAAGTACAAAGGTTTGCGACAAGGTTAGTTCCAGAGCTAAGGGGAATGTCCTATGAGGAAAGATTAAGGGAAATCGGCCTGACCACACTGGAGGACAGGAGGGTCAGGGGAGACATGATAACGACATATAAAATACTGCGTGGAATAGACAAGGTGGACAAAGACAGGATGTTCCAGGGAGGGGACACAGAAACAAGAGGCCACAATTGGAAGTTGAAGACACAAATGAGTCAGAGAGATAGTAGGAAGTATTTCTTCAGTCATAGAGTTGTAAGGCAGTGGAATAGCCTAGAAAATGACGTAGTGGAGGCAGGAACCATACACAGTTTTAAGACGAGGTTTGATAAAGCTCATGGAGCGGGGAGAGAGAGGGCCTAGTAGCAACCGGTGAAGAGGCGGGGCCAGGAGCTAGGACTCGACCCCTGCAACCACAAATAGGTGAGTACAAACAGGTGAGTACACACACACCCACACACACACATACTACAGGCCTAGTGTCTAATCGACACGTACCTAGGACAAAATGGTAACTAAGCATAACACTATCCAACCCTCAAAATACCCACTAGTTCCAAGCCGCTTCACTATTCAAGTGCTGGTGATAGGTTCTTGATCCAAGGAGTAGGAAGTAACAGCCTGGTTGATCAGGCCCTGGTCCACCTGGCTGCGGGGGCGTTGCCCCCGTAACACCCCTCCAGGTATACTCCAGGTAACCATCCCATATATCAAACCTGATCTCCTCCCATCGTTCAGCCTCAGTATAACTCCTACAAGTTTAGCGCTTTCCATCAATATAATAAACACTGGGCTCGTTTCAGTTGTACTCTTGACAGTTTCAGCTGTAAGTGCTTTAACGTACTTATATACAGCTTAAGTTTCTGCTTAAGCAGACTGTTGCTGCCAATGGCCAGCAAACTTACATTCACTGGAAGTCACAAATATATTCAGATCGTTAGTGAACACTAATTTGCACATAAATAACCCGCACATAGGGGAAAGAAACTGATAACGACGTTTCGGTCGGAGATGGACCATTAAGCAGTTAATTAATGGTCCAAGTGAGGCCGAAACATCGTCCCAATGGAAATAAGTCACTCTGACTTGACTGAGTTATCCCAGGTTGTCTACACATATGCTGCTATGTATGATAATATGTATGATAATGTGTATGATATGTGTAAGTATATTTGTGTATACCTGTATGAACTTACTTAGTCATTACCTATTATTATAATCAAGGGGAAGCGTTAAACCCGGAGGATTATACAGCGCCTGGGGGGGGGATGTGGAAGGCATTCAGGCTTAATTCGGGGAACTGTAGCACAGATCCAATTCCCTAAATCAAGAGCCCCTCACCAACATCAAGGAACCTTCCCTGAGGGATATTTATGTATCGTTCCAGTCAGGGTATTGTGATAAGATAAGATAAGATTTCGTTCGGATTTTTAACCCCGGAGGGTTAGCCACCCAGGATAACCCAAGAAAGTCAGTGCGTCATCGAGGACTGTCTAACTTATTTCCATTGTGGTCCTTAATCTTGTCCCCCAGGATGCGACCCACACCAGTCGACTAACACCCAGGTACCTATTTGCTGCTAGGTGAACAGGACAACAGGTGTAAGGAAACGTGTCGAAATGTTTCCACCCGCCGGGAATCGAACCCGGGCCCTCCGTGTGTGAAGCGGGAGCTTTAGCCACCAGGCCACTAACTTGTGTAACTATCGAGTGTGAAGGAGAGGGGAGGAGACAGTGCTCAATTACCTCTACCCCCATCCACCAGTTAGGCGAAGTTAGTACATATGAAGGAGTTATGTGATGACTCGCCAACAACAACAGCCTGATTGACCACGCTGGGGAGACACTCCCGTAACCAACACAGGCTGGTTACGGCGCCTACGTTAGACACCGTGCGGCTACCACCAACAATCATATTGATTAGGCCGTTAACCAGGACTGGTCTGGGACCTAGCCGCGGGGGCGCTAATCCCTGTAACTAGCTACAAGTAAACCTGGTAGTAAACACCGGAGAGATTACAAAAAACAACCATTAAACCACGTTTACAGCTATCAACTACAGCAGAAGGTTGAAGGCGAGGGTTGAGCAGAACCCACACAGGTCAACAAGGTCACGGGTACATATAGGTCACAAGTACAAGAAGGTCACGGGTACATATAGGTCACAAGTACAAGAAGGTCACGGGTACATATAGGTCACAAGTACAAGAAGGTCACGGGTACATATAGGTCACAAGTACAAGGTCATGGGTACATATAGGTCACAAGTACAAGAAGGTCACGGGTACATATAGGTCACAAGTACAAGAAGGTCACGGGTACATATAGGTCACAAGTACAAGAAGGTCACGGGTACATATAGGTCACAAGTACAAGAAGGTCACGGGTACATATAGGTCACAAGTACAAGAAGGTCACGGGTACATATAGGTCACAAGTACAAGAAGGTCACGGGTGCATATAGGTCACAAGTACAAGAAGGTCACGGGTACATATAGGTCACAAGTACAAGAAGGTCACGGGTACATATAGGTCACAAGTACAAGAAGGTCACGGGTACATATAGGTCACAAGTACAAGAAGGTCACGGGTACATATAGGTCACAAGTACAAGGTCACGGGTACATATAGGTCACAAGTACAAGAAGGTCACGGGTACATATAGGTCACAAGTACAAGAAGGTCACGGGTACATATAGGTCACAAGTACAAGAAGGTCACGGGTACATATAGGTCACAAGTACAAGAAGGTCACGGGTACATATAGGTCACAAGTACAAGAAGGTCACGGGTACATATAGGTCACAAGTACAAGAAGGTCAGATAGGTCACACAAGTACAAGAAGGTCACGGGTACATATAGGTCACAAGTACAAGAAGGTCACGGGTACATATAGGTCACAAGTACAAGAAGGTCACGGGTACATATAGGTCACAAGTACAAGAAGGTCACGGGTACATATAGGTCACAAGTACAAGAAGGTCACGGGTACATATAGGTCACAAGTACAAGAAGGTCACGGGTACATATAGGTCACAAGTACAAGAAGGTCACGGGTACATATAGGTCACAAGTACAAGAAGGTCACGGGTACATATAGGTCACAAGTACAAGAAGGTCACGGGTACATATAGGTCACAAGTACAAGAAGGTCACGGGTACATATAGGTCACAAGTACAAGAAGGTCACGGGTACATATAGGTCACAAGTACAAGAAGGTCTCGGGTACATATAAGTTACAAGTACAAGAAGGTCACGGGTACATATAGGTCACAAGTACAAGAAGGTCACGGGTACATATAGGTCACAAGTACAAGGTCACGGGTACATATAGGTCACAAGTACAAGAAGGTCACGGGTACATATAGGTCACAAGTACAAGAAGGGGTACATATAGGTCACAAGTACAAGAAGGTCTCGGGTACATATAGGTCACAAGTACAAGGTCATGGGTACATATAGGTCACAAGTACAAGAAGGTCACGGGTACATATAGGTCACAAGTACAAGAAGGTCACGGGTACATATAGGTCACAAGTACAAGAAGGTCTCGGGTACATATAAGTTACAAGTACAAGAAGGTCACGGGTACATATAGGTCACAAGTACAAGAAGGTCACAAGTCACAAGTACAAGGTCACGGGTACATATAGGTCACAAGTACAAGAAGGTCACGGGTACATATAGGTCACAAGGGTACATATAGGTCACAAGTACAAGAAGGTACAAGGTCATGGGTACATATAGGTCACAAGTACAAGAAGGTCACGGGTACATATAGGTCACAAGTACAAGAAGGTCACGGGTACATATAGGTCACAAGTACAAGAAGGTCACGGGTACATATAGGTCACAAGTACAAGAAGGTCTCGGGTACATATAAGTTACAAGTACAAGAAGGTCACGGGTACATATAGGTCACAAGTACAAGAAGGTCACGGGTACATATAGGTCACAAGTACAAGGTCACGGGTACATATAGGTCACAAGTACAAGAAGGTCACGGGTACATATAGGTCACAAGTACAAGAAGGTCACGGGTACATATAGGTCACAAGTACAAGAAGGTCACGGGTACATATAGGTCACAAGAACAAGGACGTGGGTACATATATGTCACAAGTACAAGGTCACAAGTACAAGAAGGTCACGGGTACATATAGGTCACAAGTACAAGAAGGTCACGGGTACATATAGGTCACAAGTACAAGAAGGTCACGGGTACATATAGGTCACAAGTACAAGCAGGTCACGGGTACATATAGGTCACAAGTACAAGAAGGTACATATAGGTCACAAGTACAAGAAGGTCACGGGTACATATAGGTCACAAGTACAAGAAGGTCACGGGTACATATAGGACACAAGTACAAGAAGGTCACGGGTACATATAGGTCACAAGTACAAGAAGGTCACGGGTACATATAGGTCACAAGTACAAGGTCACGGGTACATATAGGTCACAAGTACAAGAAGGTCACGGGTACATATAGGTCACAAGTACAAGAAGGTCACGGGTACATATAGGTCACAAGTACAAGAAGGTCACGGGTACATATAGGTCACAAGTACAAGAAGGTCACGGGTACATATAGGTCACAAGTACAAGAAGGTCACGGGTACATATAGGTCACAAGTACAAGAAGGTCACGGGTACATATAGGTCACAAGTACAAGAAGGTCACGGGTACATATAGGTCACAAGTACAAGAAGGTCACGGGTACATATAGGTCACAAGTACAAGAAGGTCACGGGTACATATAGGTCACAAGTACAAGAAGGTCACGGGTACATATAGGTCACAAGTACAAGAAGGTCACGGGTGCATATAGGTCACAAGTACAAGAAGGTCACGGGTACATATAGGTCACAAGTACAAGGTCACGGGTACATATAGGTCACAAGTACAAGAAGGTCACGGGTACATATAGGTCACAAGTACAAGAAGGTCACGGGTACATATAGGTCACAAGTACAAGAAGGTCTCGGGTACATATAAGTTACAAGTACAAGAAGGTCACGGGTACATATAGGTCACAAGTACAAGAAGGTCACGGGTACATATAGGTCACAAGTACAAGGTCACGGGTACATATAGGTCACAAGTACAAGAAGGTCACGGGTACATATAGGTCACAAGTACAAGAAGGTCACGGGTACATATAGGTCACAAGTACAAGAAGGTCTCGGGTACATATAGGTCACAAGTACAAGGTCACGGGTACATATAGGTCACAAGTACAAGGTCACGGGTACATATAGGTCACAAGTACAAGAAGGTCACGGGTGCATATAGGTCACAAGTACAAGGTCACGGGTACATATAGGTCACAAGTACAAGGTCACGGGTACATATAGGTCACAAGTACAAGAAGGTCACGGGTACATATAGGTCACAAGTACAAGAAGGTCACGGGTACATATAGGTCACAAGTACAAGGTCACGGGTACATATAGGTCACAAGTACAAGAAGGTCACAAGTACAAGAAGGTCACGGGTACATATAGGTCACAAGCACAAGAAGGTCACGGGTACATATAGGACACAAGTACAAGAAGGTCACGGGTACATATAGGTTACAAGTACAAGAAGGTCACGGGTACATATAGGTCACAAGTACAAGAAGGTCACGGGTACATATAGGTCACAAGTACAAGAAGGTCACGGGTACATATAGGTCACAAGTACAAGAAGGTCACGGGTACATATAGGTCACAAGAAACGGGCAAGTCACAAGTACAAGAAGGTCACGGGTACTCAAGTACAAGAAGGTGAGATATAGGTCAAAGTACACACAGAATCAAGAAGACACGAACTACCGTCTAATATAGGTTACAAGAAGGTCACGGGTACATATAGGTCACAAGTACGTCACATAGTACAAGAAACACAGGTCACAAGTACAAGAAGGTCACGGGTACATATAGGTCACAAGTACAAGAAGGTCACGGGTACATAAAGGTCACAAGTACAAGAAGGTCACGGGTACATATAGGTCACAAAGCAAGGTACATCCTCCTGAGATATAAAATACCACAGAATCACCAACTCGATATGAGCCAAACTAAAATTTTAGGAGGGGTCGAGAAAATAAAAACCATCATTCCCCGGGGGAAGTAATCCCCCTGGACACCCAGAGGCAGGCAGCTTACACGACAGGTTAACTAAGGGTACAACCCAGCACCATGGTGGTGAGGTTGTATACCACCTGGATACCTGGAGGTTACCTGGAGGTTATTCCGGGGATCAACGCCCCCGCGGCCCGGTCCATGACCAGGCCTCCCGATGGATCAGGGCCTGATCAACTAGGCTGTTACTGCTGGCCGCACGCAGTCCAACGTACGAGCCACAGCCCGGCTGATCCGGCACTGACTTTAGTTATCTGTCCAGCTCTCTCTCTTGAAGGCAGCCAGGGGTTTATTGGCAATTCCCCTAATGCTTGATGGGAGGCTGTTGAACAGTCTTGGGCCCCGGACACTTATGGTGTTTTCCCTTAGTGTACCAATGGTGCCCCTACTTTTTATTGGGGGCATTTTGCATCGCCTGCCCAGTCTTTTACTTTCGTAGGGAGTGATTTCTGTGTGCAGATTTGGGACCATTCCTTCCAAGATTTTCCAAGTGTAGATTATGATATATCTCTCCCTCCTGCGTTCCAACGAGTACAAGTCAAATGCTTCCAAGCGTTCCCAGTAGTTAAGGTGCTTGACAGAACTTATACGTGCAGTAAAGGATCTCTGTACACTCTCTAGATCTGCGATTTCACCTGCTTTGAATGGAGATGTTAATGTACAGCAGTATTCCAGCCTAGAGAGAACAAGTGATTTGAAAAGGATCATCATTGGCTTGGCATCTCTCGTTTTGAAAGTTCTCATTATCCATCCTATCATTTTCTTTGCACGTGCGATCGTGGCACTGTTGTGATCCTTGAAAGTGAGATCCTCAGACATTACTACTCCCAGGTCCCTTACATTATTTTTCCGCTCTATTGTATGGCCGGAGTCAGTAGTATACTCTGTTCTAGTTATTATCTCCTCCAGTTTTCCATAACGGAGTAGTTGGAATTTGTCCTCATTGAACATCATATTGTTTACCGTTGCCCACTGGAAAACTTTGTTTATATCTTCTTGGAGGTTAACCGCGTCCTCAGCAGATGACAGCCTCATGCAGATCCTAGTATCATCCGCAAAGGATGATACGGTGCTGTGGTGTATATCTCTGTTTATGTCTGATATGAGGATAAGGAATAAGATGGGGGCGAGTACTGTGCCTTGTGGAACAGAGCTCTTCACACCCTCCAGGTACATCACCATCGCCACCTTACATCGTCAACTCGTCATCCACTATAAAGGTCAATAATTATAAACACTACTGTTATCGCATACAATCACCACCACTACCACTACTTACAATTCCATCACCACTACAACCACAATCACCATCACAATTGTGTCCTTGTCAGAGGTTTTCACCACTAAATTCTGGTGGTGTGATGAATCTACCACTGCCATCTCCTCTTCTCCTTTCTCTATCCTAACATCTTTCTTGCTCTATTTCCTCGCATTCTTCTCACAACTTACCTCATCTTCCCTTCACAATGCCTATCCCTATCTCTCTCTCACCATCACCAGCTATACAATAAACACTCCCTCAGTCCCTACCCTGCCTATCACAACTAACTCTCTTCTTCCTTCCCTGACTTCCTACCCTTCCCCCTGTACCCTGCCTATCACAACTAACTCTCTTCTTCCCTCCCTGACTTCCTACCCTTCCCCCTGTACCCTGCCTATCACAACTAACTCTCTTCTTCCCTCCCTGACTTCCTACCCTTCCCCCTGTACCCTGCCTATCACAACTAACTCTCTTCTTCCCTCCCTGACTTCCTACCCTTCCCCCTGTACCCTGCCTATCACAACTAACTCTCTTCTTCCCTCCCTGACTTCCTACCCTTCCCCCTGTACCCTGCCTATCACAACTAACTCTCTTCTTCCCTCCCTGACTTCCTACCCTTCCCCCTGTACCCTGCCTATCACAACTAACTCTCTTCTTCCCTCCCTGACTTCCTCCCCCTGTACCCTGCCTACCACAACTAACTCTCTTCTTCCCTCCCTCACTTCCTACCCTTCCCCCTGTACCCTGCATACCACAACTCTCTTCTTTCCTCCCTGACTTCCTACCCTTCCCCCTGTACCCTGCCTATCACAACTAACTCTCTTCTTCCCTCCCTGACTTCCTACCCTTCCCCCTGTACCCTGCCTATCACAACTAACTCTCTTCTTCCCTCCCTGACTTCCTACCCTTCCCCCTGTACCCTGCCTATCACAACTAACTCTCTTCTTCCCTCCCTGACTTCCTACCCTTCCCCCTGTACCCTGCCTATCACAACTAACTCTCTTCTTCCCTCCCTGACTTCCTACCCTTCCCCCTGTACCCTGCCTACCACAACTAACTCTCTTCTTCCCTCCCTCACTTCCTACCCTTCCCCCTGTACCCTGCCTACCACAACTCTCTTCTTTCCTCCCTGACTTCCTACCCTTCCCCCTGTACCCTGCCTATCACAACTAACTCTTCTTCCCTCCCTGACTTCCTACCCTTCCCCCTGTACCCTGCCTATCACAACTAACTCTCTTCTTCCCTCCCTGACTTCCTACCCTTCCCCCTGTACCCTGCCTATCACAACTAACTCTCTTCTTCCCTCCCTGACTTCCTACCCTTCCCCCTGTACCCTGCCTATCACAACTAACTCTCTTCTTCCCTCCCTGACTTCCTACCCTTCCCCCTGTACCCTGCCTATCACAACTCTCTTCTTCCCTCCCTGACTTCCTACCCTTCCCCCTGTACCCTGCCTATCACAACTAACTCTCTTCTTCCCTCCCTCACTTCCTACCCTTCCCCCTGTACCCTGCCTACCACAACTCTCTTCTTCCCTCCCTGACTTCCTACCCTTCCCCCTGTACCCTGCCTATCACAACTAACTCTCTTCTTCCCTCCCTCACTTCCTACCCTTCCCCCTGTACCCTGCCTATCACAACTAACTTTCTTCTTCCCTCCCTCACTTCCTACCCTTCCCCCTGTACCCTGCCTATCACAACTAACTCTCTTCTTCCCTCCCTGACTTCCTACCCTTCCCCCTGTAACCTGCCTATCACAACTAACTCTCTTCTTCCCTCCCTCACTTCCTACCCTTCCCCCTGTACCCTGCCTATCACAACTAACTCTCTTCTTCCCTCCCTCACTTCCTACCCTTCCCCCTGTACCCTGCCTACCACAACTAACTCTCTTCTTCCCTCCCTGACTTCCTACCCTTCCCCCTGTACCCTGCCTATCACAACTAACTCTCTTCTTCCCTCCCTGACTTCCTACCCTTCCCCCTGTACCCTGCCTACCACAACTAACTCTCTTCTTCCCTCCCTCACTTCCTACCCTTCCCCCTGGACCCTGCCTACCACAACTCTCTTCTTCCCTCCCTGACTTCCTACCCTTCCCCCTGTACCCTGCCTACCACAACTAACTCTCTTCTACCCTCCCTGACTTCCTACCCTTCCCCCTGTACCCTGCCTACCACAACTAACTCTCTTCTTCCCTCCCTGACTTCCTACCCTTCCCCCTGTACCCTGCCTACCACAACTAACTCTCTTCTTCCCTCCCTGACTTCCTACCCTTCCCCCTGTACCCTGCCTACCACAACTCTCTTCTTCCCTCCCTGACTTCCTACCCTTCCCCCTGTACCCTGCCTACCACAACTAACTCTCTTCTACCCTCCCTCACTTCCTACCCTTCCCCCTGTACCCTGCCTACCACAACTACCCCGCTACCTCCCCTCCCCTTCCACAACGCAAGTGTCACTGGATTATCCAAGGCTAAATCTATATACTGTACTATTCTTGTATATGTCTAAAGAATTATTTTTTTAAAAGTTCTAATTACGGTCCTGACAGGTTCACCTTAAGCCAGTAAACACAGCCAACCAGACTGATAAACACTTAACAGCACAAGTGGGTTAGAACATCTCACGGGACGTGGCTGATAAGAACATAAGAATGGAGGAACACTTCAGAAGGCCTACTGGCCCATACAAGGCAGGTCATCCTGTCTCCTCCCGCTGTTCTCTCTCTCAAACTTTGCATTATAGTCGAAATTCGCTCGTTTCCACTCTCTAATTTCCTTGAATATGTGCGATTAGTACCTGTGTAAACATAACAGCAACCACATGATCACGTTCTCTACGTGTCCTTACCTTAATATAGCATTCTTCAGATCACCATGTGTCACTCACACCCCACTTTCTGCCTGTATGTTAAGGACCTGCCCTGTATGGGCCAGTAGGCCTGCTGCAGTGTTCTTCCATTCTTATGAGGTGATCTAACATACCTTTGATGAGTTTCGAGTCTCTCTACTCCTGGAGCCCGGCCGTTGGCCAGACTCATCTGGTTCTTGCCTGGTCAACCAGGCTGTTGCTGCCAGAGGCCCGCTGCCCCACATATCCATCACAGCCTGGTTGATCCGGCACTTGGTCCAGTCTCCTCTTGAAAGCTTGTACCAGCTATGTTTCTGATATCTCAGTCCCCAGAATCAAAGAGTTTCGAGAGTTTATCTACTCTCTGAGCCCGGCCATGGGCAAGGCTCGTCTGGTGCAAAAGATTTATGCCAACAGCATTTGGTGTTCCCAGGCGGCCACCCATCCAAGTACTAACCAAACTCAACGTTGCTTAACTTCGCTGATCGGACGATCTGTGATAGACACTTATTATTACCACACTGACCGTCTCCCACCGAGGCAGGGTGACCCGAAAAACACTTTCACTATCATTCACATATTCGCGCAGATACGACAGCTTAAATGTCCCTCTAAACAGCAAATATCCCAAACCCCTCCTTTAGAGCGTAGGCACTGCACTTCCTACCTCCAGGACTCAAATCCGACTAACCGGTTTCCCAGAATCCCTTCACAAAATATTACCCTGCTCACACTCCAACAGCTCGTCAATTCTCAGAAACCATTTGTCTCCACCCACTCCGATCTAACAAGCTCACACATGCCTGTTTTATGTCCAAGCCCTTTGCCATATCTTCATAAAAAAAATCCAGTTCTACTGTGTAAGGACAGGACATCCTGGTGCTTGCTGGTCAACCAGGCTGTTGCTGCTGGTGGCACTCGGTGAAGATATTTGTCCAGTTTCGTCTTGAAGATTTCTACACTTGTCCCAGCAGGGTAATTCCCAAGTAATAGCAACTCCAGCTCTGTGGGTAAGACACATATGCAACAGTTAGACAACTTTATTCTGAAACGTTTCGCCTACACAGTAGGCTTCTTCAGTCGAATACAGAAAGTAGGCAGGAACAGTAGAGATGTGAAGACGATGTAATCAGTCCACCCTTGAAGTCGTAGAATTTGAGGTTGTCAGTCCACTCAACCATAGCCACCAACAATTTCTATCAACCAACAACACCTTCATTTTCACCAACGCCACCAATATTTCCACCAACCTCTGTATGACTATTCCACTAACCTTTCTACCAGTATTCCACCATCACCTCTTCCACTAACACCAGTGCCATCACTAACACCAATTTCCACCATCACCATAGGACAAATATGTGGTGAGGGAGAGAATATAGAGAGGTAGGCCGAGGAGCAGGCCAGGCCAACCAGAGGGGCATTTGGCCTGCCTCCCTACCCCCCTTGATCGATGCCGCTCCTTCCCTCCCTCCCTCCAGTCAGGGCTCAAATTGACCATCACCATCTCTTAAGCTTTTCCTAGCTGCCCACGCTCTCCCTCCACTACCTATCTTTTCCTTACATCCTTCCACTACCTATTTAACGAATACTCCACCATCAACCTCACCCATCATCCTCCACCTGGTCAGAGCATTAAAAACGTTACTCACACTCAGTGTGACTTTGTAAATGGTCCAAGTCGGACCGAAACGTCGTCGTAAGCTTCTCTCTTTTATGTGCGGGTTATTTGTGTATCGTTCCAGTCACGGTATTGTGCCTTTTTACTTATAAAACGTTATTTCTTGCAACTGAGTACCAATTTCTTTATGTTTTCCAGACGAAGCAGATAGTGGAGGGTAAGACTGCAGTGGAAGGTAAGACTGCAGTGGAGGGTAAGACTACAGTGGAGGGTAAGGCTGCAGTGGAGGGTAAGACTGCAGTGAAGGGTAAGGCTGCAGTGGAGGGTAAGACTGCAGTGAAGGGTAAGGCTGCAGTGGAGGGTAAGACTGCAGCAGAGGGGTAAGACTGCAGTGGAGGGTAAGACTGCAGTGGAGGGTAAGACTGCAGTGGAGAAGTAAGACAGGTCGGTGGAGTTGAAGGGGAACTCGACAGGTAGCAAACAGGAAAGCAGTGCGATGAATGGTTCAGAAAACCGACAAGTTGAAGAACTGAGGCACATGGGGAATCTTTATTGAAGAAACGTTTCGCCACACAGTGGCCACTGTGTGGCGAAACGTTTCTTCAATAAAGATTCCCATGTGTTTGTAGATGAATGGTTCAGAGAACCGACATGTTGATAAATTAGACACATGTGCAACTCTTGGGTATCTTTATTGAGGAAACGTTTCGCCACACAGTGGCTTCATCAGTCCATACAAAGGAGAATCTTGAAGAACAGGAGGAGAATGAGGTAATCAGTCCCTCAACCTTGAGTCGATGTGGTCAGATGTGTTGCATAGGTGTCTCAATTCAGGAAAGCAGTGGTTGACTGCTTACCTGGCTTTTACGGCTTTAACACTATCTACCACACTGAGGTGTAAACTTAGTATTCCTGACGACTGGTGTACAGCTGACATATTCCTTATCGCAAAATAGCCTTCAAAGATTTTGATTTTGGCCGCCGAAGCGGCTAGTTTATTTTGTATCTCGCATCCATCCTTTGGACGGTAGTGGCTGGTTTACTGTGTATCCCACATCTATCCTTTGGACGGTAGTGGCTGGTTTACTGTGTATCCCACATCTATCCTTTGGACGGTAGTAGCTGGTATACTGTGTATCCCACATCCATCCTTTGGACGGTAGTGGCTGGTTTACTGTGTATCCCACATCTATCCTTTGGACGGTAGTAGCTGGTTTACTGTGTATCCCACATCTATCCTTTGGACGGTAGTAGCTGGTATACTGTGTATCCCACATCCATCCTTTGGACGGTAGTGGCTGGTTTACTGTGTATCCCACATCTATCCTTTGGACGGTAGTAGCTGGTTTACTGTGTATCCCACATCCATCCTTTGGACGGTAGTGGGTGGTTTACTGTGTATCCCACATCCATCCTTTGGACGGTAGTGGCTGGTTTACTGTGTATCCCACATCTATCCTTTGGACGGTAGTAGCTGGTTTACTGTGTATCCCACATCTATCCTTTGGACGGTAGTAGCTGGTATACTGTGTATCCCACATCCATCCTTTGGACGGTAGTAGCTGGTATACTGTGTATCCCACATCCATCCTTTGGACGGTAGTAGCTGGTATACTGTGTATCCCACATCCATCCTTTGGACGGTAGTGGGTGGTTTACTGTGTATCCCACATCCATCCTTTGGACGGTAGTGGCTAGTTTACTGTGTATCCCATACCCACCCTTTGGATGGTAGTGGCTAGTTCACCGTGCATCCCATACCCACCCTTTGGATGGTAGTGGCTAGTTCACCGTGCATCCCATACCCACCCTTTGGATGGTAGTGGCTAGTTTACCGTGCATCCCATACCCACCCTATGGATGGTAGTGGCTAGTTCACCGTGCATCCCATACCCACCCTTTGGATGGTAGTGGCTAGTTCACCGTGCATCCCATACCCACCCTATGGATGGTAGTGGCTAGTTTACCGTGCATCCCATACCCACCCTTTGGATGGTAGTGGCTAGTTCACCGTGCATCCCATACCCACCCTTTGGATGGTAGTGGCTAGTTTACCGTGCATCCCATACCCACCCTATGGATGGTAGTGGCTAGTTTACCGTGCATCCCATACCCACCCTATGGATGGTAGTGGCTAGTTTACCGTGCATCCCATACCCACCCTATGGATGGTAGTAGCTAGTTTACCGTGCATCCCATACCCACCCTATGGATGGTAGTGGCTAGTTCACCGTGCATCCCATACCCACCCTATGGATGGTAGTGGCTAGTTTACCGTGCATCCCATACCCACCCTATGGATGGTAGTGGCTAGTTCACCGTGCATCCCATACCCACCCTTTGGATGGTAGTAGCTAGTTTACCGTGCATCCCATACCCACCCTATGGATGGTAGTGGCTAGTTTACCGTGCATCCCATACCCACCCTATGGATGGTAGTGGCTAGTTTACCGTGCATCCCATACCCACCCTATGGATGGTAGTAGCTAGTTCACTGTGCATCCCATACCCACCCTATGGATGGTAGTGGCTAGTTTACCGTGCATCCCATACCCACCCTATGGATGGTAGTAGCTAGTTTACCGTGCATCCCATACCCACCCTATGGATGGTAGTGGCTAGTTCACCGTGCATCCCATACCCACCCTTTGGATGGTAGTAGCTAGTTTACCGTGCATCCCATACCCACCCTATGGATGGTAGTAGCTAGTTTACCGTGCATCCCATACCCACCCTATGGATGGTAGTAGCTAGTTTACCGTGCATCCCATACCCACCCTATGGATGGTAGTGGCTAGTTTACCGTGCATCCCATATCCATCATATGGACGGTAGAACCCACATGGATACACACAAGAAAGACCTAGGAACTAGCTACGAAAAGCTTAACAAGAGTTTATCAGTGTTACGCGCCCCTACTTCACTCCATTATATACAAAAATAAAAGGCCTGGTTAAAATAAGTTCTGTAATAATATATCGCGAACCACTTTATTACTAGTTAGATAAAGCAGGTTCGACTATATATTATTATCGGGTACAGTATGAATCATCAAAAGTACTCTCATTGTATTACTTAAGAAATCGTAATGACACGATTGCAAATAAACCATACCCCCGGCCGGGATTGAACCCGCGGTCATAGACGGGCTGGAGTTTTGAGACTCTATGACCGCGGGTTCAATCCCGGCCGGGGGTATGGTCTCATTGTATTATATTGTATTATATCTTTCCCCATGATTATTATAATTATTATATTATATTATTATTAGGTTAGGTATTACGAATGTGTAACCACTACTGTAGTGACCAATTGGTGGTTCTAGAATTGACGCCACGCGTCGCCTTCTGGCCGAGCTGAAGTCTGACTATGAAGTAGTTGAGTGAGTCAGTCAGCTCCTAGCTCTGACTCGGTACGGGTCTTCAACCCAAAGCTCCTAGCTTAAACTAAAACTTTATACCAAGTCTTGCCTTTGCCATTAGTCTGGTAATTCATGTCACTTATGAAAGATAACTATTTCGTTACCCTAGACCTTTCTAAAAGAGTAGATTATTAATTGAAATTATTGTATCATACTCTGTTAATGAGAATTTGAACGTAATATTGGGTTTCTTGCTGTATAGTGTTTCATTTATAATTGCTTGTGGTTATTTTAATTCACTAACCAAATACCAATGAAGCTAAACGATTGGTAATAAAATAAAACTAACAAAAAAAATGGAGTTATTTGTGCCCCTATTGTTACGGTGAAGATTAAGTCGTAACAATCAGTTTTTATATCCATAGATTATGTCTCATCTACATCCAGCAAATATCGGACATTTAATGTCTAGTTCACCGAGTGTTGATTAGAATGAGAACATAATCATACTTGTGTGGGCAGTACCAGCATCAACTTAACTCTTGATACCCGTACTAAACCAGTTAGCTACTAATATTAAACAAGTACTGCAACGGAAGCACAAAATTACTCTAGCAAAATGGGCAAGCTACCTAAATACATGGATGGTTTTGATAAGGACCTGCCCTGGATGGGCCAGCCAGTAGGCCTGCTGCAGTGTTCCTCCATTCTTATGTTCTTAAAGTACTATCATATACATACCATAATTCAAAGTCCACAAGTCGACAACACAGTCAAAATCAGTCAAATGGGTTGCAATCCACAAACTACATTTATTCCATGTCAAAAATTAACTCCTGTGAAGTCCCTGGGCAGGAGAGGACATGCATAATTCTTAGACCACAAGACGGACCACAAATCGCTCTCCTGCAAAGGCCACAAATCAGCCAAGCCGAGTTTCATACCAAGTTTTGACGAATGGGATAATGTCCTTGACATATGCTGACAAGAGAGGTTGCCTGGCTACTTCCTCATGAGGTGTCCCGAAGCTGGGTTGGTAGCGCACTTAGCTCACACGTTGAGGTCCGTGGATCGATCCCCAGTACGGGTGAAAACATTGGGGCGTGTTTCCTTAAGTTACCTGCTGTCCCTGTTCACCTAGCAGTAAATAGGTACCTGGGTGTTAGTCGCCTGGTAAGGGTCGCATCCTGGGGACAAAATTACCCTAATTTTCCCGAAATGCTCTGCATGACAAGGGACTTTCTATATAGTATGTCAGTGATGTCAGCTATGGTCTGTATAAGTTGTATCATGTACTGGTAGAAATAAATATTATTATTATTATTATTATTATTATTAATTATAATTATTAAATGAAGCTGCCACCAACACCATCCTGAGTGATGGAATGTGACACAAACACCATCCTGAGTGATGGAATGTGACACAAACACCATCCTGAATGATGGAATGTGACACAAACACCATCATGAATGATGGAATGTGACACAAACACCATCCTGAGTGATGGAATGTGACAACAACACCATCCTGAGTGATGGAATGTGACACCAACACCATCCTGAATGATGGAATGTGACACCAACACCATCCTGAGTGATGGAATGTGACAACAACACCATCCTGAATGATGGAATGTGACAACAACACCATCCTGAGTGATGGAATGTGACAACAACACCATCCTGAGTGATGGAATGTGACACCAACACCATCCTGAATGATGGAATGTGACAACAACACCATCCTGAGTGATGGAATGTGACACCAACACCATCCTGAGTGATGGAATGTGACACCAACACCATCCTGAATGATGGAATGTGACACCAACACCATCCTGAGTGATGGAATGTGACAACAACACCATCCTGAGTGATGGAATGTGACAACAACACCATCCTGAGTGACGGAACATGACACCAACACCATCCTGAGTGACGGAACATGACACCAACACCATCCTGAGTGACGGAACATGACACCAACACCATCCTGAGTGACGGAACATGACACCAACACCATCCTGAGTGACGGAACATGACACCAACACCATCCTGAGTGTCAACAATAATGTGAATATAAAAATGGTATATAATATCATAATAATAATAAAAATGACAAGAATAACAATAATAATTTTTACAAAGTGTCGACATGACACCATTGGAATCCACAGCAATACAAACAAACGTGTCTGTATTTACATTTGTCTATTTACAAGTGATTCGACTTGGCCAAGTGAGAATGTTGGGTCAGTGATGAAATAACTAAACTGACGTTGACCTTGTCTCTGTGTTCTCCGCCCCTCAAGGAAGGTTCCTTGATGTTGGTGAGGGGCTCTTGATTTAGGAAATTGGATCTGTGCTCCAGTTCCCCGAATTAAGCCTGAATGCCTTCCACATCCCCCCCCCAGACGCTGTATAATCCTCCGGGTTTAGCGCTTCCCCCTTGATTATAATAATAATAACCTGTGTTCTCCTAAACGCTTCAGCGAGCGTTTCAGAGAACGTTTCATACCTTTTATCACCAAGTTCGGAGCTTGGTGATAAAAGGTATGAAATGCTGACACGATGGAAAAATGGGTAAATGCAGTATAATGAGATCCTTTATTGGCAACGTTTCGCCCACACTGTGGACTTTATTATGTCACAAACAAATCTACCTGGGTAGAGTACATTAGTATATATAGTGTGGAGAGTCAGTTGGAGAACGATGGGTTGGTTGGATCTGAGACACACCTGCAAGGGACCACCGAGAATGTCTGGTTGGTTGGATCTGAGACACACCTGCAAGGGACCACCGAGAATGTATGGTTGGTTGGATCTGAGACACACCTGCAAGGGACCACCGAGAATGTCTGGTTGGTTGGATCTGAGACACACCTGCAAGGGACCACCAACAATGTCTGGTTGAAGATTGAGACACTTATGCAGCATATGGGAATCTTTATTCAGGAAACGTTTCGCCACACAGTGGCTTCATCAGTCCATTACAAAGAGGAAGGCGTAAGGAGAGGAGGAGTATGAGGTAATCAGTCCCTCAGCCTGGAGTCGATGTGTTCAGTCCATCAATCTTGTAGAATGTACAGCATAGGGCCGTAGACGTGGCTTATATACTGTAGTGAGGTGACTTGAAGCAGGTGGAGGCGGGATCATAGTGGTACCATCCACTAGTCGAAGTAGGTCTTTGTCCAAAGGTTGAGGGACTGATTACCTCATACTCCTCCTCTCCTTACGCCTTCCTCTTTGTAATGGACTGATGAAGCCACTGTGTGGCGAAACGTTTCCTGAATAAAGATTCCCATATGCTGCATAAGTGTCTCAATCTTCAACTTGTCGGTTTTTCAAACCATTCATCACAAATGTCTGGTTGGTTGGATCTGAGACACACCTGCAAGGGACCACCAACAATGTCTGGTTGGTTGGATCTGAGACACACCTGCAAGGGACCACCAACAATGTCTGGTTGGTTGGATCTGAGACACACCTGCAAGGGACCACCAACAATGTCTGGTTGGTTGGATCTGAGACACACCTGCAAGGGACCACCAACAATGTCTGGTTGGTTGGATCTGAGACACACCTGCAAGGGACCACCAACAATGTCTGGTTGGTTGGATCTGAGACACACCTGCAAGGGACCACCGAGAATATCTGGTTGGTTGGATCTGAGACACACCTGCAAGGGACCACCAACAATGTCTGGTTGGTTGGATCTGAGACACACCTGCAAGGGACCACCAACAATGTCTGGTTGGTTGGATCTGAGACACACCTGCAAGGGACCACCAACAATGTCTGGTTGGTTGGATCTGAGACACACCTGCAAGGGACCACCAACAATGTCTGGTTGGATGGATCTGAGACACACCTGCAAGGGACCACCGAGAATATCTGGTTGGTTGGATCTGAGACACACCTGCAAGGGACCACCAACAATGTCTGGTTGGATGGATCTGAGACACACCTGCAAGGGACCACCAACAATGTCTGGTTGGATGGATCTGAGACACACCTGCAAGGGACCACCGAGAATGTCTGGTTGGATGGATCTGAGACACACCTGCAAGGGACCACCGAGAATGTCTGGTTGGATGGATCTGAGACACACCTGCAAGGGACCACCGAGAATGTCTGGTTGGTTGGATCTGAGACACACCTGCAAGGGACCACCGAGAATGTCTGGTTGGATGGATCTGAGACACACCTGCAAGGGACCACCGAGAATGTCTGGTTGGCTGGATCTGAGACACACCTGCAAGGGACCACCGAGAATGTCTGGTTGGATGGATCTGAGACACACCAGCAAGGGACCACCGAGAATGTCTGGTTGGATGGATCTGAGACACACCTGCAAGGGACCACCGAGAATGTCTGGTTGGATGGATCTGAGACACACCTGCAAGGGACCACCAACAATGTCTGGTTGGATGGTCCTGAGACACACCTGCAAGGGACCACCAACAATGTCTGGTTGGATGGATCTGAGACACACCTGCAAGGGACCACCAACAATGTCTGGTTGGATGGATCTGAGACACACCTGCAAGGGACCACCGAGAATGTCTGGTTGGATGGATCTGAGACACACCTGCAAGGGACCACCGAGAATGTCTGGTTGGATGGATCTGAGACACACCTGCAGCAGGCCTACTGACCCACACACGGCAAGTCTTTATCAAAATCACCCATGTATGTGCCCAACCTTTACCCAAATCTACCCAAGAATTTGCTTACATACCCCAGGCACCAATCAAACGGCGGATCAGCGCCTGATCAGCCAGGCTGTCACTGCCAGCCGCAAGCACTTCAACCTATAGCATATTCACTGTCCACCAGTCACCATTTTCACACGAAATAAAAAATATTTCAAAATTCGAACTCACGTCCCCATTTTCCCCCTCCCTCAAAAAAAAAATAAAAATAAAAAATAAATAAACCAAAAAATACGATTTCGTACGAACAGGTGAACTGTTTTGCATATCAAATATATTTTAAAGTGTTTTAATAATTGCAGTTTAATAAAACAGTTTTATATTTAATGACGATGAACATAAAAACCTGATGAGTTTCCATTTTGTTATAAAACCAACATTGGTGGTTTAAATGGCACAACACCGGTTTAACTGGAACCAAGACTGGTTTTATGGAATACTAGTGGTTTAACTGGAACCAAGACTGGTTTTATGGAACACTGGTGGTTTTATTGGAACCAAGACTGGTTTTATGGAACACTGGTGGTTTAACTGGAACCAAGACTGGTTTTATGGAACACTGGTGGTTTTATTGGAACAAAGACTGGTTTTATGGAACACTGGTGGTTTAACTGGAACCAAGACTGGTTTTATGGAACACTGGTGGCTTTAATGGAGCTAAGACTGGTTTTATGGAACACTGGTGGTTTTAATGGAACCAAGACCGGTTTTATTGAACACTGGTGGTTTAACTGGAACCAAGACCGGTTTTATTGAACACTGGTGGTTTAACTGGAACCAAGACCGGTTTTATTGAACACTGGTGGTTTTAATGGAACCAAGACCGGTTTTATTGAACACTGGTGGTTTAACTGGAACCAAGACCGGTTTTATTGAACACTGGTGGTTTTAATGGAACCAAGACCGGTTTTATTGAACACTGGTGGTTTAACTGGAACCAAGACCGGTTTTATTGAACACTGGTGGTTTTAATGGAACCAAGACCGGTTTTATTGAACACTGGTGGTTTAACTGGAACCAAGACCGGTTTTATTGAACACTGGTGGTTTTAATGGAGCCAAGACTGGTTTTTTAAGTTTACAGAATGAGAAGTGTAATCCTCGCTCGGTTCGCCTCAAAGCTCAGTCTTACCTAAGATCATAACCATCCCCAGGATGCCACAACAGTCTCCTAACACTCAGGGTACCTATCTAATACTAGTTAAATAGCAGTGAAAACATGGCCAACATCTCGCTGCCTGGGAATCGAACTTGGGTCCCTTTGGTTGTAAAGAGAACGGTGTCGCCCTGCAATTTACGAGCATATCTGGGCATAGTTTGTTGCATGTGGTACTTGCAGCGTCCTTGCTTGTTAACGAATAACTGAGTAACGGGGTTAACCCTCCTGTTGTTATTATCTTCTAAACCTGCAAAAGACAGGTGAGTAAACACTAGGAGATAAGAGGAAACGTTTCGGTCCTTGGACCTTGATCACTTCTAACAGAGTGAGGTGAGTGACCTTCAGGTCACCGTGTGTCATTTACACCTCACTCTCTGGCTATATATACTCTCATTTTAACCTCTGTATGTTAGAAGTGATCAAGGCTCCTGGAGGTTACCTGGAGGTTATTCCGGGGATCAACGCCCCCGCGGCCCGGTCCATGACCAGGCCTCCCGATGGATCAGGGCCTGATCAACTAGGCTGTTACTGCTGGCCGCACGCAGTCCGACGTACGAGCCACAGCCCGGCTGATCCGGCACTGACTTTAGGTATCTGTCCAGCTCTCTCTTGAAGGCAGCCAGGGGTTTATTGGCAATTCCCCTAATGCTTGATGGGAGGCTGTTGAACAGTCTTGGGCCCCGGACACTTATGGTGTTTTCTCTTAGTGTACCAATGGTGCCCCTACTTCACGAACGTTTTTTCCTAAACCAAGTTATACGTATCTATTACAAGGTTTACACCTAACTTGGAAAACTTTATAACGTCTAGCATACATGTGATGGGTATCTAGATTCTATTGGGCTGCCTTGTCAACCAGGCTGTCGGTGCAAGCACCAGGCTGGATTTCAATAGAGCCAACACAACCATGAGAGATCAATCTGAAAGAAGGTAGCGAGTCGATCTGTACTCACCGTACCTGCAGGGGACGATTCATAGCTCCTGGCCCCGCCTCTTAACTCTTATTGACCGAGTCACGAAATCGTAATAACACAACTGCAAACAAACCATATGACGGGAGGGGATAGAACCCGCGATCAGAGAGTCATAACTCCAGGCCGACAAGCTAGCTGACTCTGACTGACTTAAGAAATCGTAATGACACGATTGCAAATAAACCATACCCCCGGCCGGGATTGAACCCGCGGTCATAGAGTCTCAAAACTCCAGCCCGTCGCGTTAGCCACTAGACCAGCTAGCCACAATAAGATTCATCCAACTAGGTATATTTCTACACCATAGGAAAGTTAGCACAGGCACCTCTGTGACCACAAATGCAAGTTTTTACAGACGAATCTCCAGCTAGCGTGGCCGTGACGAACTCTAGCTCAAGTCCCTTCACTGCCGTCAACATGACTTAAGAAATCGTAATGACACGATTGCAAATAAACCATACCCCGGCCGGGATTGAACCCGCGGTCATAGAGTCTCAAAACTCCAACGTACGAGTTTTGAGACTCTATGACCGCGGGTTCAATCCCGGCCGGGGGTATGGTTTAGCTGACTGTGGTTTCACGGCCCTCGTCATACTCTTAAAACTACGTTTACACCTTCCTTCAGTTGGTTCTTTCTACTTATTTACCACTCTTAAACTGACAACGCACTTCCTAACATCCCTATGATTCATCTCTGTTCCCTGGCTTCCTCTCCTCACATCTAAAACATCCTCTCCCTATGATTCATCTCTGTTCCCTGGCTTCCTCTCCTCGCATCTAAAACATCCTCTCCCTATGATTCATCTCTGTTCCCTGGCTTCCTCTCCTCACATCTAAAAAATACTCTCCCTATGATTCATCTCTGTTCCCTGGCTTCCTCTCCTCGCATCTAAAACATCCTCTCCCTATGATTCATCTCTGTTCCCTGGCTTCCTCTCCTCGCATCTAAAACATCCTCTCCCTATGATTCATCTCTGTTCCCTGGCTTCCTCTCCTCGCATCTAAAACATCCTCTCCCTATGATTCATCTCTGTTCCCTGGCTTCCTCTCCTCGCATCTAAAACATCCTCTCCCTATGATTCATCTCTGTTCCCTGGCTTCCTCTCCTCACATCTAAAACATCCTCTCCCTATGATTCATCTCTGTTCCCTGGCTTCCTCTCCTCGCATCTAAAACATCCTCTCCCTATGATTCATCTCTGTTCCCTGGCTTCCTCTCCTCGCATCTAAAACATCCTCTCCCTATGATTCATCTCTGTTCCCTGGCTTCCTCTCCTCGCATCTAAAACATCCTCTCCCTATGATTCATCTCTGTTCCCTGGCTTCCTCTCCTCACATCTAAAACATCCTCTCCCTATGATTCATCTCTGTTCCCTGGCTTCCTCTCCTCACATCTAAAACATCCTCTCCCTATGATTCATCTCTGTTCCCTGGCTTCCTCTCCTCACATCTAAAACATCCTCTCCCTATGATTCATCTCTGTTCCCTGGCTTCCTCTCCTCGCATCTAAAACATCCTCTCCCTATGATTCATCTCTGTTCCCTGGCTTCCTCTCCTCGCATCTAAAACATCCTCTCCCTATGATTCATCTCTGTTCCCTGGCTTCCTCTCCTCACATCTAAAACATCCTCTCCCTATGATTCATCTCTGTTCCCTGGCTTCCTCTCCTCGCATCTAAAACATCCTCTCCCTATGATTCATCTCTGTTCCCTGGCTTCCTCTCCTCGCATCTAAAACATCCTCTCCCTATGATTCATCTCTGTTCCCTGGCTTCCTCTCCTCGCATCTAAAACATCCTCTCCCTATGATTCATCTCTGTTCCCTGGCTTCCTCTCCTCACATCTAAAACATCCTCTCCCTATGATTCATCTCTGTTCCCTGGCTTCCTCTCCTCACATCTAAAACATCCTCTCCCTATGATTCATCTCTGTTCCCTGGCTTCCTCTCCTCGCATCTAAAACATCCTCTCCCTATGATTCATCTCTGTTCCCTGGCTTCCTCTCCTCGCATCTAAAACATCCTCTCCCTATGATTCATCTCTGTTCCCTGGCTTCCTCTCCTCGCATCTAAAACATCCTCTCCCTATGATTCATCTCTGTTCCCTGGCTTCCTCTCCTCACATCTAAAACATCCTCTCCCTATGATTCATCTCTGTTCCCTGGCTTCCTCTCCTCGCATCTGAAACATCCTCTCCCTATGATTCATCTCTGTTCCCTGGCTTCCTCTCCTCGCATCCAAAACATCCTCTCCCTATGATTCATCTCTGTTCCCTGGCTTCCTCTCCTCGCATCTAAAACATCCTCTCCCTATCTAACCATCTAATCCTAACTACTTTTAACAGTTCAGCTATAATTGCGAGGAGTGGCTGATCGTCTTCTGTTTGCGCAGCGGCTTTTTATTATTCTCTTTTATACAGTTTTTCTGTTTTAAGTTAATCTAACTTCGAAATGGTCTGTAAACACTGAAAAAACAACACAGGTCTTAGGAGGCTGGGTTGGGGTTATCATCTGACATAACAAGACAGGTCTTAGGAGGCTGGGTTGGGGTTATCATATGACATAACAAGACAGGTCTTAGGAGGCTGGGTTGGGGTTATCATCTGACATAACAAGACAGGTCTTAGTAGGCTGGGTTGGGGTTATCATCTGACATAACAAGACAGGTCTTAGTAGGCTGGGTTGGGGTTATCATCTGACATAACAAGACAGGTCTTAGTAGGCTGGGTAGGGGTTATCATCTGACATAACAAGACATGTCTTAGTAGGCTGGGTTGGGTTCATCATCTGACATAACAAGACAGGTCTTAGTAGGCTGGGTTGGGGTCATCATCTGACATAACAAGACAGGTCTTAGCAGGCTGGGTTGGGGTCATCATCTGACATAACAAGACAGGTCTTAGTAGGCTGGGTAGGGGTTATAATCTGACATAACAAGACAGGTCTTAGTAGGCTGGGTTGGGGTTATCATCTGACATAACAAGACAGGTCTTAGTAGGCTGGGTTGGGGTTATCATCTGACATAACAAGACAGGTCTTAGTAGGCTGGGTTGGGGTTATCATCTGACATAACAAGACAGGTCTTAGTAGGCTGGGTTGGGGTTATCATCTGACATAACAAGACAGGTCTTAGTAGGCTGGGTTGGGGTTATCATCTGACATAACAAGACAGGTCTTAGTAGGCTGGGTAGGGGTTATCATCTGACATAACAAGACAGGTCTTAGTAGGCTGGGTTGGGGTCATCATCTGACATAACAAGACAGGTCTTAGTAGGCTGGGTTGGGGTCATCATCTGACATAACAAGACAGGTCTTAGTAGGCTGGGTAGGGGTTATCATCTGACATAACAAGACAGGTCTTAGGAGGCTGGGTTGGGGTTATCATCTGACATAACAAGACAGGTCTTAGTAGGCTGGGTTGGGGTCATCATCTGACACAACAAGACAGGTCTTAGTAGGCTGGGTTGGGGTTATCATCTGACATAACAAGACAGGTCTTAGTAGGCTGGGTTGGGGTTATCATCTGACATAACAAGACAGGTCTTAGTAGGCTGGGTTGGGGTTATCATCTGACATAACAAGACAGGTCTTAGTAGGCTGGGTTGGGGTTATCATCTGACATAACAAGACAGGTCTTAGTAGGCTGGGTTGGGGTTATCATCTGACATAACAAGACAGGTCTTAGTAGGCTGGGTTGGGGTTATCATCTGACATAACAAGACAGGTCTTAGTAGGCTGGGTAGGGGTTATCATCTGACATAACAAGACAGGTCTTAGTAGGCTGGGTTGGGGTCATCATCTGACATAACAAGACAGGTCTTAGTAGGCTGGGTTGGGGTCATCATCTGACATAACAAGACAGGTCTTAGTAGGCTGGGTAGGGGTTATCATCTGACATAACAAGACAGGTCTTAGGAGGCTGGGTTGGGGTTATCATCTGACATAACAAGACAGGTCTTAGTAGGCTGGGTTGGGGTCATCATCTGACACAACAAGACAGGTCTTAGTAGGCTGGGTTGGGGTTATCATCTGACATAACAAGACAGGTCTTAGTAGGCTGGGTTGGGGTTATCATCTGACATAACAAGACAGGTCTTAGTAGGCTGGGTTGGGGTCATCATCTGACATAACAAGACAGGTCTTAGTAGGCTGGGTTGGGGTTATCATCTGACATAAGACAAGTTTTAGGAGGCTGGGTTGGGGTCATCATCTGACAAACACCCGTGTCAGCACACACTTGTCCTCTCTCCTAACAACTGCGAGAGATAAACTGGACCTCAAAACTTAAAGTATAATCCTTGACGTTGACAAGTGGTTTAGAGACGTGTGCAAACACTGGGATTCATTTGTTAGAAAAAGTTCCGGTCCTGGACCTTGACCACTTGTATTCAAGGTCCCAGGATCGAAACGTTTTCTATTATGGTCTAGTGTTTGTTCACGTGTCTTTGTAAAGCAAAGGTTCGGGTGTAAATACACCTGTGTACCGATGTGTGTGGGAGGGAATACAAATGTTGAAGTGTAACTCAAGCACGAAGCTTGGAGCTGCACCACAACAAGTGCACAAGATCCAAAAATGTGCAATGAGAGTGGTGTTGCAACTGAAGGTCAGATACCAAGGTTTGCAATGAGTGGTGCTACAACTAAAGGTCAGATACCAAGGTTTGCAATGAGTGGTGCTACAACTGAAGGTCAGATACCAAGGTTTGCAATGAGTGGTGCTACAACTGAAGGTAAGATACCAAGGTTTGCAATGAGTGGTGCTACAACTGAAGGTCAGATACCAAGGTTTGCAATGAGTGGTGCTACAACTGAAGGTCAGATACCAAGGTTTGCAATGAGTGGTGCTACAACTGAAGGTCAGATACCAAGGTTTGCAGTGAGTGGTGAGTTGACATGATCATGACATAAAAAATACTCAGGATTAGAGGGATGTATAGGGTCAGGATGCTTGAGATGCGGGGACGAGTCAAGGCTCAACCAACAGTCGCCCATTTGTTCATCTTTACAACAGTTTCATAATATATATGGTTAAGTAGGATTACCTTATCCCATACCATTGATGAGTTTCGAGAGTTTTCCTACTCCCGGAGGCTTGCCTGGTGAACCAGGTTGTTGCTGCTGGTACCTGTCTTACACACCAAATATAGCAGGAGATCACTTCAGTATAGCGTCTCTGAAGATGTGACGTATATGTAAATGATTTCGAATTCGCAAAAAACTAAATTAAAAACTAATATAAACTGACTCGTGCTGCTTTCACCAATAAAAAAAAATGAGAAAAAAGGTAAGACGCGGAAAAACCAGGTAGAGATTGCATCAAAGTTGAGAGTTGATGATGAGTCTAGAAACACTTGAGAGTGGGGGTATAGCCAGTGGTGCCCTTGAAGTGTTGCCTGAGTCTGGCTATGTGGCGGTATACCAACACTACGAGGAGCAAAGTGTTGCCTGACCAATGTGTGTGTGTGTGTGTGTGTGTGTGTGTGTGTGTGTGTGTGTGTGTGTGTGTGTGTGTGTGTGTGTGTGTGTGTGTGTGTGTGTGTGTATACTCACCTAATTGTACTCACCTAGTTGAGGTTGCAGGGGTCGAGTCCGAGCTCCTGGCCCCGCCTCTTCACTGATCGCTACTAGGTCACTCTCCCTGTGTGTGTGTGTGTGTGTGTGTGTCACCAGGAGACTGTGAGTGTTGCCTTACCACTGTAATGTGGCACAGTGCCACCAAAAGACTGGGGGTGGGGGTACCCACCACAGAGCATGTGAGAGAGTGCCACCTCGGGGAGGGGACAGGAGGGGTGCCAAGGATGATAGGCACTAATTTCCAAAATAGCTTCATTAATCACAATCTTCCTGAATTCCTAAATCACATTCATGTATAACATTTCACTAATATTTTGAACAGGAATACTAAATTTCTGATACTTTTTATACAGAAAAAAAATGAACTTTGGAGGTTAAAAAATAAATTCTCAAATCTGTGTCTTGACTGTCTTTACCTCTGATATATATATTTGAAGGTTCTCAGAAGTTATCTGCTCCAGGGTCAGGCTTGATGTTTTGAATACTCTTGCAGTGTGGGGGTCGAGCTGCAGCTCCTGGCCCCGCCTCTTCGCTTGTTGCTACTACGTTCACTCTCATCTTGCTCTACGAGCTTTGTCGTATTTCTTACAGATATATATGTATCCTGCCTCAACTACGTCACTCTTCACACTGTTCCACTTCCTGACAACTCTAAGGCTGAAGAAATACTTCCTATCATCCCTATGATTCATCTGTGTGTGTGTGTGTGTGTGTGTACTCGCCTATTTGTGGTTGTAGGGATCGATTCATAGCTCTCGGCCCTACCTCTTCGGTACCCGCTACTAGGTCTAATCTCTTCCTGCTGCAAGAGCCATATCTTACCTCATCTTAAAGCCATGTAACCTGTCTCCACTGTCACCTGTGTGTGTGTGTGTGTGTGTGTGTGTGTGTGTGTGTGCTCATCTAGTCTTGCCAAGACCCTCGCATTTACTTCTCTTACAACCCCATCTATAAATATATTAAACAACCACGGTGACATCACACATCCTTGTCTAAGGCCTACTTTTACTGGGAAAAAATTTCCCTCTTTCCTACATACTCTAACTTGAGCCTCACTATCCTCGTAAAAACTCTTCACTGCTTTCAGTAACCTACCTCCTACACCATACACTTGCAACATCTGCCACATTGCCCCCCTATCCACTCTGTCATACGCCTTTTCGAAATCCATAAATGCCACAAAGACCTCTTTAGCCTTATCTAAATACTGTTCACTTATATGTTTCACTGTAAACACCTGGTCCACACACCCCCTACCTTTCCTAAAGCCTCCTTGTTCATCTGCTATCCTATTCTCCGTCTTACTCTTAATTCTTTCAATTATAACTCTACCATACACTTTACCAGGTACACTCAACAGACTTATCCCCCTATAATTTTTGCACTCTCTTTTATCCCCTTTGCCTTTATACAAAGGAACTATGCACGCTCTCTGCCAATCCCTAGGTACCTTACCCTCTTCCATACATTTATTAAATAATTGCACCAACCACTCCAAAACTATATCCCCACCTGCTTTTAACATTTCTATCTTTATCCCATCAATCCCGGCTGCCTTACCCCCTTTCATTTTACCTACTGCCTCACGAACTTCCCCCACACTCACAACTGGCTCTTCCTCACTCCTACAAGATGTTATTCCTCCTTGCCCTATACACGAAATCACAGCTTCCCTATCTTCATCAACATTTAACAATTCCTCAAAATATTCCCTCCATCTTCCCAATACCTCTAACTCTCCATTTAATAACTCTCCCCTCCTATTTTTAACTGACAAATCCATTTGTTCTCTAGGCTTTCTTAACTTGTTAATCTCACTCCAAAACTTTTTCTTATTTTCAACAAAATTTGTTGATAACATCTCACCCACTCTCTCATTTGCTCTCTTTTTACATTGCTTCACCACTCTCTTAACCTCTCTCTTTTTCTCCATATACTCTTCCCTCCTTGCATCACTTCTACTTTGTAAAAACTTCTCATATGCTAACTTTTTCTCCCTTACTACTCTCTTTACATCATCATTCCACCAATCGCTCCTCTTCCCTCCTGCACCCACTTTCCTGTAACCACAAAGTATACAGGAGAAGGGGTTACTAGCCCATTGCTCCCGGCATTTTAGTCGCCTCATACGATACGTATGAGGCGATACGTACGCCCTAGGCCCTGGACCCTGCCGGCTTAACCACCAATTGCTCGACATGACGCATCCCTAATCCATCTGGATTCTGTTATATTTACATGAAAATTCATGTTTTGAATTCTACACTGCAGGAAGGGGGTTGAATTCTACACTGCAGGAAGGGGGTTGAATTCTACACTGCAGGAAGGGGGGTTGAATTCTACACTGCAGGAAGGGGGTTGAATTCTACACTGCAGGAAGGGGGTTGAATTCTACACTGCAGGAAGGGGGGTTGAATTCTACACTGCAGGAAGGGGGTTGAATTCTACACTGCAGGAAGGGGGGTTGAATTCCACACTGCAGGAAGGGGGTTGAATTCTACACTGCAGGAAGGGGGGTTGAATTCTACACTGCAGGAAGGGGGTTGAATTCTACACTGCAGGAAGGGGGTTGAATTCTACACTGCAGGAAGGGGGGTTGAATTCTACACTGCAGGAAGGGGGTTGAATTCTACACTGCAGGAAGAGGGTTGAATTCTACACTACAGGAAGGGGGTTGAATTCTACACTGCAGGAAGGGGGTTGAATTCTACACTGCAGGAAGGGGGTTGAATTCTACACTGCAGGAAGGGGGTTGAATTCTACACTACAGGAAGGGGGTTGAATTCCACACTGCAGGAAGGGGGTTGAATTCTACACTGCAGGAAGGGGGTTGAATTCTACACTGCAGGAAGGGGGTTGAATTCTACACTACAGGAAGGGGGTTGAATTCCACACTGTAGGAAGGGGGTTGAATTCCACACTGAAGGAAGGGGGTTGAATTCTACACTGCAGGAAGGGGGTTGAATTCTACACTGCAGGAAGGGGGTTGAATTCTACACTGCAGGAAGGGGGTTGAATTCTACACTGCAGGAAGGGGGTTGAATTCTACACTACAGGAAGGGGGTTGAATTCTACACTACAGGAAGGGGGTTGAATTCTACACTGCAGGAAGGGGGTTGAATTCTACACTGCAGGAAGGGGGTTGAATTCTACACTGCAGGAAGGGGGTTGAATTCCACACTGCAGGAAGGGGGGTTGAATTCCACACTGCTGGAAGGGGGTTGAATTCTACACTACAGGAAGGTGGTTGAATTTTACACTAAACACTCCCCTGATCCAGATGCAAACGGTGATTAACTAGACACAATAATAATAATAATAATAATAATAATAATAATAATAATAATAATAATAATAATAATAATATTATTATTATTATTATTATTATTATTATTATTATTAATTATTGCACTCTTGCCCTGAACACTCCAAGATAGTTCTCAATACATTTCAACTTGTAGATGACTGAAGAATCCTTGAAACGATTCATAAGTTAGCTTGTTCTGCACATAGCTCTGAACCTGAAGGGACTCCTGGGTGCTGCCGGAGATATGCTCGGTGTAATGCGTACTCTCTGACCCTCTTGTATGGTTTCAAACTTTAGCCTAGAATTGGCCACCAGCAGCCTCAGTGTTTATACACCAGCTGGCTGCCTTCCACTAGACCACACCAGCTGGCTGCCTTCCACTAGACTACACCAGATGGCTGCCATCCACCACACCACACCAGATGGCTGCCATCTACCAGACCACACCAGCTGGCTGCCATCCATCAGACAACACCAGCTGACTGCCATCCACCAGTTTACACCAGCTGACTGCCTTCCACTACCTACAATCTGCCATTAATCAACGTGGCTGCCTACACTTCTCTCCGCTCTGAGGATTTTATACAAATATAAACCGCTATTTTACCAACATTATTCTACGCAAGTTCACACTTGGAATATAGAGACATTATGTACAGTATAACGTCTTCAGCACCTAATATAACGGCAGCTCATACAATATATCCTGTCAAGACTGGTCAAGGACCACCAGCATCACCAACCTGGTTGACCAGACATGCCTGATCCAGGACCACCAGCATCACCAACCTGGTTGACCAGACATGCCTGATCCAGGACCACCAGCATCACCAACCTGGTTGACCAGACATGCCTGTTCCAGGACCACCAGCATCACCAGCCTGGTTGACCAGGCATGCCTGTTCCAGGACCACCAGCATCACCAACCTGGTTGACCAGACATGCCTGTTCCAGGACCACCGGCATCACCAACCTGGTTGACCAGACATGCCTGTTCCAGGACCACCAGCATCACCAACCTGGTTGACCAGACATGCCTGATCCAGGACCACCAGCATCACCAACCTGGTTGACCAGACATGCCTGTTCCAGGACCACCAGCATCACCAGCCTGGTTGACCAGGCATGCCTGTTCCAGGACCACCAGCATCACCAACCTGGTTGACCAGACATGCCTGTTCCAGGACCACCGGCATCACCAACCTGGTTGACCAGACATGCCTGTTCCAGGACCACCAGCATCACCAACCTGGTTGACCAGACATGCCTGATCCAGGACCACCAGCATCACCAACCTGGTTGACCAGACAAGCCTGGTCCAGGACCACCAGCATCACCAACCTGGTTGACCAGACATGCCTGATCCAGGACCACCAGCATCACCAACCTGGTTGACCAGACATGCCTGATCCAGGACCACCAGCATCACCAGCCTGGTTGACCAGACAAGCCTGGTCCAGGACCACCAGCATCACCAACCTGGTTGACCAGACATGCCTGATCCAGGACCACCAGCATCACCAGCCTGGTTGACCAGACATGCCTGATCCAGGACCACCAGCATCACCAACCTGGTTGACCAGACAAGTCTGGTCCAGGACCACCAGCATCACCAACCTGGTTGACCAGACATGCCTGATCCAGGACCACCAGCATCACCAGCCTGGTTGACCAGACATGCCTGTTCCAGGACCACCAGCATCACCAACCTGGTTGACCAGACAAGCCTGGTCCAGGACCACCAGCATCACCAACCTGATTGACCAGACATGCCTGATCCAGGACCACCAGCATCACCAGCCTGGTTGACCAGACATGCCTGATCCAGGACCACCAGCATCACCAACCTGGTTGACCAGACAAGCCTGGTCCAGGACCACCAGCATCACCAACCTGGTTGACCAGACATGCCTGATCCAGGACCACCAGCATCACCATCCTGGTTGACCAGACATGCCTGATCCAGGACCACCAGCATCACCAACCTGGTTGACCAGACAAGCCTGGTCCAGGACCACCAGCATCACCAACCTGGTTGACCAGACATGCCTGATCCAGGACCACCAGCATCACCAACCTGGTTGACCAGACATGCCTGATCCAGGACCACCAGCATCACCAGCCTGGTTGACCAGACAAGCCTGGTCCAGGACCACCAGCATCACCAACCTGGTTGACCAGACATGCCTGATCCAGGACCACCAGCATCACCAGCCTGGTTGACCAGACATGCCTGTTCCAGGACCACCAGCATCACCAGCCTGGTTGACCAGGCATGCCTGTTCCAGGACCACCAGCATCACCAACCTGGTTGACCAGACATGCCTGTTCCAGGACCACCGGCATCACCAACCTGGTTGACCAGACATGCCTGTTCCAGGACCACCAGCATCACCAACCTG
The DNA here is from genome assembly GCF_038502225.1 of Cherax quadricarinatus. Classification (NCBI taxonomy): domain Eukaryota; kingdom Metazoa; phylum Arthropoda; class Malacostraca; order Decapoda; family Parastacidae; genus Cherax; species Cherax quadricarinatus. The sequence continues at coordinate 8,784,265 of NC_091388.1, read as the reverse complement.
GTTGACCAGACATGCCTGATCCAGGACCACCAGCATCACCAACCTGGTTGACCAGACAAGCCTGGTCCAGGACCACCAGCATCACCAACCTGGTTGACCAGACATGCCTGATCCAGGACCACCAGCATCACCAACCTGGTTGACCAGACATGCCTGATCCAGGACCACCAGCATCACCAGCCTGGTTGACCAGACAAGCCTGGTCCAGGACCACCAGCATCACCAACCTGGTTGACCAGACATGCCTGATCCAGGACCACCAGCATCACCAGCCTGGTTGACCAGACATGCCTGATCCAGGACCACCAGCATCACCAACCTGGTTGACCAGACAAGTCTGGTCCAGGACCACCAGCATCACCAACCTGGTTGACCAGACATGCCTGATCCAGGACCACCAGCATCACCAGCCTGGTTGACCAGACATGCCTGTTCCAGGACCACCAGCATCACCAACCTGGTTGACCAGACAAGCCTGGTCCAGGACCACCAGCATCACCAACCTGATTGACCAGACATGCCTGATCCAGGACCACCAGCATCACCAGCCTGGTTGACCAGACATGCCTGATCCAGGACCACCAGCATCACCAACCTGGTTGACCAGACAAGCCTGGTCCAGGACCACCAGCATCACCAACCTGGTTGACCAGACATGCCTGATCCAGGACCACCAGCATCACCAACCTGGTTGACCAGACATGCCTGATCCAGGACCACCAGCATCACCAACCTGGTTGACCAGACAAGCCTGGTCCAGGACCACCAGCATCACCAACCTGGTTGACCAGACATGCCTGATCCAGGACCACCAGCATCACCAGCCTGGTTGACCAGACATGCCTGATCCAGGACCACCAGCATCACCAGCCTGGTTGACCAGACAAGCCTGGTCCAGGACCACCAGCATCACCAACCTGGTTGACCAGATATGCCTGATCCAGGACCACCAGCATCACCAGCCTGGTTGACCAGACATGCCTGATCCAGGACCACCAGCATCACCAACCTGGTTGACCAGACAAGCCTGGTCCAGGACCACCAGCATCACCAACCTGGTTGACCAGACATGCCTGATCCAGGACCACCAGCATCACCAACCTGGTTGACCAGACATGCCTGGTCCAAGACCACCAGCATCACCAACCTGGTTGACCAGACATGCCTGATCCAGGACCACCAGCATCACCAGCCTGGTTGACCAGACAAGCCTGGTCCAGGACCACCAGCATCACCAACCTGGTTGACCAGACATGCCTGATCCAGGACCACAAGCATCACCAGCCTGGTTGACCAGACAAGCCTGGTCCAGGACCACCAGCATCACCAACCTGGTTGACCAGACATGCCTGATCCAGGACCACCAGCATCACCAGCCTGGTTGACCAGACATGCCTGATCCAGGACCACCAGCATTACCAACCTGGTTGACCAGACATGCCTGTTCCAGGACCACCAGCATCACCAGCCTGGTTGACCAGACATGCCTGATCCAGGACCACCAGCATCACCAGCCTGGTTGACCAGACATGCCTGGTCCAGGACCACCAGCATCACCAACCTGGTTGACCAGACAAGCCTGGTCCAGGACCACCAGCATCACCAACCTGGTTGACCAGACATGCCTGATCCAGGACCACCAGCATCACCAACCTGGTTGACCAGACAAGCCTGGTCCAGGACCACCAGCATCACCAACCTGGTTGACCAGACATGCCTGATCCAGGACCACCAGCATCACCAACCTGGTTGACCAGACAAGCCTGATCCAGGACCACCACCATCACCAACCTGGTTGACCAGACATGCCTGATCCAGGACCACCAGCATCACCAGCCTGGTTGACCAGACATGCCTGGTCCAGGACCACCAGCATCACCAACCTGGTTGACCAGACATGCCTGATCCAGTACCACCAGCATCACCAACCTGGTTGACCAGACATGCCTGATCCAGGACCACCAGGATCACCAGCCTGGTTGACCAGACATGACTGATCCAGGACCACCAGCATCACCAGCCTGGTTGACCAGACATGCCTGATCCAGGACCACCAGCATCACCAACCTGGTTGACCAGACATGCCTGATCCAGGACCACCAGCATCACCAACCTGGTTGACCAGACAAGCCTGATCCAGGACCACCACCATCACCAACCTGGTTGACCAGACAAGCCTGGTCCAGGACCACCAGCATCACCAACCTGGTTGACCAGACATGCCTGATCCAGGACCACCAGCATCACCAGCCTGCTTGACCAGACATGCCTGGTCCAGGACCACCAGCATCACCAACCTGGTTGACCAGACATGCCTGATCCAGTACCACCAGCATCACCAACCTGGTTGACCAGACATGCCTGATCCAGGACCACCAGCATCACCAGCCTGGTTGACCAGACATGCCTGATCCAGGACCACCAGCATCACAAACCTGGTTGACCAGACATGCCTGATCCAGGACCACCAGCATCACCAACCTGGTTGACCAGACATGCCTGGTCCAGGACCACCAGCATCACCAGCCTGGTTCACCAGACATGCCTGATCCAGGACCACCAGCATCACCAACCTGGTTGACCAGACATGCCTGATCCAGGACCATCAGCATCACCAGCCTGGTTGACCAGACATGCCTGATCCAGGACCACCAGCATCACCAACCTGGTTGACCAGACATGCCTGATCCAGGACCACCAGCATCACCAGCCTGGTTGACCAGACATGCCTGATCCAGGACCACCAGCATCACCAGCCTGGTTGACCAGACATGCCTGTTCCAGGACCACCAGCATCACCAACCTGGTTGACCAGACATGCCTGTTCCAGGACCACCAGCATCACCAACCTGGTTGACCAGACATGCCTGTTCCAGGACCACCAGCATCACCAACCTGGTTGACCAGACATGCCTGTTCCAGGACCACCAGCATCACCAACCTGGTTGCCCAGACATGCCTGGTCCAAGACCACCAGCATCACCAACCTGGTTGACCAGACATGCCTGTTCCAGGACCACCAGCATCACCAACCTGGTTGACCAGACATGCCTGGTCCAGGACCACCAGCATCACCAACCTGGTTGACCAGACATGCCTGTTCCAGGACCACCAGCATCACCAACCTGGTTGACCAGACATGCCTGGTCCAGGACCACCAGCATCACCAACCTGGTTGACCAGACATGCCTGGTCCAGGACTACCAGCATCACCAACCTGGTTGACAAGACATGCCTGTTCCAGGACCACCACCATCACCAGCCTGGTTGACCAGACATGCCTGATCCAGTACCACCAGCCTGGTTGACCAGACATGCCTGATCCAGTACCACCAGCATCACCAACCTGGTTGACCAGACATGCCTGATCCAGGACCACCAGCATCACCAGCCTGGTTGACCAGACATGCCTGATCCAGTACCACCAGCATCACCAGCCTGGTTGACCAGACATGCCTGATCCAGGACCACCAGCATCACCAGCCTGGTTGACCAGACATGCCTGATCCAGGACCACCAGCATCACCAACCTGGTTGACCAGACAAGCCTGGTCCAGGACCACCAGCATCACCAGCCTGGTTGACCAGACATGCCTGATTCAGGACCACCAGCATCACCAGCCTGCTTGACCAGACAAGCCTGATCCAGGACAAACCAGCATCACCAGCCTGGTTGACCAGACATGCCTGATCCAGGACCACCAGCATCACCAGCCTGGTTGACCAGACAAGCCTGGTCCAGGACCACCAGCATTACCAGCCTGGTTGACCAGACATGCCTGATCCAGGACCACCAGCATCACCAGCCTGGTTGACCAGACATGCCTGATCCAGGATCACCAGCATCACCAGCCTGGTTGACCAGACAAGCCTGATCCAGGACCACCAGCATCACCAGCCTGGTTGACCAGACAAGCCTGATCCAGGACCACCAGCATCACCAGCCTGGTTGACCAGACATGCCTGATCCAGGACCACCAGCATCACCAACCTGGTTGACCAGACAAGCCTGGTCCAAGACCACCAGCATCACCAACCAGGTTGACCAGACAATCCTGGTCCAGGATCACCAGCATCACCAACCTGGTTGACCAGACAAGTCTGGTCCAGGATCACCAGCATCACCAACCTGGTTGACCAGACAACCCTGGTCCAGGATCACCAGCATCACCAACCTGGTTGACCAGACAAGCCTGATCCAGGACCACCAGCATCACCAACCTGGTTGATCAGACAATCCTGATCCAGGACCACCAGCATCACCATCCTGGTTGACCAGACATGCCTGATCCAGGACCACCAGCATCACCAACCTGGTTGACCAGACATGCCTGATCCAGGACCACCAGCATCACCAGCCTGGTTGACCAGACAATCCTGATCCAGGACCACCAGCATCACCAACCCGGTTGACCAGACAATCCTGATCCAGGACCACCAGCATCACCAACCTGGTTGACCAGACAATCCTGGTCCAGGATCACCAGCATCACCAACCTGGTTGACCAGACATGCCTGATCCAGGACCACCAGCATCACCAACCTGGTTGACCAGACATGCCTGATCCAGGACCACCAGCATCACCAGCCTGGTTGACCAGACAAGCCTGATCCAGGACCACCAGCATCACCAACCAGGTTGACCAGACAATCCTGGTCCAGGACCACCAGCATCACCAACCTGGTTGACCAGACAAGTCTGATCCAGGACCACCAGCATCACCAACCTGGTTGACCAGACAACCATTGTCCAGGACCACCAGCATCACCAACCTGGTTGACCAGACAAGCCTGGTCCAGGACCACCAGCATCACCAACCTGGTTGACCAGACAAGCCTGGTCCAGGACCACCAGCATCACCAACCTGGTTGACCAGACAATCCTGGTCCAGGATCACCAGCATCACCAACCTGGTTGACCAGACAAGCCTGGTCCAGGACCACCAGCATCACCAACCTGGTTGACCAGACAATCCTGGTCCAGGACCACCAGCATCACCAACCTGGTTGACCAGACAAGTCTGGTCCAGGACCACCAGCATCACCAGCCTGGTTGACCAGACAAGCCTGGTCCAGGACCACCAGCATTACCAGCCTGGTTGACCAGACAAGCCTGGTCCAGGACCACCAGCATCACCAACCTGGTTGACCAGACAAGCCTGGTCCAGGACCACCAGCATCACCAACCTGGTTGACCAGACAATCCTGGTCCAGGATCACCAGCATCACCAACCTGGTTGACCAGACAAGTCTGGTCCAGGACCACCAGCATCACCAGCCTGGTTGACCAGACAAGCCTGGTCCAGGACCACCAGCATTACCAGCCTGGTTGACCAGACAAGCCTGGTCCAGGACCACCAGCATCACCAACCTGGTTGACCAGACAAGCCTGGTCCAGGACCACCAGCATCACCAACCTGGTTGACCAGACAATCCTGGTCCAGGACCACCAGCATCACCAACCTGGTTGACCAGACAAGCCTGGTCCCGGACCACCAGCATCACCAGCCTGGCTGACCAGACAAGCCTGGTCCAAGACCGGGCTCTGGGAGTAGGAAAACCCTCCAAACTCATCAAAGGTACATCAAAGGTACATCAATCACATACTGTGTAATTCTTCTCTCCAAAGACGTCACATTTTAGCTAAAAAAAAAGTCAGAAAAAATATCTAACTACGAGGCCTGGTCACGGACCGAGCCGCGGGGGGCGCTGCCCCCCGAAACCTCCTCCAGGTATACTCAGGAACGTCGAAATATTCAATATTAAAAGTCATATTATTTTTATGTCAAGTAGAAAACCTTAATTAACTGCAGTTCCCTGTTCTTCTCTACCTATTTTCTCTCTTCTTTTACAATAACAGAGAATTATTCCTCTTTCACCTCTCCCTCTCATTCTTTCACTCCTGCCTCTTCCTCACCTCTCCCTCATCTCGCCCTCTTTCACTTCTTCCTCTTTCATCTCTCCCTCTTTTACCTCTCCCTCTTCATCTCTCCCTCTCACTTCTCACTCTTCCTCACTTCTCTCTTTCCCTCTTTCACTTCACCCTCTTCCTTACCTCTCCCTCGTTCACTTCTTCCTCTTTCATCTCTCCCTCTTTTACCTCTCCCTCTTCATCTCTCCCTCTCACTTCTCACTCTTCCTCACTTCTCTCTTTCCCTCTTTCACTTCACCCTCTTCCTCACCTCTCCCTCGTTCACTTCTTCCTCTTTCATCTCTCCCTCTTTTACCTCTCCCTCTTCATCTCTCCCTCTCACTTCTCACTCTTCCTCACTTCTCTCTTTCCCTCTTTCACTTCACCCTCTTCCTCACCTCTCCCTCGTTCACTTCTTCCTCTTTCATCTCTCCCTCTTTTACCTCTCTCTCTTCATCTCTCCGTCTCACTTCTCACTCTTCCTCACTTCTCTCTTTCCCTCTTTCACTTCACCCTCTTCCTTACCTCTCCCTCGTTCACTTCTTCCTCTTTCATCTCTCCCTCTTTTACCTCTCCCTCTTCATCTCTCCCTCTCACTTCTCACTCTTCCTCACTTCTCTCTTTCCCTCTTTCACTTCACCCTCTTCCTTACCTCTCCCTCGTTCACTTCTTCCTCTTTCATCTCTCCCTCTTTTACCTCTCCCTCTTCATCTCTCCCTCTCACTTCTCACTCTTCCTCACTTCTCTCTTTCCCTCTTTCACTTCACCCTCTTCCTCACCTCTCCCTCGTTCACTTCTTCCTCTTTCATCTCTCCCTCTTTTACCTCTCCCTCTTCATCTCTCCCTCTCACTTCTCACTCTTCCTCACTTCTCTCTTTCCCTCTTTCACTTCACCCTCTTCCTCACCTCTCCCTCGTTCACTTCTTCCTCTTTCATCTCTCCCTCTTTTACCTCTCCCTCTTCATCTCTCCCTCTCACTTCTCACTCTTCCTCACTTCTCTCTTTCCCTCTTTCACTTCACCCTCTTCCTCACCTCTCCCTCGTTCACTTCTTCCTCTTTCATCTCTCCCTCTTTTACCTCTCCCTCTCACTTCTCACTCTTCCTCACTTCTCTCTTTCCCTCTTTCACTTCACCCTCTTCCTCACCTCTCCCTCGTTCACTTCTTCCTCTTTCATCTCTCCCTCTTTTATCTCTCCCTCTCACTTCTCACTCTTCCTCACTTCTCTCTTTCCCTCTTTCACTTCACCCTCTTCCTCACCTCTCCCTCGTTCACTTCTTCCTCTTTCATCTCTCCCTCTTTTATCTCTCCCTCTCACTTCTCACTCTTCCTCACTTCTCTCTTTCCCTCTTTCACTTCACCCTCTTCCTCACCTCTCCCTCGGTCACTTCTTCCTCTTTCATCTCTCCCTCTTTTACCTCTCCCTCTTCATCTCTCCCTCTCACTTCTCGCTCTTCCTCACTTCTCTCTTTCCCTCTTTCACTTCACCCTCTTCCTCACCTCTCCCTCGTTCACTTCTTCCTCTTTCAGCTCCGCGTCTTCCAGCTCCACCTTCCTCTACAGCGCCTGCTTCAGCCTGACTCAGCAGGGTCTTGGGAGACAGGCATGATCCATCACCCGCGGTAACCTGCACTCAAGGGAGTGCTTTACTACGTTACATAAGGTAACCTGCACTCAAGGGAGTGCTTTACTACGTTACATAAGGTAACCTGCACTCAAGGGAGTGCTTTACTACGTTACATAAGGTAACCTACACTCAAGGGAGTGCTTTACTACGTTACATAAGGTAACCTACACTCAAGGGAGTGCTTTACTACGTTACATAAGGTAACCTACACTCAAGGGAGTGCTTTACTACGTTACATAAGGTAACCTACACTCAAGGGAGTGCTTTACTACGTTACATAAGGTAACCTACACTCAAGGGAGTAGTTTACTACGTTACATTATAAGGTAACCTACACTCAAGGGAGTAGTTTACTACGTTACATTATAAGGTAACCTACACTCAAGGGAGTAGTTTACTACGTTACATAAGGTAACCTACACTCAAGGGAGTAGTTTACTACGTTACATTTTTAACGTACACCCTTCTTTCCTATGTCAATAAGTTGGCTCCCTCTCGCGGTATTCCGGCTGCACCACAACACTATCCTACACATGTAGGAATTTCCTTGATAAATTACTTGATAAATTAGACATATGTGCAACGTTTCGCCTACACAGTAGACTTCTTCAGTCAAATACAGAGGCAGCAGGTGTAGTAGTGAAATGAAGATGTAATCAGTCCATCAACCTTGGAGAAATGGCATTTAAGGTGGTCAGTCCCCCAGTCTGGAGAAGAGTTCATCTCCAGGCTGAGGGATTGACCACCTCAAAAACTATTTCTCCAAGGTTGATAGATTGATTACATCTTCATTTCACTATTACTCCTGCTGCCATTTATTACTCCTAAGCCATTTATTGATCCTGAGCCATTTATTACTCCTGCTGCCATTTACTGCTCCTGAGCCATTTATTACTCCTGAGCCATTTATTACTCCTGAGCCATTTATTACTCCTAAGCCATTTATTACTCCTGAGCCATTTATTACTCCTAAGCCATTTATTGCTCCTGAGCCATTTATTACTCCTGCTCCTATTTATTGCTCCTGAGCCATTTATTACTCCTGAGCCATTTATTACTCCTGAGCCATTTATTACTCCTAAGCCATTTATTACTCCTGATCCATTTATTACTCCTGAGCCATTTATTACTACTAAGCCATTTATTACCCCTGCTCCTATTTATTGCTCCTGAGCCATTTATTACTCCTAAGCCATTTATTACTCCTAAGACATTTATTACTCCTGAGCCATTTATTACTCCTGAGCCATTTATTACTCCTGCTGCCATTTATTACTCCTGAGCCATTTATTACTCCTGCTGCCATTTATTACTCCTGCTGCCATTTATTACTCCTAAGCCATTTATTACTCATGAGCCATTTATTACTCCTGCTTCCATTTATTACTCCTAAGCCATTTATTACTGCTGCTGCCATTTATTACTCCTGAGCCATTTATTACTCCTGAGCCATTTATTACTAAGCCATTTATTACTCCTGAGCCATTTATTACTCCAGAGCCATTTACTACTACTGCTGCCATTTATTACTCCTAAGCCATTTATTACTCCTGAGCCATTTATTACTACTAAGCCATTTATTACTCCTGAGCCATTTATTACTACTGAGCCATTTATTACTCCTAAGCCATTTATTACTCCTGAGCCATTTATTACTCTTGCTGCCATTTATTACTCCTGAGCCATTTATTACTCTTGCTGCCATTTATTACTCCTGAGCCATTTATTACTCCTGAGCCATTTATTACTCCTAAGCCATTTATTACTCCTGAGCCATTTATTACTCCTGAGCCATTTATTACTCCTGAGCCATTTATTACTTCTGCTGCCATTTATTACTCTTGAGCCATTTATTACTCCTGCTGCCATTTATTGCTCCTGCTGCCATTTATTACTCCTGCTGCCATTTACTACCCCTGAGCCATTTATTACTCCTGAGCCATTTATTACTCCTGAGCCATTTATTACTCCTGAGCCATTTATTACTCCTAAACCATTTATTACTCCTGAGCCATTTATTACTCCTGAGCCATTTATTACTCCTGCTGCCATTTATTACTCCTGCTGCCATTTATTACTCCTGAGCCATTTATTACTCCTGAGCCATTTATTACTCCTAAGCCATTTATTACTCCTGAGCCATTTATTACTCCTGAGCCATTTATTACTCCTAAGCCATTTATTACTCCTGAGCCATTTATTAATCCTAAGCCATTTATTACTCCTGAACCATTTATTAATCCTAAGCCATTTATTACTCCTGAGCCATTTATTAACAAAAATGTCTTTCTCTTACACTGTAAACACTTTCTAAATAACTGGCTATGACCTCTATTTCCCACCTTCCATTTTCAGCATGTAAAGTAAAAGGACACAAGTGCAACTAATGTGACATTTTATTGTGGCAACGTTTCGCCCTCCAGGAGCTTTGTCAAGCCGTTGTAACAGCTTGATAAAGCTCCTGGAGAGCGAAACGTTGCCACAATAAATGTCACATTAGTTGCACTTGTGTCCTTTTACTTTACATATTGTCGGTAATTCTACCAACTTTATTAAGTTTTCAGAATAAAATTACACAGGCAATCACTCAAGGAATCACTCAAGGAATCAATCAATGAGGTAATCAATCACTCAAGCAATCACTCAAGGAATCAATCAATGAGGTAATCAATCACTCAAGCAATCACTCAAGGAATCAATCAATGAGGTAATCAATCACTCAAGCAATCACTCAAGGAATCAATCAATGAGGTAATCAATCACTCAAGCAATTACTCAAGGAATCAATCAATGAGGTAATCAATCACTCAAGCAATCACTCAAGGAATCAATCAATGAGGTAATCAATCACTCAAGCAATCACTCAAGGAATCAATCAATGAAGTAATCAATCACTCAAGCAATCACTCAAGGAATCAATCAATGAAGTAATCAATCACTCAAGGAATCAATCAATGAAGTAATCAATCACTCAAGGAATCAATCAATGAGGTAATCAATCACTCATGCAATCACTCAAGGAATCAATCAATGAGGTAATCAATCACTCAAGCAATTACTCAAGGAATCAATCAATGAGGTAATCAATCACTCAAGCAATCACTCAAGGAATCAATCAATGAGGTAATCAATCACTCAAGCAATCACTCAAGGAATCAATCAATGAAGTAATCAATCACTCAAGCAATCACTCAAGGAATCAATCAATGAAGTAATCAATCACTCAAGGAATCAATCAATGAGGTAATCAATCACTCGAGCAATCACTCAAAGAATCAATCACTCGAGCAATCACTCAAGGAATCAATCAATGAGGTAATCAATCACTCAAGGAATCAATCAATGAGGTAATCAATCACTCGAGCAATCACTCAAAGAATCAATCACTCGAGCAATCACTCAAGGAATCAATCAATGAGGTAATCAATCACTCAAGGAATCAATCAATGAGGTAATCAATCACTCGAGCAATCACTCAAAGAATCAACCACTCGAGCAATCACTCAAGGAATCAATCAATGAGGTAATCAATCACTCAAGGAATCAATCAATGAGGTAATCAATCACTCGAGCAATCACTCAAAGAATCAATCACTCGAGCAATCACTCAAGGAATCAATCAATGAAGTAATCAATCACTCGAGCAATCACTCAAGGAATCAATCAATGAGGTAATCAATCACTCGAACAATCACTCCAGGAATCAATCAATGAAGTAATCAATCACTCGAGCAATCACTCAAGGAATCAATGAAGTAATCAGTCACTCAAGGAATCAATGAATTAATCAATCACTCGAGCAATCACTTAAGGAATCAATGAATTAATCAATCACTCGAGCAATCACTCAAGGAATCAATCAATGAATTAATCAATCACTCGAGCAATCAAGGAATCAATGAATTAATCACTCGAGCAATCATTCAAGGAATCAATGAATTAATCAATCACTCAAGGAATCAATCAATGAATTAATCGAGCAATCACTCAAGGAATCAATCAATGAATTAATCGAGGAATCACTCAAGGAATCAATCAATCACTGAAGCAATCAATGTTTGAGGAGTAGCCAACGGAGACGGGCAACATAGCATATGTTCGGCCGACTATCGTCAAAGGGTACTCACAGAGCAGTGGTAAAGGGCCCAGGAGCTAGCCATTCCCACGCACACTGTATACACCCATAGAAACAAATCACTGACTTGGAGGGGTTATCCTAGGTAATTTACACACACACACACACACACACACACACACAAACACACACACACACACACACACACACACACACACACACACACACAGGGGCCAGGAGCTTGGACTCGACCCCTGCAACCTCAACTAGGTGAGTACAGTATGTAAGCTCAGCAAGGAATCCCCACCTGGTCAAGCACGTACGATAACTCAGAAAGGTGCAAAGGTTAGCAACAAGACTAAACCATGACCTGACTGATATAGAGTTTTGAGGAGAAACTAAAAGAATTAAACCTGACAACTTGAGAGAGAGAGAGAGAGAGAGAGAGAGAGAGAGAGAGAATCACAGTATTCTAGATAATCAGACGATGTGACAGTCCAGATAGGGACAAGGTTTGAAATGTGAAGCATACGGGCGAGGGTTTAAAAATGGAAGACGCAGATGAGCCACGGGAATGTTAGGAAATACTTTTTCAGCCTCAGTGGTAAATAAGTAGAAAGAGCTAGATGAAGCAGTTTAGGCAAACTCAACACAGTTTCAGAAGTAGGTATGACAGGAGGAGAAGCAGCAATACTGCCAGAGAGTGTAGTTAAAGAAACATGGCAAGAGGCAATGATATTTAACTAATGGATCATTTTACACACCAGTGTCAGTACACATGTTTCCTGACAAATAAACCACCACCACCAAGATCAATGCCAGGATTACACTTGAGTTTCCTGACAAACAAAACATCACCCAGACAAGTGTCAGAAGACACCAGTAATATTTCCCGACGACAAAACCACCACCACATACTTTAATCACCAACATACCCACATACATCATCACATGACTCACGAAATCGTAATGACACGATTGCAAACAAACCATACCCCGGCAGGGATTGAACCCGCGGTCAGACAGTCTCAAAACTCCAGCCCGTCGCGTTAGCCACTAGTGGCTAACGCGACGGGCTGGAGTTCTGAGACTCTCTGACCGCGGGTTCAATCCCGGCCGGGGTATCGTTTACATCATTACATTCAATGACAGCCTACAGTCCCTCCCCACATACCATTACCCCCCATTCATCTAATGGGGAAGTTCAAAACACACAAATGGGGGTCCCAGTCACAGCTCTCTCCCTCAATTACTCCCAAAAACCAATTACTAAACCCAAACTCAGCCCAAATTCAGGAAACAAATGGCAATTTCCATCCAACACTGATGGTCTTATATACCACCCGTGTGGTGAGGATATTTATATCACATCTGCCTCATCATGTTGTGCTGACAAGACTGATAAATTACATAAACCATACCACGGGCGGGGTTAGAACCCGCGATCAGAGACTCTCTGATCGCGGGTTCTATCCCCGCCCGTGGTATGGTTTGTTTTTCAATCGTGTCATTACGATTTCGTGAGTCATGATAAATTACATACATGGGCAACACTTGGCTATCTTTACTGTGGAGACGTTTCGCCACACACTGGCTTCATCAGTCCTTGGTACTGGACTGGTGTGGGTCGCATTCTGGGGATAAAATCAACCTAATTTGCCCGAAAAGCTCTGCGTAACAAGGTGCTTTCTATAGTGTCAGTGATGTCTGCTATGGTATGGTTACCTTGTACATGTATACCTTTGATATGCCATTGAAGAGTTTCGAGAGTTTCTCTAATCTCTGAGCCCGATCATGGGCCAGGCTCGTCTGGCCCATGTACTTATAGAAATAAAGATTGTTATATTATTATTATTATTATTATTATTATTGTGCAACGTTTTTCTCTACACAGAGCAAAACGTTGTACCATTCTGCATGTACTAGAGAATTAAATGCAATATGTGGAGGTAGGACAGTGTCCAAAACATCCAGTATGTCCTCTACCAAGAGTCTCAGTCACCGGCTTACTGGCACTCTACACACCATACTGGCATCCTACACACTATACTGACACAACACACGCCATCCTGACACCTCACACACCATCCTGACACCTCACACACCATCCTGAAACCCCACACGCCATCCTGACACCCCCACACACCATCCTGACACCCCCACACACCATCCTGACACCCCACACACAATCCTGGCACCCTACACACCATCCTGACACCCCACACACCATCCTGACACCCTGCACACTCTCCTGACACCCCCACACCATCCTGGCACCGTACACACCATCCTGGCACCCTACACGCCATCCTGACACGTCACACACCATCTTGACACCCTACACACTCTTCTGACACCCCACACACCATCCTGGCACCCCACACACCATCCTGACACCTCACACACCATCCTGACACCCTACACACTCTTCTGACACCCCCACACCATCCTGGCACCCCACACACCATCCTGACACCTCACACACCATCCTGGCACCCCACACACCATCCTGACACCTCACACACCATCCTGACACCCTACACACTTTTCTGACACCCCACACACCATCCTGGCACCCCACACACCATCCTGACACCCTACACACTCTTCTGACACCCCCACACCATCCTGGCACCCCACACACCATCCTGACACCTCACACACCATCCTGACACCCTACACACTCTTCTGACACCCCACACACCATCCTGACACCACACACTATCCTGACACCCTACACTCTTCTGACACCCCACACACCATCCTGGCACCCAACACACCATCCTGACACCCTACACACTCTTCTGACACCCCCACCCCATCCTGGCACCCTACACACCATCCTGACACCCCACACATCATCCTGACACCTCACACCATCCTGACACCCTGCACACTCTTTCGACACCCCCACACCATCCTGGCACCCTACACACCATCCTGACACCTCACATACCATCCTGACACCCTACACACTCTTCTGACACCCCACACACCATCCTGGCACCCCACACACCATCCTGGCACCTCACACACCATCCTGACACCCTACACACCATCCTGACACCCCATACACCATCCTGGCACCCTACACACTATTCTGGCACCCCACACACCATCCTGGCACCCTACACACCATACTGGCACCCCACACACCATACCGGCACCCTACACACCATACTGGCATCCCACACACCATCCTGACACCCTACACACCATTCTGACACCTCACACACCATCTTGGCACCCCACACACCAGCCTGACACCCCGCACATCATCCTGGCACCCTTCACATCATCCTGACACCCCACACACCATCCTGGTACCCTTCACACCATCCTGACACTTCACACACCATCCTGGCATCCTGCACACCATCCTGACACCCCATACACCATCCTGACACCCCACACACCATCCTGGCACTCTACACACCATCCTGACACCTCGCACACCAACCTGGCATCCTACACGCCATCCTGCACCCTACACACTATCCTGGCACCCTACACACTATACTGACACCCCACACACCATCCTGGCACCCTACACACCATCCTGGCACCCTACACACCATACTGACACCCTACATACCATCCTGACACCTCACACACCATCCTGACACCCGACACACCATCCTGACACTCCACACACCATCCTGACGCTTCACACACCATTCTGGCACCCTACACACCATACTGGCACCCTACACACCATCCTGGCACCCCAGACACCATCCTGGCACCCCAGACAACATCCTGGCACCCCACAAACCATACTGGCTGGATACCTAAGAGAGAAAGAGGGAGCTGGATACCAAAGAGAGACAGAGGGAGCTGGATACCTAAGAGAGACAGAGGGAGCTGGATACCTAAGAGAGAAAGAGGGAGCTGGATACCTAAGAGAGACAGAGGGAGCTGGATACCTAAGAGAGACAGAGGGAGCTGGATACCTAAGAGAGACAGAGGGAGCTGGATACCTAAGAGAGAAAGAGGGAGCTGAATACCTAAGAGAGACAGAGGGAGCTGGATACCTAAGAGAGACAGAGGGAGCTGGATACCTAAGAGAGACAGAGGGAGCTGGATACCTAAGAGAGACAGAGGGAGCTGGATACCTAAGAGAGACAGAGGGAGCTGGATACCTAAGAGAGACAGAGGGAGCTGGATACCTAAGAGAGACAGAGGGAGCGGGATACCTAAGAGAGACAGAGGGTGCTGGATACCTAAGAGAGACAGAGGGTGCTGGATACCTAAGAGAGAGAAAGAGGGTGCTGGATACCTAAGAGAGAGAAAGAGGGAGCTGGATACCTAAGAGAGAAAGAGAGAGCTGGATACCTAAGAGAGACAGAGGGAGCTGGATACCTAAGAGAGACAGAGGGAGCTGGATACCTAAGAGAGACAGAGGGAGCTGGATACCTAAGAGAGACAGAGGGAGCTGGATACCTAAGAGAGACAGAGGGAGCTGGATACCTAAGAGAGAGAAAGAGGGAGCTGGATACCTGAGAGAGAAAAAGGGAACTGGATACCTGAGAGAGAAAGAGGGAGCTGGATACCTAAGAGAGACAGAGGGAGCTGGATACCTAAGAGAGACAGAGGGAGCTGGATACCTAAGAGAGACAGAGGGAGCTGGATACCTAAGAGAGAGAAAGAGGGAGCTGGATACCTAAGAGAGAGAAAGAGGGAGCTGGATACCTGAGAAAGAGGGAGCTGGATACCTAAGAGAGAGAAAGAGGGAGCTGGATACCTAAGAGAGAAAGAGGGAGCTGGATACCTAAGAGAGAGAAAGAGGGAGCTGGATACCTGAGAAAGAGGGAGCTGGATACCTAAGAGAGACAGAGGGAGCTGGATACCTAAGAGAGAGAAAGAGGGAGCTGGATACCTAAGAGAGACAGAGGGAGCTGGATACCTAAGAGAGAGAAAGAGGGAGCTGGATACCTAAGAGAGAGAAAGAGGGAGCTGGATACCTAAGAGAGAGAAAGAGGGAGCTGGATACCTGAGAAAGAGGGAGCTGGATACCTAAGAGAGACAGAGGGAGCTGGATACCTAAGAGAGAGAAAGAGGGAGCTGGATACCTAAGAGAGACAGAGGGAGCTGGATACCTAAGAGAGAGACAGAGGGAGCTGGATACCTAAGAGAGACAGAGGGAGCTGGATACCTAAGAGAGAAAGAGGGAGCTGAATAGCAAAGTAACAGAAGAGGAGACTAAGAAGCTGGATAAAGAGAGTAAGTGAAGCAGTGTTAAAGTTTACACACACATCACCTTTGTGTACGTAAGTGACGTCACAAGATGAGGTGGTAAAGGGCCACCGGATCATGTGATGCCAGTTGTTGGCACTCCATCCTTCCCTCTTCCCTTCCCTCCCCTCTTCCTTCCCCCCTTCCCTCCCCCCTTCCCTCCCCTCTTCCTTCCCCCCTTCCCTCCCCTCTTCCTTCCACCCTTCCCTCCCCTCTTCCTTCCCCCCTTCCCTCCCACTTTCCTCCCTTCCTCCTTCCCCCCTTCCCTCCCCACTTCCTTCCCCCTTTCCTCCCTTCTTCCTTCCCTCCCCTCTTCCTTCCACCCTTCCCTCCCCTCTTCCTTCCCCCTTTCGTCCCTTCGTCCTTACCCCTTTCCCTCCCCTCTTCCTTCCCCCTTTCCTCCCTTCTTCCTTCCCCCCTTCCTTCCCCCTTTCCTCCCTTCTTCCTTCCCTCCCCTCTTCCTTCCCCCCTTCCATCCCTTCTTCATTCCCTCTCCATCCTGGGATGCGAGAATTCCGCTTACAATAGCAAGGACCTGGAATCAATTTCAGGCTGGGCGAAACGTATGGGCAAAGGTACCCTACTCTCCTGCTGACTCTTGTCCACCTAGCAGATAAAACAATAGGTAAATCTGAGTTAACCAAATGATGCGGGTCGCATCCTGGGGGAACTGACACCTCCAGTCTTACTGTAGGTTATATCTTGTGTAAGATACCAGTCTTATTGTAGGTTATATCTTGTGTAAGATACTACAGTCTTACTGTAGGTTATATCTTGTGTACGATACTACAGTCTTACTGTAGGTTATATGTTGTGTAAGATACCACAGTCTTACTGTAGGTTATATCTTGTGTAAGATACTACAGTCTTACTGTAGGTTATATGTTGTGTAAGATACTACAGTCTTACTGTAGGTTATATCTTGTGTAAGATACTACAGTCTTACTGTAGGTTATATCTTGTGTAAGATACTACAGTCTTACTGTAGGTTATATCTTGTGTAAGATACTACAGTCTTACTGTAGGTTATATCTTGTGTAAGATACCACAGTCTTACTGTAGGTTATATCTTGTGTAAGATACCACAGTCTTACTGTAGGTTATATCTTGTGTAAGATACTACAGTCTTACTGTAGGTTATATCTTGTATCTTGTGTAAGATACTACAGTCTTACTGTAGTTATATCCACAGTCTTACTGTAGGTTATATCTTGTTATGTACTGTAGTTATATCCACAGTCTTACTGTAGGTTATATCTTGTGTAAGATACTACAGTCTTACTGTAGGTTATATCTTGTGTAAGATACCACAGTCTTACTGTAGGTTATATCTTGTGTAAGATCTTGTGTACCACAGTCTTACTGTAGGTTATATCTTGTGTAAGATACTACAGTCTTACTGTAGGTTATATCTTGTGTAAGATACTACAGTCTTACTGTAGGTTATATCTTGTGTAAGATACTACAGTCTTACTGTAGGTTATATCTTGTGTAAGTTATATCTTGTGTAAGATACTACAGTCTTACTGTAGGTTATATCTTGTGTAAGATACTACAGTCTTACTGTAGGTTATATCTTGTGTAAGATACCACAGTCTTACTGTAGGTTATATCTTGTGTAAGATACCACAGTCTTACTGTAGGTTATATCTTGTGTAAGAGACCACAGTCTTACTGTAGGTTATATCTTGTGTAAGATACTACAGTCTTACTGTAGGTTATATCTTGTGTAAGATACTACAGTCTTACTGTAGGTTATATCTTGTGTAAGATACTACAGTCTTACTGTAGGTTATATCTTGTGTAAGATACCACAGTCTTACTGTAGGTTATATCTTGTGTAAGATACCACAGTCTTACTAGGTTATATCTTGTGTAAGATACCACAGTCTTACTGTAGGTTATATCTTGTGTAAGATACTACAGTCTTACTGTAGGTTATATCTTGTGTAAGATACTACAGTCTTACTGTAGGTTATATCTTGTACAGTCTTACTGTAGTTATATCCACAGTCTTACTGTAGGTTATATCTTGTGTAAGATACCACAGTCTTACTGTAGGTTATATCTTGTGTAAGATACCACAGTCTTACTGTAGGTTATAGTGTAAGATACTACAGTCTTACTGTAGGTTATATTTTGTGTAAGATACCACAGTCTTACTGTAGGTTATATCTTGTGTAAGATACTACAGTCTTACTGTAGGTTATATCTTGTGTAAGATACTACAGTCTTACTGTAGGTTATATCTTGTGTAAGATACTACAGTCTTACTGTAGGTTATATCTTGTGTAAGATACTACAGTCTTACTGTAGGTTATATCTTGTGTAAGATACCACAGTCTTACTGTAGGTTATATCTTGTGTAAGATACTACAGTCTTACTGTAGGTTATATCTTGTGTAAGATACCACAGTCTTACTGTATAAGTTTATATCTTGTGTAAGATACTACAGTCTTACTGTAGGTTATGTCTTGTGTAAGATACTACAGTCTTACTGTAGGTTATATCTTGTGTAAGATACTACAGTCTTACTGTAGGTTATATCTTGTGTAAGATACCACAGTCTTACTGTAGGTTATATCTTGTGTAAGATACCACAGTCTTACTGTAGGTTATATCTAGTGTAAGATACTACAGTCTTACTGTAGGTTATATCTTGTGTAAGATACCACAGTCTTACTGTAGGTTATATCTTGTGTAAGATACTACAGTCTTACTGTAGGTTATATCTTGTGTAAGATACTACAGTCTTACTGTAGGTTATATCTTGTGTAAGATACTACAGTCTTACTGTAGGTTATATCTTGTGTAAGATACTACAGTCTTACTGTAGGTTATATCTTGTGTAAGATACCACAGTCTTACTGTAGGTTATATCTTGTGTAAGATACTACAGTCTTACTGTAGGTTATATCTTGTGTAAGATACCACAGTCTTACTGTAGTTTATATCTTGTGTAAGATACTACAGTCTTACTGTAGGTTATGTCTTGTGTAAGATACTACAGTCTTACTGTAGGTTATATCTTGTGTAAGATACTACAGTCTTACTGTAGGTTATATCTTGTGTAAGATACCACAGTCTTACTGTAGGTTATATCTTGTGTAAGATACCACAGTCTTACTGTAGGTTATATCTAGTGTAAGATACTACAGTCTTACTGTAGGTTATATCTTGTGTAAGATACCACAGTCTTACTGTAGGTTATATCTTGTGTAAGATACTACAGTCTTACTGTAGGTTATATCTTGTGTAAGATACTACAGTCTTACTGTAGGTTATATCTTGTGTAAGATACCACAGTCTTACTGTAGGTTATATCTAGTGTAAGATACTACAGTCTTACTGTAGGTTATATCTTGTGTAAGATAACACAGTCTTACTGTAGGTTATATCTTGTGTAAGATACTACAGTCTTACTGTAGGTTATATCTTGTGTAAGATACTACAGTCTTACTGTAGGTTATATCTTGTGTAAGATACTACAGTCTTACTGTAGGTTATATCTTGTGTAAGATACTACAGTCTTACTGTAGGTTATATCTTGTGTAAGATACTATAGTCGTACTGTAGGTTATATCTTGTGTAAGATACTACAGTCTTACTGAAGGTTATATCTTGTGTAAGATACTACAGTCTTACTGTAGGTTATATCTTGTGTAAGATACTAGTCTTACTGTAGGTTATATCTTGTGTAAGATACCAGTCTTACTGTAGGTTATGTCTTGTGTAAGATACCAGTCTTACTGTAGGTTATATCTTGTGTAAGATACTACAGTCTAACTGTAGGTTATATCTTGTGTAAGATACTAGTCTTAATGTAAGTTATATCTTGTGTAAGATACCAGTCTTACTGTAGGTTATATCTTGTGTAAGATACTACAGTCTTACTGTAGGTTATATCTTGTGTAAGATACTACAGTCTTACTGTAGGTTATATCTTGTGTAAGATACTACAGTCTTACTGTAGGTTATATCTTGTGTAAGATACTAGTCTTACTGTAGGTTATATCTTGTGTAAGATACCAGTCTTACTGTAGGTTATATCTTGTGTAAGATACTACAGTCTTACTGTAGGTTATATCTTGTGTAAGATATTACAGTCTTACTGTAGGTTATATCTTGTGTAAGATACTACAGTCTTACTGTAGGTTATATCTTGTGTAAGATACTACAGTCTTACTGTAGGTTATATCTTGTGTAAGATACTACAGTCTTACTGTAGGTTATATCTTGTGTAAGATACTACAGTCTTACTGTAGGTTATATCTTGTGTAAGATACTACAGTCTTACTGTAGGTTATATCTTGTGTAAGATACTACAGTCTTACTGTAGGTTATATCTTGTGTAAGATACCACAGTCTTACTGTAGGTTATATCTTGTGTAAGATACTACAGTCTTACCTGGAGTTTACCTGGAGAGAGTTTCGGGGGTCAACGCCCCCGCGGCCCGGTCTGTGACCAGGCCTCCTGGTGGATCAGCGCCTGATCAACCAGGCTGTTGCTGCTGGCTGCACGCAAACCAACGTACGAGCCACAGCCCGGCTGATCAGGAACTGACTTTAGGTGCTTGTCCAGTGCCAGCTTGAAGACTGCCAGGGGTCTGTTGGTAATCCCCCTTATGTGTGCTGGGAGGCAGTTGAACAGTCTCGGGCCCCTGACACTTATTGTATGGTCTCTTAACGTGCTAGTGACACCCCTGCTTTTCATTGGGGGGATGGTGCATCGTCTGCCAAGTCTTTTGCTTTCGTAGTGAGTGATTTTCGTGTGCAAGTTCGGTACTAGTCCCTCTAGGATTTTCCAGGTGTATATAATCATGTATCTCTCCCTCCTGCGTTCCAGGGAATACAGGTTTAGAAACCTCAAGCGCTCCCAGTAATTGAGGTGTTTTATCTCCGTTATGCGCGCCGTGAAAGTTCTCTGTACATTTTCTAGGTCGGCAATTTCACCTGCCTTGAAAGGTGCTGTTAGAGTGCAGCAATATTCCAGCCTAGATAGAACAAGTGACCTGAAGAGTGTCATCATGGGCTTGGCCTCCCTAGTTTTGAAGGTTCTCATTATCCATCCTGTCATTTTTCTAGCAGATGCGATTGATACAATGTTATGGTCCTTGAAGGTGAGATCCTCCGACATAATCACTCCCAGGTCTTTGACGTTGGTGTTTCGCTCTATTTTGTGGCCAGAATTTGTTTTGTACTCTGATGAAGATTTAATTTCCTCATGTTTACCATATCTGAGTAATTGAAATTTCTCATCGTTGAACTTCATATTGTTTTCTGCAGCCCACTGAAAGATTTGGTTGATGTCCGCCTGGAGCCTTGCAGTGTCTGCAATGGAAGACACTGTCATGCAGATTCGGGTGTCATCTGCAAAGGACGACACGGTGCTGTGGCTGACATCCTTGTCTATGTCGGATATGAGGATGAGGAACAAGATGGGAGCTAGTACTGTGCCTTGTGGAACAGAGCTTTTCACCGTAGCTGCCTCGGACTTTACTCTGTTGACGACTACTCTCTGTGTTCTGTTAGTGAGGAAATTATAGATCCATCGACCGACTTTTCCTGTTATTCCTTTAGCACGCATTTTGTGCGCTATTACGCCATGGTCACACTTGTCGAAGGCTTTTGCAAAGTCTGTATATATTACATCTGCATTCTTTTTGTCTTCTATTGCATTTAGGACCTTGTCGTAGTGATCCAGTAGTTGAGACAGACAGGAGCGACCTGTTCTAAACCCATGTTGCCCTGGGTTGTGTAACTGATGGGTTTCTAGATGGGTGGTGATCTTGCTTCTTAGGACCCTTTCAAAGATTTTTATGATATGGGATGTTAGTGCTATTGGTCTGTAGTTCTTTGCTGTTGCTTTACTGCCCCCTTTGTGGAGTGGGGCTATGTCTGTTGTTTTTAGTAACTGAGGGACGACCCCCGTGTCCATGCTCCCTCTCCATAGGATGGAAAAGGCTCGTGATAGGGGCTTCTTGCAGTTCTTGATGAACACAGAGTTCCATGAGTCTGGCCCTGGGGCAGAGTGCATGGGCATGTCATTTATCGCCTGTTCGAAGTCATTTGGCGTCAGGATAACATCGGATAGGCTTGTGTTAATCAAATTTTGTGGCTCTCTCATAAAAAATTCATTTTGATCTTCGACTCTCAGTCTGGTTAGCGGCTTGCTAAAAACTGAGTCATATTGGGACTTGAGTAGCTCACTCATTTCCTTGTTGTCTTCTGTGTAGGACCCATCTTGTTTAAGTAGGGGCCCAATACTGGACGTTGTTCTCGATTTTGATTTGGCATAGGAGAAGAAATACTTTGGGTTTCTTTCGATTTCATTTATGGCTTTTAGTTCTTCCCGCGATTCCTGACTCCTAAAGGATTCTTTTAGCTTAAGTTCGATGCTTGCTATTTCTCTGACCAGTGTCTCCCTGCGCATTTCAGATATATTGACCTCTTTTAGCCGCTCTGTTATTCTTTTCCGTCGCCTGTAAAGGGAGCGCCTGTCTCTTTCTATTTTACATCTACTCCTCCTTTTTCTTAGAGGAATAAGCCTTGTGCATACATCGAGTGCCACCGAGTTAATCTGTTCTAGGCATAAGTTTGGGTCTGTGTTGCTTAGTATATCTTCCCAGCTTATATCGGTTAGGACTTGGTTTACTTGGTCCCACTTTATGTTTTTGTTATTGAAGTTGAATTTGGTGAATGCTCCCTCGTGACTAGTCTCATTTTGTCGGTCTGGGGCTCCACGCATACATGTCTGAACCTCAATTATGTTGTGATCTGAGTATATTGTTTTTGATATGGTGACATTTCTTATCAGATCATCATTGTTAGTGAAGATGAGGTCTAGTGTATTCTCCAGTCTAGTAGGCTCTATTATTTGCTGGTTTAAATTGAATTTTGTGCAGAGATTTAAAAGCTCGTGTGAGTGTGAGTTTTCATCAGAGCTGCCTCCTGGTGTTATTACTGCAACAATATTATTTGCTATATTCCTCCATTTTAGGTGCCTTAAGTTGAAATCCCCCAGGAGCAAGATGTTGGGTGCAGGAGCTGGAAGATTTTCCAGACAGTGGTCAATTTTTAACAGCTGTTCCTGGAATTGCTGGGATGTTGCATCCGGAGGCTTGTAGACTACCACAATGACTAGGTTTTGGTTCTCGACCTTTACTGCTAAAACTTCCACTACGTCATTTGAGGCATTAAGCAGTTCTGTGCAAACAAGTGACTCTGCAATGTACAGGCCAACCCCCCCCTTTTGCCTGTTCACTCTGTCACATCTGTATAGGTTGTAACCTGGGATCCATATTTCGTTGTCCAAGTGATCCTTTATGTGGGTCTCAGTGAAAGCCGCGAACATTGCCTTTGCCTCTGCAAGCAGTCCACGGATGAAAGGTATTTTGTTGTTTGTTGCTGGCTTTAGACCCTGTATATTTGCAAAGAAGAATGTTATCGGACTGGTGGTATTGTTGGTACTGGGGGGGGATTTTTTTTCCGGCATTAGTATCTGTATCTGTTGGTTTGGAGTGGAGGCCATCGACTGTGGTTCCACTCCAGGAATGACTGGATTTGGTGTACGATTTCTGCCATTTCCTGCCAGTTTTTTTTCCTTCCTGGCACTAAAAAACCTCTCCCTCTTGAGTGGCTGTGGCTACCCAGGTTTTCCCATGGCCTGGATGTTTTGTATCTTTTTGTCCCCTTTAGATGGTATGCCTGGCAATTTAAGTTATAGCACAGTCTTTCCTGTACTGAAGAGGTACACATTTCAGGGTGAAAAAGCTTACAGGAAGGGAGTTTGCATTTTCCTGTTGTCATATGGGCATGACATTTTCTAGGGTGGTCATAGTTGCATGTCCCATCTGTTTTTCCAGATTTCCCATGCCAGCAGATACCAAGTGCATAGTATGTGCACAGGCTTGGTTTCCGTTTGCCTTGGGTTTCTGTGACTGTATTCCCTGTTGGTGCATGTTTCCCTGTCTTACTCCTATCCTCCCTAGCACCAACAATGGAGCTCCCACCAGTTGTTTTTGGTAATTTATCCTCACTATTGCTATTGGAGTCCTCTTGTTTGCTATTTCCTGCGGTATTTCTAGTTTGCAATATTGGTTTTATCTTATCTTTGACTACACTTGTTTCCCTACTATGGCTCCTGTCCTCTATGAGGTCATTTATATGTATTCCTTCATGCGTATAATTCCCGACTACCTGGACAAAATCTCCAGCTTCACCATTACTGTCTCCCAGGACAGTATCTCCAGCTTCACCATTTCTGTCTCCCAGGACAGCACCTCCAGCTTCACCATTACTGTCTCCCAGGACAGCACTATCAGCCCCACATTTACTGACTACCAGGACATCACCTCCAGCCTTACAGTTTGTGACTACATGGCCAGTATCAAGGGCAGTACCATTCAGCCCAGACTTTTTATGTTCCCATCTGTTGTAGAAAGCTTCCAGGTTTTCTATGAAAGCAGCTTTGATGTTATCCTCTTTTAATACCCTTGTGATTTTAGTCCACAGATTTTCCTCATTTGGGCATACCCAAAAACACTTCTCTGTTTTAATACTGCTTGTAGCTAGTTCTGGGATATCTGCACAAGGAGCGTGACACCAATTTCCACAAAAATGACAATTTATCCATGTGGAAGCCCGTTTGTTTGACTGACCACAGACTACACACAGCTTCATAATGATTTGAATGGTTGATTTACTGCAATTCTACTAGCAACCTCTTGAATATTATATTAATAACCTTAAATGAAGCTCTAGCTATTTGTATTTCTGTTTCTAACTCTTTTTGTATATTGGACAGCTTACCGTCACGTTCCTGATTTTTAATGTTTGTGTTTATAAGGGCGCCTACAAACCCATCCGTTTACAGTCTGCTTTATTGTCCAACGAAACTGTTTGAAACCAGTCCCGGGTTCGGACCAGTCAAGGGTTCGGACCAGTCAAGGGTTCGGACCAGTCAAGGGTTCGGACCAGTCGATCTGCTCTGATCAGTGGGTCACTTATTTAAAACATACTGGTCGGTGATTTGAGCTAACACATGAAGGATCTACTGGAAATTATCTACCCGAGTAATATGTGATTTGACTGATACAAAAGTATAACTTGCGTGTTGAAGAGCCGGTGATATCTGGCAGCTCCTACAATGACGTACAGTCGACCTCTTTGTTTATCAATCGCTGTATCTGGCTTTTCTATTTTTGTTTTTTCCGTCTCCACCACAATAAATGCTATATTATCACTATAGTTGACTGGTGCAAATTTTGGAGGAAGGACGCTTTTTCTGTAGTAATAATTGCTTCTCGTTGTGTATATTGCGACCGCTGGTAACTACAGGTTATATGAAATTCACAGTAACGTCTCGTATTTCAAGAAAAAGAAACTAATGAAAGTCACTCCACTCCACTAAGTACCATTATAATACTGGTTAGTTGCTACTACAACACTGTATTCTGCTATTCACTGGTATCACTAGATTATATGCGAGTACACTAGCAGGCCAGGAAGATTATTAAAAACAGCTGACCTGTGGTAAGTTTCTGGCGACTTCTGGCACCTGCCTCTATAGGCTTATCACTTCATTTACAAATTCACCTGTTTTCAAATGACACTTTAGCCTTTATCATCAATATACTAGGGAGCCACTGTAGTATACACTATACACTATGTATACTCAATGCTTTCAGGGAGACTTTCTTTCCTCTGACACAAAGTTCAATTATTATTATTTTTTTCACACGGAAAACAGGCCTATGATTCCCCTCTGGCAGTAAACTCTGCTAGGTAATGCACACTAATTCTCCTTTTTTGACTCAGTAGGTTATATCTTGTGTAAGATACTACAGTCTTACTGTAGGTTATATCTTGTGTAAGATACCACAGTCTTACTGTAGGTTATATCTTGTGTAAGATACTACAGTCTTACTGTAGGTTATATCTTGTGTAAGATACTACAGTCTTACTGTAGGTTATATCTTGTGTAAGATACCAGTCTTACTGTAGGTTATATCTTGTGTAAGATACTACAGTCTTACTGTAGGTTATATCTTGTGTAAGATACTACAGTCTTACTGTAGGTTATATCTTGTGTAAGATACTACAGTCTTACTGTAGGTTATATCTTGTGTAAGATACTACAGTCTTACTGTAGGTTATATCTTGTGTAAGATACTACAGTCTTACTGTAGGTTATATCTTGTGTAAGATACCACAGTCTTACTGTAGGTTATATCTTGTGTAAGATACTACAGTCTTACTGTAGGTTATATCTTGTGTAAGATACTACAGTCTTACTGTAGGTTATATCTTGTGTAAGATACCACAGTCTTACTGTAGGTTATATCTTGTGTAAGATACTACAGTCTTACTGTAGGTTATATCTTGTGTAAGATACTACAGTCTTACTGTAGGTTATATCTTGTGTAAGATACTACAGTCTTACTGTAGGTTATATCTTGTGTAAGATACTACAGTCTTACTGTAGGTTATATCTTGTGTAAGATACTACAGTCTTACTGTAGGTTATATCTTGTGTACTGTAGTTATATCTTGTGTAAGATACTACAGTCTTACTGTAGGTTATATCTTGTGTAAGATATCTTGTGTAAGATACCACAGTCTTACTGTAGGTTATATCTTGTGTAAGATACTACAGTCTTACTGTAGGTTATATCTTGTGTAAGATACCACAGTCTTACTGTAGGTTATATCTTGTGTAAGATACTACAGTCTTACTGTAGGTTATATCTTGTGTAAGATACTACAGTCTTACTGTAAGAAGAGGTTGTCTGAATAGAACCTCGATGGTTTTACCCAGGAATATATATGTGTCCTGGTAAAACCATAAAAACCTGGTAAAACCACACAAAACCCCTGATTAAACCAAATTTAAATCTTTGTTAAATCATACAAAATACTGTTAAAACTATACAAAACTTGGTAAAAACCACATAAAAACACTGGTAAACCAATAGAAAAACCCTGATAAAACCACACAAAAAGCTGGTAAAATCATAGCAAAACCCTGTTAAAACCCATAGAAAAACACTGGTAAAACCATAGCAAAACCCTGTTAAAACCACAATAAAACCCTGATAAAACCAATGAAAAACCCTGGTAAAACCAAAGAAAAACCTGATAAAGGTGTTTTACGTGCTTGTTTTATTTTCCAGCGAAGCTTCAATGATTGATTTCAGCCATATTTTATGTTATCTATTTGGCAAGTATCTCAACCCAGTGCCGGATCAACCAAACTGTGGACCAGGGCCACCAGAAGCAACAACCTGGTGGCCCAGACAAGCACCAGACATGCCTGGTCCAGGACCACCAGCAACAACAACCTGGTGGACCAGACAAGCACCAGACAAGCCTGGTCCAGGATCACCAGCAGCAACAACCTGGTGGACCAGACAAGCACCACCCATGCCTGGTCCAGGACCACCAGCAACAACAACCTGGTGGACCAGACAAGCACAAAACATGCCTGGTCCAGGACCACCAGCAACAACAACCTGGTGGCCCAGACAAGCACCAGACATGCCTGGTCCAGGACCACCAGCAACAACCTGGTGGACCAGACAAGCACCAGACAAGCCTGGTCCAGGACCACCAGCAGCAACAACCTGGTGGCCCAGACAAGCACCAGACAAGCCTGGTCCAGGACCACCAGCAGCAACAACCTGGTGGCCCAGACAAGCACCAGACAAGCCTGGTCCAGGACCACCAACAACAACAACCTGGTTGACCAGACAAGCACCACCCATGCCTGGTCCAGGACCACCAGCAACAACAACCTGGTGGCCCAGACAAGCACAAGACATGCCTGGTCCAGGACCACCAGCAACAACAACCTGGTGGACCAGACAAGCACCAGACATGCCTGGTCCAGGACCACCAGCAGCAACAACCTGGTGGCCCAGACAAGCACCAGACAAGCCTTGTCCAGGACCACCAGCAACAACAACCTGGTTGACCAGACAAGCACCACCCATGACTGGTCCAGGACCACCAGCAACAATAACCTGGTGGCCCAGACAAGCACAAGACATGCCTGGTCCAGGACCACCAGCAACAACAACCTGGTGGACCAGACAAGCACCAGACAAGCCTGGTCCAGGACCACCAGCAGCAACAACCTGGTGGCCCAGACAAGCACCAGACAAGCCTGGTCCAGGACCACCAGCAGCAACAACCTGGTGGACCAGACAAGCACCAGACAAGCCTGGTCCAGGACCACCAGCAACAACAACCTGGTTGACCAGACAAGCACCACCCATGCCTGGTCCAGGACCACCAGCAACAACAACCTGGTGGCCCAGACAAGCACCAGACATGCCTAGTCCATTACCACCAGCAACAACAACCTGGTGGACCAGACAAGCCTGGTCCAGGACCACCAGCAGCAACAACCTGGTGGACCAGACAAGCACCAGACAAGCTTGGTCCAGGACCACCAGCAACAACAACCTGGTGGACCAGACAAGCACCCGACAAGCCTGGTCCAGGACCACCAGCAGCAACAACCTGGTGGACCAGACAAGCACCAGACAAGCCTGGTCCAGGACCACCAGCAACAACAACCTGGTGGACCAGACAAGCACCAGACAAGCCTGGTCCAGGACCACCAGCAGCAACAACCTGGTGGACCAGACAAGCACCAGACAAGCCTGGTCCAGGACCACCAGCAACAACAACCTGGTGGACCAGACAAGCACCCGACAAGCCTGGTCCAGGACCACCAGCAGCAACAACCTGGTTGACCAGACAAGCACCAGACAAGCCTGGTCCAGGACCACCAGCAGCAACAACCTGGTGGACCAGACAAGCACCAGACAAGCCTGGTCCAGGACCACCAGCAACAACAACCTGGTGGACCAGACAAGCACCAGACAAGCCTGGTCCAGGACCACCAGCAACAACAACCTGGTGGACCAGACAAGCACCAGACAAGCCTGGTCCAGGGGTGACCAGACAAGCACCCGACAAGCCTGGTCCAGGGCCACCAGCAACAACAACCTGGGTGACCAGACAAGCACCCGACAAGCCTGGTCCAGGGCCACCAGCAACAACAGTCTGGTTGACCAGACAAGCACCAGACAAGCCTGGTCCAGGGCCACCAGCAACAACAACCTGGGTGACCAGACAAGCAGGGCCACCAGACAGTCTGGTTGCCCGGTCCAGGACCACCAGCAACAACAACCTGGTGGACCAGACAAGCACCCGACAAGCCTGGTCCAGGGCCACCAGCAACAACAGTCTGGTTGACCAGACAAGCCTGGTCCAGAACTGGGCTGCCTTAGTAGGAAAACTCCGGAATCCCTTTTAAGGTATACCAAAAGTAACCACATGAATGTCTTAAGAGGAATAAGAGGGATATCCCCTGACTGGAATACCAGTTTACTCATCTTTCTTCTTTAATTCCCCTGATGATACACGGCTCTTGATCCAAAGAATTGGACCAACCATCCCCTTCCTCGAATCAAACCTGATTACCTTACATTACCCAGGCGATATATGACTTTCTCCACCATAATTTTCCTACCTAATAATAATAATAATAATAATAATAATAATAATAATAATAATAATAATCTTAAATAATTTGAATAAGAATATAAATAATTATAAATATCTTTAACAATAATAATAAAATTATTTTAACTCATATCAAATAATAATAATAATAATAATAATAATAATAATAATAATAATAATAAATAATCTGAATAAGAATATTTTAAATAATAATTATAAATATCTTTAACAATGATAATAAAATAATTTTAACTCATATCAAATAATAATAATAATAATAATAATAATAATAATAATAATCCTAAATAATCTGAATAAGAATATTTTAAATAATAATTATAAATAACTTTAACAATGATAATAAAATAATTTTAACTGATGTTAAATAACAATAATAATAATAATAATAATAATAATAATAATAATAATAATATATATTTACGTGTTTACTGACTGTATATATACATTTACATACATTATCGTACATATTAAGACTAGTGTGGCTATAGTGGCCAGTACAGTGACTCCGTTTAACTAACATCACATCCATTATTAACCTTATACATTATTGACCTTATACTTGTACATTATTGACCTTATACTTGTACATTATTGACCTTATACTTGTACATTATTGACCTTATACTTGTACATTATTGACCTTATACTTGTACATTATTGACCTTATACTTGTACATTGACCTTATACTTGTACATTATTGACCTTATACTTGTACATTATTGACCTTATACTTGTACATTATTGACCTTATACTTGTACATTATTGACCTTATACTTGTACATTGACCTTATACTTGTACATTATTGACCTTATACTTGTACATTATTGACCTTGTACTTGTACATTATTGACCTTGTACTTGTACATTGACCTTATACTTGTACATTATTGACCTTGTACTTGTACATTATTGACCTTATACTTGTACATTATTGACCTTGTACTTGTACATTATTGACCTTGTACTTGTACATTATTGATCTTATACTTGTACATTGACCTTATACTTGTACATTATTGACCTTGTACTTGTACATTATTGACCTTATACTTGTACATTGACCTTATACTTGTACATTATTGACCTTGTACTTGTACATTATTGACCTTATACTTGTACATTGACCTTATACTTGTACATTATTGACCTTGTACTTGTACATTATTGACCTTATACTTGTACATTGACCTTATACTTGTACATTATTGACCTTGTACTTGTACATTATTGACCTTATACTTGTACATTGACCTTATACTTGTACATTATTGACCTTGTACTTGTACATTATTGACCTTATACTTGTACATTGACCTTATACTTGTACATTATTGACCTTGTACTTGTACATTATTGACCTTATACTTGTACATTGACCTTATACTTGTACATTATTGACCTTGTACTTGTACATTATTGACCTTATACTTGTACATTGACCTTATACTTGTACATTATTGACCTTATACTTGTACACTGACCTTATACTTGTACATTATTGACCTTATACTTGTACATTGACCTTATACTTGTACATTATCATCCATCCTGTTATCTGTCTACATTTATTTTCAGTTATTTTAAACACTGATTATCGGTTATAATTATTTATTGCTTCAATTTGACTATATTGTTTGTGCTGTTGTTATATTAAGCGGCAGCAGAAGCAGGAACAACGGAAAAAGCAGGAAGACGACCAGTAACAGAAGCAGAAACAGTGTCAGAAGTAGCGTCAGCTGGGGGCATTAGTGAGGGAAAGAGCAGACAGCAGTAGGAGGCGCAGATGGATTAAAGCGCGGGAAGCAGACAGCAGCAAGCAGGAGTAGGGAAGGGGGCAGGCAGCAGTAGCAGTATCAGTAGGGGCACTAGTGAGGAAAAAAGCAGACAGGAGTAGGGGGTGCGGGCAGCAAGCAGGAGTAGGGGCGTTGGCAGCATCAGCAAGGGCACTAGTAAGAAACAAAAGCAGACAGCAGTAGGGGGCGCGGGCAGCAATCAGGAGTAGGGGCGCGGGCAGCATCAGCAGGAGCACTAGTGAGGAAAAAAAAAGCAGACAGCAGCAGGGGGGCGCGAATGGATGAAAACGCGGGCAGCAGGCGGCAGCAAGCAGGAGCAGGGGCGAGGGCGGGCTGGAGGCGCGGGCAGCAGCAGCAGCAGCAGCAACAGCAGGAGGAGGGGCGCGGGTGTATGCTGCCTTCAGTATCTCGCAGGTTGGTGTAGCGGGTGGAGGATAGTCTGGGCAAGCAAGCACTACCATCACTGGTCATCACATACACACACACTCACCAGGGAACCACTCTCATACTCACTGTGCACACACATATACATCCTTACACTCAGGTGGATCTTGTTCCAACACTCCACAGGAATCCTCTCAAGAAGGCGGATGTCCTTACCCGAACTATTCACGGAAGCGGATATATCTCGCCGACCCCTACACAAAGATCAGTATAGCGACCCGGAAATCCCTATTCGGAAACTAGGGGAGTTGGATCTCCTCTACTCGCCAGAATCGGGGAGTTGGATCTCCTCTACCCGCCAAAATCGGGGAGTTGGATCTCCTCTACTCGCCAGAATCGGGGAGTTTGATCTCTCTACTCGCCAGAATCAGGGAGTTGGATCTCTTTACTCGCCAGAATCAGGGAGTTGGATCTCTTTACTCGCCAGAATCAGGGAGATGAGTCTCGGTCACCTCACGAACCATCTGTACAGCGAATCGGATTTCCCTACTCAGACACTCAGGGAGTTGGATCTTCCTATCAGAACACTATAGGAAGAATCCGTACACAAAATCTTAACTTTCAACTCAAACGTTTGATCATTTAGTGAAACACAAAAACAAACCAACACAATGTTGCTAAGTGTTTATGAAACAGAAAAAAATGGCTAGCCCCACTTTTAACTACCCTGGATAAAACTCTCTTAAACTACCCTTTATAAAACTAACCTGTACTTGGTCAAATTAACTTAAATCACTATTCTGGGGCACTCCCGCAGTAATCTAATTTCCACACCCCTGGCAAACTCTCACGAAATTTGTTATAATCTTTTAACCACTTAACTCATTTCTCTGAACACTTGTCAATGGTAGGATATAACCTACATGGAGGGGAAAATAGTAGTTTGTATATTTAGACCTCAAACTGAGATCCTCTTCAGTAGGAAGGATTTTCATTTGAAGGTCGAAGTTATATATAAAGATGTGTGTATTTCTCAGTGTTAATACACAGAGAGTTGATTATTTCTCAGTGTAAATACACAAAGAGGATTATATCTCTTGGTGTATATACAGAGAGAAGTGTATTTCTCATTGGGTATGTTCTGAGTTTATTTTAAACACACGTTTAGTTATTCAATTAATCTTGACTTAACCCTAGTGTAGTCGGTGGTCTTCAAACCTAATAACCAACCAACCAATCAGACGATGGTCGAAATAGACAAATTTTCTTCCCTGTTAATACCTCAATGGCGAATATAACCTGCCATATCTAACGTATATATACTGATCACCCTAGCAGGACACAATCTGTGGGTGACTCTGGGATTATCTTCCACACGGCCAGGTCTCAGACCAGGCCTAGGTTGGACAGGATATATTACAGGATTAAATATCACTAAAAACCACATAGCAGAGTAAGGGTATTGCATACTGAATATAAGTAGAAGTTAGTATGGTTTAGCCTTCATCTTACGTGTTCGTGAGGCATAAGATAACCAATCCTGCCAGAGTGCACAAAAAAAAAAATGCATATTTCCATTTTACACTAATTTAGAAATAAACAATGTTTCGCCCACACGGTGGGATTTATCAGTGGGCGAAACGTTATCTATAATAGAAGTTCCCTCTGTCCCTGCCATACGACACGAAGTACAACGCAGGGAGCTCGTCATTGGAAAATTCGTTGTACGTTATCTTGCGATTACAAAGCCTCGTCTCAAGCGATGCTAGGGACCCGTCGACTCATAAGTGTCTGTGACTTACCTCTGACCTGTTGCCAGAGTTTACCTATGTCTAGGTTTCTAAAAACTGATCGTGACTTACTGAACAAATACTTCAACATCTTGCGCTCGGGTCAGGTGATTTAACATGTCCTGCTTCCCGTCTCTATTCCCAAGTACCCAAAATACTTCCTCTATAACTATGTCCTTGATAACTACGTTATGTTCCTCTATAATCACGTCCTTGATAACCACGCGATGTTCCTCTATAACCATGCCCTTGATTACCACGCTATGTTCCTCTATAACTACGTCCTTGATTACCACGCGATGTTCCTCTATAATCACGTCCTTGATTACCACGCCTCCTCTTCACAAGTACTCATAGCCACGCCCCCTCACAGGTTTTCATAACCACGCCCCCTCTTCACAAGTATTCATAACCACGCCCCCTCTCTACTCCAACAACCTCGCCCCCTCTCTACTCCAACAACCTCGCCCCCTCTCTACTCCAACAACCTCGCCCCCTCTCTTCTCCAACAACCTCGCCCCCTCTCTACTCCAACAACCTCGCCCCCTCTCTACAGCAACCACGCCCCCTCTCCAACAACCTCGCCCCTTTTCTACAGCAACCACGCCCCTTTTCTACAGCAACCACGCCCCCTCTCTACTACAGCCACGCCCCCTCTCTACTACAGAAACCACGCCTCCTCTATACTACAACAATCACGCCCCTCCACAAACCACCGAAACAAGCTCTCTTTCTAGGTGAGAACTCCTAGCTGAAGTATTCTCCCAGTGTTCCTACCTAAGTGTGTTTACAAGGGTCGAGTCATGGCTCCTGATTCCGTCACTAAATTAACCAGTTTCACAGATTTCTGTTTTCCTGGGGCCCATCGTACCCAGTCTTGAAGCTGTGTATAGCATTTTCATTCGCTTCAAGTGTCTTGTATGACAAGGGAACTACCACAGTGATATCACAGTGCTGTGTTACACGTGAATCAAAAGTGATACTACCCTCCCCTCCCTTGGATCAAACCTGATTACTTCCCAAGTGTTGCATAATCCACACGGGCTCAGCACCATAAATAGAAAAGCTTTCTTCCTGCCCAAAGGCTTTCTCCCTGTCCTAAGACTTGCTACCTGCCATAAGGCTTTCTTTCTGCTATAAGGCTTTCTCCCTGAAATAAGGCTTTCTTTCTGCCATAAGACTTTCTCCTTGCCATAAGGCTTCCTCCCTGCCATAATACTTCTCCCTGCCATAAGGCTTTCTCTCTGCCATAAGGCTTCCTCCCTGCCATAATACTTCTCCCTGCCATAAGGCTTTCTCTCTGCCATAAGGCTTCCTCCCTGCCATAATACTTCTCCCTGCCATAAGGCTTTCTCTCTGCCATAAGGCTTCGTCCCTGCCATAATACTTTCTTCCTGCCATAAGGCTTTCTCCCTGCCATAATACTTTCTTCCTACCATAAGACTTTCTCCCTGCCATAAGGCTTCCTCCCTGCCATAAGGCTTCCTCCCTGCCATAATACTTTCTTCCTGACGTAAGACTTTCTCCCTGCCATAAGGCTTTCTCCCTGCCATAAGTCTTCCTCCCTGTCATAATACTTTCTTCCTGCCATAAGGCTTTCTGCCAAAAGACTTTCTCCCTGCCACAAGATTTTCTCCCTACCATAAGACTCTCCCTGTCATAAGACTCTCTCCCTGCCACCGCTCTGCGCCCTGCCATTCAGTAGATTCCAGCGTGTCCTTATCCTTAATCTGGCGCTTCCAGAGTTGTCTTAAAATTCTTCACCGATTGCCATTCTTCACTTTGATGAGAGTAATAGTGTGTACTAGTGTTCGTCTTCCAGTGCTTCTCCTCCTGCTTCTGCTTCTGCTTCTGCTTCTGCTTCTCCTCCTGCTTCTGCTTCTGCTTCTCCTCCTGTTTCTGCTTCTGCTTCTGCTTCTCCTCCTGCTTCTGCTTCTCCTCCTGCTTCTGCTTCTCCTCCTGCTTCTGCTTCTCCTCCTGCTTCTGCTTCTGCTTCTGCTTCTGCTTCTCCTCCTTCCTCCCTCCCACCACACAACCACTTCCTGAGAAAATACTTCATTAAAAACATAAGAAAGAAGGAACACTGCAACAGGCCTACTGACCCATGCGGAGCAGGTCCGTGTCCCCTCCCCGGATTATTCCAATGACCCACCCAGTCTGGTCACCTCCACTCAAGGAAGGAGCACGGCACCAGACTCAGCAGCACAAGCTAGTCAAGTCCAATCCACACCCACTCATGTTTTTAACCTATTTTTAAAACTACACAAGGTTTTAGCCTGAATAACTGTACTCGGGAGTTTGTTCCACTCATCCACAACTCTATTACCAAACCAGTACTTTCCTATATCCTTCCTGAATCTGAATTTTTCCAACTTGAAACCATTGCTGCGAGTCCTGTCTTGGCTGGAAATTTTCAGCACGCTATTTACATCCCCTTTATTTATTCCTGTTTTCTTCTTCCTGGAGGGTGAGATAGCTCACAGATATTCACAACTCTCTCTCTCTCTCTCTCACATCCCTTCTTCCTAACCCACCATCTTTATTCTCTCACTATACCTCCCTATTTCCTAACCCATCCCCACTGCCTCACTGTCTCTCCCTATTTCTAACTCAGCATACCTCCCTCGGTGGTGGCCCGGTGGCCTGGTGGCTACAGCTCCCGCTTCACACACGGAGGGCCCGGGTTCGATTCCCGGCGGGGTGGAAACATTTCGACACGTTTCCTTACACCTGTTGTCCTGTTCACCTAGCAGCAAATAGGTACCTGGGTGTTAGTCGACTGGTGTGGGTCGCATCCTGGGGGACAAGATTAAGGACCACAATGGAAATAAGTTAGACAGTCCTCGATGACGCACTGACTTTCTTGGGTTATCCTGGGTGGCTAACCCTCCGGGGTTAAAAATCCGAACGAAATCTTATCTTATCTTATCTTATCTCCCTCCCACCGATAGTTCCACACTCAACATTCCTCCTTCACACAATTTTATTCTACTCTCCGTTTATCATTCTATTCCTCCTTTGCCTCTTTCTCATTCTCTTCATCCTGTCCTCCTCTTTTTCTTCTTCCTCCTCTCTCTTCTCGCTCCTTCTTCCTCTCTCCTCTTTTACTTCCTTCCTCCTCTCTCCTCTTTTTCTTCTCCTACCTCCCCACAGCTATAACAGCCTGGTTAATCACGCAGGAGTGTGAAGTAGTGGAGGCAGGATCCATACATAGCTTTAAGAGAGTGACCCAGTAATGACTAACAAAGAGACGGGGCTAGGAGCTGTGACTCGACCCCTGCAATCACATATGGGTGAGTACATACGTGGAGGCAGGATCCATACATAGCTTTGAGAGAGTGACCCAGTAATGACTAACAAAGAGACGGGGCTAGGAGCTGTGACTCGACCCCTGCAACCACATATGGGTGAGTACATACGTGGAGGCAGGATCCATACATAGCTTTAAGAGAGTGACCCAGTAACGACTAACAAAGAGACGGGGCTAGGAGCTGTGACTCGACCCCTGCAACCACATATGGGTGAGTACATACGTGGAGGCAGGATCCATACATAGCTTTGAGAGAGTGACCCAGTAATGACTAACAAAGAGACGGGGCTAGGAGCTGTGACTCGACCCCTGCAACCACATATGGGTGAGTACATACGTGGAGGCAGGATCCATACATAGCTTTGAGAGAGTGACCCAGTAACGACTAACAAAGAGACGGGGCAAGGAGCTGTGACTCGACCCCTGCAACCACATATGGGTGAGTACACACAGGTGAGTACCTGGCAATTGATCAGACACTCCCCCATTTTGCTTACATGCGACCAGAAGCCAAAAATAAATGTTCACCGAGACGTGACTCAAGAAATCGTAATGACACGATTGCAAACAAACCATACCCCCGGCCGGGATTGAATCCGCGACGGGCTGGAGTTTTGAGACTCTATGACCGCGGGTTCAATCCCGGCCGGGGGTATGGTTTATAAATGTTCACCTCTTTATTCTTCAATAATGGCGCCCGTGTTCTTCTAAGATGCATATAAATCATTGTAAAAATATTATTGGCTCACTGTTTTCCTATAATTCACAACTGTAGAAGCAGTTTCTTTTAAAAGTGTGATAATTTACGTATTTTAGCTTAAAACTGATGTCAAAAACTGCTTCTAATTTAGATTAAATACGTGAGTGTGTGGAGAAGAATTTAAGTGGGATTTGCAAATGGGTTAATAGGGTTGTCAAACCTTATTGATTGGGCAACACTGAAAATGGGTTGTTAGTGGGTTTGGGAAAGACCCGCCTAGTATGGGCCATTAGGCCTGCTGCAGCATTTCTCCTTGTTCACGTTAACATTAGAACCTAAAACACGTAAGGACGGTGTGATACCGACAAGCCGAAGAATGAGACACTTACACAACATATGGGAATTTTTCTTGAGGAAACGCTTCACCAACACAGTGGCTTCATCAGTCCAATACAAGAAAGGTGTAAAGAGAGGAGTAGTTTGAGGTAATCAGTCCCTCAGTCTGGTATCGACGTGTTCAGTCCACCACTCTTGTGGAAAGTACAGTATAAGTCACTATGTACTCTAGTCAGGTGAGTGGGAGGAGGAGGTGGCAGTATCACAATGCCTCACACTTATACAATACCACTGGAGGCCCCTTGATGGAAGAAGGTGTATTTAACCTCCCCGTCATTAGATCAAACTCGACTGCCTCCCGTCCCCATTAGACTGGAGAAACACTGCAGAAGGCCTACTGGTCCATACTAGGCAGATACTTCTCAAAATCAACTACTTTCACCCACCCACTTGTCCAAAACTACCCAGGAATTAACTTTAATACCTTCCCGAGTTGTGAATATCAGTGGTAACACATACAAGATGTGAATAAGATACAATATGTAGTTTATGGCCTTTATATTAAAAAACGTTTCGCCCATTAGGGACTAACAATCCATAAATTAAGTCCCTGGTGGGTGAAACATCTCAGTAAATTGATAAATGAGACACTTGTGCAACATTTGGGTAACTTTATTCTGGAAACGTTTCGCCACACGGTGGATTCTTGAGTCAAATACAGAGAAAATTGGGTCGATGTGTTCAGTGTATGCGAGGTCGATACTCAGCTCCTGGTACCCAGCGTGC
Source organism: Cherax quadricarinatus (assembly GCF_038502225.1). Classification (NCBI taxonomy): domain Eukaryota; kingdom Metazoa; phylum Arthropoda; class Malacostraca; order Decapoda; family Parastacidae; genus Cherax; species Cherax quadricarinatus. The sequence goes on along the minus strand of NC_091388.1, from coordinate 8,744,758 downwards.
TAGTTTACTTTGATGGCTACACAGTCTTTTAGCTGTGTAGTGAGTTCACCTCCACTGCTTCCTCTAACGTCTAAGTCATTCAACTTTGCAACAACCTTCAACCTCAACCGATACTTCCTTAAACAAAGAAGCATGTCTCAACCCTAATAATAATAATAATAATAATAATAATAATAATAATAATAATATAATAATATAATAATAATAATAATAATAATAATAATAATAATAATAATAATAATAATAATAATAACACCAATAATAATACTGTCAAATAATGGGTCAATAGGCCTACTACAGTGTTCCTCCAGTTTTATGTAAAAATTTCTTATCGTTTGCGCTAAGTCAGTGTATTTAGCAAGGGGAAGACTAAGTGTGGGCGGGCAACGTTGAAATTTACAGGAATATGACTGGTGTTGCTGGTATGGTTGGGCAGTGAAGCGAGAGGAGATAATACCAGCTGTCAGTGAAACCTTGTGTGTGGAAGACAGTCTGAAATGTGAAAGTTAAGACACATGTGCAACATCTGGATATCTTTATTGTAGACGTTTCGCCATCCAGTGGCTTTATCAATACAGATTCTTGGACATAATAGGAAGACAGTAGAACTATATACAAAAGATGAGGTAATCAGTCCCTCAGCCTTGGGGTTAGTGTTCACAGCATCGTGGTGGAGGAGAATCTGGAGCAAAGGCAAGAAGACTGGCGGTTATATAGGAGTCAGTGGATAGGGACGGGCAGCAGACGAGGGCATAGTCACTGGTAGGCGGGATTCCCCAGTGGAAGTAGGTCCTTCCCAAAGAGATGGGTTAGTTGCAGCAGCCGTGAAAAAGGTCTTGTAGATGTCCTCTGAACCAAGATTCCATGTTGCAGTGTTTGACAAGTTGTGCAAGAAAGGTATAAAATACCGACAATGTGAAAGTCTGAAATGACTGACAGCCTGGGTAGTCGAGGCACCAGATTCTCTTCACAGAAGGTGAAGGCAGAACGATAGCTGCCTTTACAATATAGGTGGGTAGGAGAGGGCAGCATACGGCAGGGAAGGGCAGAGCAAGGTAACCTCCCTATGGCTGAATCTTACCGTAGCCAGCTGGCTCAGTTTAATGACTTACTTGCCGCGGGTTCAATCCCCACCCATACAGTGGTCTGTAAGGTACGGTAAAGCAAGACAATGGTATGGCAGAGAGTAGAAAGGCAGGTCTAAGGTAGTTAATACCGTTTAGTTCTACATATCTGTTAACATTCTCAGTCCACAGCAGGAATCGAACCTGGTTTAAGTACTTTTTTTTTTTTATTCGCCGGTATTCTCCCGGCCCGGGTCTTTTCCAAGTAGTGGTGACGTGTAAGTTGATGCGGACTTTGCAGGCTCGAATCCTGCAGTGGCCCGAGAGATAATGTTCGTAAATAATTTCTCCCGTTTGCGAATTGTTAAACATATCTGTTAAAGACAAGAAGCCACTGGTTGGACAAACATCTTGGGAATAAAGGTACCTAGGTGTTGCACATGTGTGTAATTCGTCAAGGCAGGGGGCAGGGCAGGGGGCAGGGCAGGGGGCAGGGCAGGGCATGACAGGGGTCGTCCCTCTTAGAGTCACTATTTACAGTAGTGTCACCTTTTGCAGATAAATGGTATAAAGTACCGACACGATGGAAAAATATAAAGAAATGCAGTATAATACGAGCCTTTATTGACGACGTTTCGCCCACACAGTGTGGGGGGAAACGCAGTCAATAAAGGATCGTGTTGATTTTTCCAGCGTCACCTATTACAGCAGCGTCATGTGACTGTTCGCTTCCTTATATCCTCTCTGCTTTAAACCATTCACCCTGTGCTCCACCCCGTGCTCTACACTGTGCTCTACCCTGTGCTCCACCCCTGTGCTCCCCCTGCATCACCCATGTGCTCCACCCTGTACTCCACCCCTGTGTTCCACCCCGTGCTCCTACTACCCTCCTCTCAACTTTCCACCTCTCTGTCTAATGCGCAATCAATGTTTTTCCCATCTTTATCCCCTTTTCTATAGTTTTCTATTTGCTGTTTTCTAGCCACATGCGCTCAGTTATCTAACTCCGAGAACTTCACAGTTTTCACCCTTTGCACACCTTAATCTAATTCAAGATTTCACACAGAATCTTTCCTATCTCCTTCCACAGCTAGTCACCTCATCTTTCTCCTCTCTCAGCCAATCAGAATCATAAACACTCAAGTGTGTACGTACTGAGAGGTGTTGAAGATTGAGACACTTATGCAGCATATGGGAATCTTTATTCAGGAAACGTTTCGCCACACAGTGGCTTCATCAGCCCAATACAAAGAGGAAGGCGTAAGGAGAGGAGTATGAGGCAATCAGTCCCTCAACCTGGAGTCGATGTGTTCAGTCCACCATATGCTGCATAAGTGTCTCAATCTTCAACTTGTCGGTTTTTCAAACCATTCATCATAACTGAGAGGTGTATGTGTATATATCTCGAGAGAGACATACCTCTCAGCGAATATTTAGCTGGAGATATTCACGTATCAGTACAAACAGTGAGATATACATAGCTTTCAGTGTATATATAGCCTGAGAATTAACTTTCGAACCCACAACAATACTCTCAAAATCTAACAACTCTTTTAGAGTGAAGAACCAAGTGAAACACAACATTGACATAGAAGATACTGGGGGACTCGACTGCGGGTAAGAACAGGTTACAGACGAGGAGAGAGGGAGCCAGAGAAAGGATATATACAGTGGAACCTAGGTGTTTGAACTTAATCGGTTTCTAGGTGGTGTTGGAACTGCGAAAAATTCCATGTGGTAAATAGTATTTCCCAGGCTTTATCATCCTCACACACTGGACGATGTTGAACTGACTCTTCCAAAAGACAGGTCAGTGTCAGAGGTCACTTTAAAACACTATTGAAACGGCCTCTGCAACGGGGGTACTTAGGTGCCCTTTAAGGAGTTGGTATAAGCGGGCCACAGAGGGCAGAGATCAGTACAGTGAGACGATAGAACAGAAGCAGGATCGAGGACTATGAATGAACCTCCTGCGAAAACAAGTCTGTGAGTACAAGCAGATGAGTACACGCCCACAAACACGCACGCTAGCGCTAATACAACCAACTACACCTCCGCACGCAACTCTCAAGCAAGCAGGACTGAGTACACTCGCGCTCGTTACCACTATACAAATGAGTACACTCCCCACACCAGGGCAAAGTGGTACAACTACGTGAGTACACGCTGGCGTAAACAAATCGCCGAGTACACAAACCACCTTCACGCATGTACGCTACATAACAACACAAGGCGACGCAAAACACAAGTGGAAATAAACATAAGCAAACTTTATTTACATGAGGGAACCGAGTGACGGAGCGTAGGAAGGAAAAATAGAGAATTTTGAAGAGGAAAAACAAAAAGTTGGAAGGGGGAAGGGGAGGGAGAGAGAGAGAGAGAGAGAGAGAGAGAGAGAGAGAGAGAGAGAGAGAGAGAGAGAGAGAGAGAGAGAGAGAGAGAGACTCTGGACATCAGTCAGCTGACTCACCCTTCCAGGAAGGGTGTGAGAGTAGGGGACCTCAAACGTGTTAATGTATGGGATGTTGTGTATGGCAGTGTAGGGCAAGCAGAAAAAATTCTGTGATTTGTCTGATTTCAACAAAATTACACAATTCGTAGTGTGTTGCTGCACTATTCTATATGATAGTTACATTGTGGGAACACCAGCAGTGTGTTGCTACACTATTCTATATGATAGTTACATTGTGGGAACACCAGCAGTGTGTTGCTACACTATTCTATATGATAGTTACATTGTGGGAACACCAGCAGTGTGTTGCTACACTATTCTATATGATAGTTACATTGTGGGAACACCAGCAGTGTGTTGCTACACTATTCTATATGATAGTTACATTGTGGGAACACCAGCAGTGTGTTGATACACTATTCTATATGATAGTTACATTGTGGGAACACCAGCAGTGTGTTGCTACACTATTCTATATGATAGTTACATTGTGGGAACACCAGCAGTGTGTTGCTACACTATTCTATATGATAGTTACATTGTGGGAACACCAGCAGTGTGTTGCTACACTATTCTATATGATAGTTACATTGTGGGAACACCAGCAGTGTGTTGCTACACTATTCTATATGATAGTTACATTGTGGGAACACCAGCAGTGTGTTGCTACACTATTCTATATGATAGTTACATTGTGGGAACACCAGCAGTGTGTTGCTACACTATTCTATATGATAGTTACATTGTGGGAACACCAGCAGTGTGTTGCTACACTATTCTATATGATAGTTACATTGTGGGAACACCAGCAGTGTGTTGATACACTATTCTATATGATAGTTACATTGTGGGAACACCAGCAGTGTGTTGCTACACTATTCTATATGATAGTTACATTGTGGGAACACCAGCAGTGTTGCTACACTATTCTATATGATAGTTACATTGTGGGAACACCAGCAGTGTGTTGCTACACTATCCTATATGATAGTTACATTGTGGGAACACCAGCAGTGTGCTGCTACACTATTCTATATGATAGTTACATTGTGGGAACACGAGCAGTGTGTTGCTACACTATTCTGCATGACAGTTACATTGTGGGAACACCAGCAGTGTGTTGCTACACTATTCTGTATGATAGTTACATTGTGGGAACACCAGCAGTGTTGCTACACTATTCTATATGATAGTTACATTGTGGGAACACCAGCAGTGTTGCTACACTATTCTATATGATAGTTACATTGTGGGAACACCAGCAGTGTGTTGCTACACTATTCTATATGATAGTTACATTGTGGGAACACCAGCAGTGTGTTGCTACACTATTCTATATGATAGTTACATTTTGGGAACACCAGCAGTGTGTTGCTACACTATTCTGCATGACAGTTACATTGTGGGAACACCAGCAGTGTTGCTACACTATTCTGTGTTAGTTATATTATGGGAACACCAGCAGTGTGTTGCTACACTATTCTGTGTTAGTTATATTGTGGGAAGGAACACCAGCAGTGTGTTGCTACATTATTCTGTGTTAGTTATATTGTGGGAACACCAGCAGTGTTGCTACACTATTCTGTGTTAGTTATATTGTGGGAACACCAGCAGTGTGCTGCTACACTATTCTGTGTTAGTTATATTGTGGGAAGGAACACCAGCAGTGTGTTGCTACACTATTCTGTGTTAGTTATATTGTGGGAACACCAGCAGTGTGTTGCTACACTATTCTGTGTTAGTTATATTGTGGGAACACCAGCAGTGTGCTGCTACACTATTCTGTGTTAGTTATATTGTGGGAACACCAGCAGTGTGTTGCTACACTATTCTGTGTTAGTTATATTGTGGGAACACCAGCAGTGTGTTGCTACACTATTCTGTGTTAGTTATATTGTGGGAACACCAGCAGTGTGTTGCTACACTATTCTGTGTTAGTTATATTGTGGGAACACGAGCAGTGTGTTGCTACACTATTCTGTGTTAGTTATATTGTGGGAACACCAGCAGTGTGCTGCTACACTATTCTGTGTTAGTTATATTGTGGGAACACCAGCAGTGTGTTGCTACACTATTCTGTGTTAGTTATATTGTGGGAACACCAGCAGTGTGTTGCTACACTATTCTGTGTTAGTTATATTATGGGAACACCAGCAGTGTGTTGTAACACTATTCAGTGTTAGTTATATTGTGGGAAGGAACACCAGCAGTGTGTTGCTACACTATTCTGTGTTAGTTATATTGTGGGAACACCAGCAGTGTGCTGCTACACTATTCTGTGTTAGTTATATTGTGGGAAAACCAGCAGTGTGTTGCTACACTATTCTGTGTTAGTTATATTGTGGGAACACCAGCAGTGTGCTGCTACACTATTCTGTGTTAGTTATATTGTGGGAACACCAGCAGTGTGTTGCTACACTATTCTGTGTTAGTTATATTGTGGGAACACCAGCAGTGTGTTGCTACACTATTCTGTGTTAGTTATATTGTGGGAACACCAGCAGTGTGTTGCTACACTATTCTGTGTTAGTTATATTGTGGGAACACCAGCAGTGTGTTGCTACACTATTCTGTGTTAGTTATATTGTGGGAACACCAGCAGTGTGTTGCTACACTATTCTGTGTTAGTTATATTGTGGGAACACCAGCAGTGTGCTGCTACACTATTCTGTGTTAGTTATATTGTGGGAACACCAGCAGTGTGTTGCTACACTATTCTGTGTTAGTTATATTGTGGGAACACCAGCAGTGTGTTGCTACACTATTCTGTGTTAGTTATATTGTGGGAACACCAGCAGTGTGTTGCTACACTATTCTGTGTTAGTTATATTGTGGGAACACCAGCAGTGTGTTGCTACACTATTCTGTGTTAGTTATATTGTGGGAACACCAGCAGTGTGTTGCTACACTATTCTGTGTTAGTTATATTGTGGGAACACCAGCAGTGTGCTGCTACACTATTCTGTGTTAGTTATATTGTGGGAACACCAGCAGTGTGTTGCTACACTATTCTGTGTTAGTTATATTGTGGGAACACCAGCAGTGTGTTGCTACACTATTCTGTGTTAGTTATATTGTGGGAACACCAGCAGTGTGTTGCTACACTATTCTGTGTTAGTTATATTGTGGGAACACCAGCAGTGTGTTGCTACACTATTCTGTGTTAGTTATATTGTGGGAACACCAGCAGTGTGTTGCTACACTATTCTGTGTTAGTTATATTGTGGGAACACCAGCAGTGTGTTGCTACACTATTCTGTGTTAGTTATATTGTGGGAACACCAGCAGTGTGTTGCTACACTATTCTGTGTTAGTTATATTGTGGGAACACCAGCAGTGTGTTGCTACACTATTCTGTGTTAGTTATATTGTGGGAACACCAGCAGTGTGTTGCTACACTATTCTGTGTTAGTTATATTGTGGGAACACCAGCAGTGTGTTGCTACACTATTGTGTGTTAGTTATATTGTGGGAACACCAGCAGTGTGTTGCTACACTATTGTGTGTTAGTTATATTGTGGGAACACCAGCAGTGTGCTGCTACACCAGACATAACAATCAAAATCCTCACCTAACACTCGTACAAATTTAGTATACAAGTCAAACTCACTGTCATTAGTTTGTGGTACAGAAACACTAATACTGATTATCCTGCCTAATTCTTTTAACATAAGCAAGAAGGTAAGATAAAAAAAAAACAAGCTCTGATTTGAGACGATTTGCTCTGTGTAAAGATAGTTTAATTTAGATATAATTACTGTTTTTAAGTGTGAGAGAAGTATTTCAAACGTTCTTGGTGTGTTTGGAACCCTCCTCTGCCACCCCTAACTGGGGTACTACACAACATTGATCTGCATCCCTCCTGAAACACCCAACCCACCCACCCAAAAACCCATCCACCCACCCTCCCGCCCACCAGCTCAAACACGCGCCAGTGACTTCCTAAAAGACTCACGTAGCGTTATCAATATGTTACTCCAGCACATTCTCATATCCAGAAAGGTAAACAACAAACATTCTCACACCAGGAGTGGCAAACAACATTCTCACACCAGGAGTAGCAAACAACATTCTCACACCAGGAGTGGCAAACAACATTCTCACACCAGGAGTAGCAAACAACATTCTCACACCAGGAGTAGCAAACAACATTCTCACACCAGGAGTGGCAAACAACATTCTCACACCAGGAGTAGCAAACAACATTCTCACACCAGGAGTAGCAAACAACATTCTCACACCAGGAGTGGCAAACAACATTCTCACACCAGGAGTGACAAACAACATTCTCACACCAGGAGTGACAAACAACATTCTCACACCAGGAGTAGCAAACAACATTCTCACACCAGGAGTGGCAAACAACATTCTCACACCAGGAGTAGCAAACAACATTCTCACACCAGGAGTAACAAACAACATTCTCACACCAGGAGTAACAAACAACATTCTCACACCAGGAGTAACAAACAACATTCTCACACCAGGAGTGACAAACAACATTCTCACACCAGGAGTGACAAACAACATTCTCACACCAGGAGTGTCAAACAACATTCTCACACCAATAGTGACAAACAACATTCTCACACCAGGAGTGACAAACAACATTCTCACACCAGGAGTGACAAACAACATTCTCACACCAGGAGTAGCAAACAACATTCTCACACCAGGAGTAGCAAACAACATTCTCACACCAGGAGTGGCAAACAACATTCTCACACCAGGAGTGTCAAACAACATTCTCACACCAGGAGTAGCAAACAACATTCTCACACCAGGAGTAGCAAACAACCATTATCACTCATTCTGATTATATATATATATATATATATATATATATATATATATATATATATATATATAGATATATATATATATATATATATATATATTCATAATCAATACCTCTTATTGAATCCTTAATTTTAAGAAGATATACTATTTTTTAAGTTAATATAATCTAACCTAAATTGTGACAAAAGACGACTTAAAGAAATATTGAAAACATTTAGAAATTGACCGAGTACAAGGAGTAACTTTAAATGAGAAGGACAGGTTACCCGTGGAGGAGTGAACGTCTGGTTGTGAATATTTAATATGTATATACATTAGATTCGTAACACGTACATGTTGCCTACATAAAGGTACGTCCTCGTGCGCCTACATAAAGGAATGCGCGAGTACGTGTGCACGAAGCAGGCAAGCACATGCATACATTTGACTAACACCTGGCTGACTAGGGACTAACACCTGGCTGACTAGGGACTAACACCTAGCTGACTAGGGACTAACACCTGGCTGACTAGGGACTAACACCTGGCTGACTAACTAGAGACTAATACCTTTCTGACTGACTAGACACTAATACCTGCAGTAATTTATAAACAACTGCTGACGTGTCTCATACTCTGCTCCTCCACTACACACTATCATCCACACACGACCCTCTCATCCACATTCCTTCCCATCCACCCTCCTTCCTCACGCATCCACCTTCCTCATGCATCCACTTCCTTACCTTTAACCACTATTTACTCCTCCGACATTACATATTCGTATGTTTTAAAACAAGTAACGTACCAGGGGAAGGGTAGAGGCAACATGTGTTTCAGGCAGGTGTTTAACCTTCTGGCTGCCTCTCCCCTGTACCCCACCACAGCATAAGGGGCAGGGGAAGAGAAAAGTAGGGGAAAGGTGGAAGGGGAGGAGGGAGAGGTGGATGTATTGTGTGTCTGGAGTGCCACGATACCTGGCGTGCCAAAGAGGGCAGTGTGTGAGCATGAAAGAGGAAAGATAGAGGGAGAGGGGAGTTAAGGGGAAGGATAGCTGGTTAAGGGGAAGAGGGGTATAATAATGAGAATTAAGTGAATAATTGATAATTATTAATTATAGCCAATAATATTAGGATAGCAAGATCGCACCTCGCGCGTCACACATCTAAGACCACCAGAGGCGCGTCACACATCTAGGACCACCAGAGGCGCGTCACACATCTAAGACCACCACTATTTCTTAATTCTAGAGGATAACTCACAAGAGTAAAGATACACTACACACACATATCTTTCGTGTTAACGTTTCACTCGCTGCAGAGTTTTACCAACTCGTAATAACTCTACACACAGCCAAACGTTTTTACCAACTCGTAATAACTCTACACACAGCCAAACGTTTTTACCAACTCGTAATAACTCTACACACAGCCAAACGTTGCCCCAATACAATCTTGTTCTGCAACTTGTGTCTCAGTCTTCAAGGCAGACGAAGAGAACCGAACCTAAGAACCCTCCGAGAGAGAGACCAGGGTAGATGTGATTATGACATACAAGATACTCGAATGAATTCATAAGAATATTCAGAACAAAATTTCTGAATTACGACCAGAAATAAGTGGACACGAAAAAAAAAAAAAACGTAGATGATCCACAGAGACGTTAGAAAATATGTCTTCATTCTTAAAGTGGAAGCGAAACTGAAGAAAATACATGAAAATGTGAAGTTAAACTTCATATACAGCTTCAAGAGTAGGTATGGCAGACGTGAAGAGAGACACTGGGTCACACAGGGTTGAAAATTTCAACTATTGAGGACATAGTCGTTTAAAACAAGTGTAAATAATGCGATGTGCTTCGAAAATATACTCCCCAGCAGTCCCCAGCTCCCAGTAGTCTCCCCAGCAGTCCCCAGCTCCCAGTAGTCTCCCCAGCAGTCCCCAGCTCCCAGTAGTCTCCCCAGCAGTCCCCAGCTCCCAGTAGTCTCCCCAGCAGTCCCCAGCTCCCAGTAGTCTCCCCAGCAGTCCCCAGCTCCCAGTAGTCTCCCCAGCAGTCCCCAGCTCCCAGTAGTCTCCCCAGCAGTCCCCAGCTCCCAGTAGTCTCCCCAGCAGTCCCCAGCTCCCAGTAGTCTCCCCAGCAGTCCCCAGCTCCCAGTAGTCTCCCCAGCAGTCCCCAGCTCCCAGTAGTCTCCCCAGCAGTCCCCAGCTCCCAGTAGTCTCCCCAGCAGTCCCCAGCTCCCAGTAGTCTCCCCAGCAGTCCCCAGCTCCCAGTAGTCTCCCCAGCAGTCCCCAGCTCCCAGTAGTCTCCCCAGCAGTCCCCAGCTCCCGGTAGTCTCCCCAGCACCCAGTAGTCTCCCCAGCAGTCCCCAGCTCCCAGTAGTCTCCCCAGCAGTCCCCAGCTCCCAGTAGTCTTCCCAGCAGTCCCCCAGCTCCCAGTAGTCTCCCCAGCAGTCCCCAGCTCCCGGTAGTCTCCCCAGCAGTCCCCAGCTCCCAGTAGTCTCCCCAGCAGTCCCCAGCTCCCGGTAGTCTCCCCAGCAGTCCCCAGCTCCATGTAGTCTCCCCAGCAGTCCCCAGCTCCCAGTAGTCTCCCCAGCAGTCCCCAGCTCCCGGTAGTCTCCCCAGCAGTCCCCAGCTCCCAGTAGTCTCCCCAGCAGTCCCCCAGCTCCCAGTAGTCTCCCCAGCAGTCCCCAGCTCCCGGTAGTCTCCCCAGCAGTCCCCAGCTCCCAGTAGTCTCCCCAGCAGTCCCCCAGCTCCCAGTAGTCTCCCCAGCAGTCCCCAGCTCCCGGTAGTCTCCCCAGCAGTCCCCAGCTCCCAGTAGTCTCCCCAGCAGTCCCCAGCTCCCGGTAGTCTCCCCAGCAGTCCCCAGCTCCCAGTAGTCTCCCCAGCAGTCCCCAGCTCCCAGTAGTCTCGCCAGCAGTCCCCAGCTCCCGGTAGTCTCCCCAGCAGTCCCCAGCTCCCAGTAGTCTCCCCAGCAGTCCCCAGCTCCCGGTAGTCTCCCCAGCAGTCCCCAGCTCCCAGTAGTCTCCCCAGCAGTCCGCAGCTCCCAGAAGTCTATCCAGCAGTCCCCAGCTCCCAGTAGTCTCCCCAGTAGTCCCCTGCTCCCAGTAGTCTTTCCAGCAGTCCCCAGCTCCCAGTAGTCTCTCCAGCAGTCCCCAGCTCCCAGTAGTCTCCCCAGCAGTCCCCAGCTCCCAGTAGTCTCTCCAGCAGTCCCCAGCTCCCAGTAGTCTTTCCAGCAGTCCCCAGCTCCCAGTAGTCTCTTAAGCAGTCCCCAGCTCCCAGTAGTCTCCCCAGTAGTCCCCAGCTCCCAGTAGTCCCCAGCTCCCAGTAGTCTCCCCAGCAGTCCCCAGCTCCCAGTAGTCTCCCCACCAGTCTCCAGCTTCCAATAGTCTCTCCAACAGTCCCCAACTCCCAGTAGTCTTTCCAGCAGTCCCCAGCTCCCAGTAGTATCTTAAGCAGTCCCCAGCTCCCAGTAGTCTCCCCAGCAGTCTCCAGCTCCCAGCAGTCCCCAGCTCCCAGTAGTCTCCCCAGCAGTCCCCCAGCTCCCAGTAGTCCCCAGCTCCCAGTAGTCTCCAGCTCCCAGTAGTATCCCCATCACCCAGTAGTCTCCCCAGCAGTCCCCAGCTCCCAGTAGTCTCCCCAGCAGTCCCCCAGCTCCCAGTAGTCTCCCCAGCAGTCCCCAGCTCCCAGTAGTCTCCAGCTCCCAGTAGTCTCCCCAGCACCCAGTAGTCTCCCCGGCAGTCCCCCAGCTCCCAGTAGTCTCCCCAGCAGTCCCCAGCTCCCAGTAGTCTCCCCAGCACCCAGAAGTCTCCCCAGCAGTCTCTCAGCTCCCAGTAGTCTCCCCAGCAGTCCCCAGCTCCCAGTAGTCTCCCCAGCAGTCCCTCAGCTCCCAGTAGTCTCCCCAGCAGTCCCCAGCTTCCAGTAGTCTCCCCAGCAGTCCCCAGCTCCCAGTAGTCTCGCCAGCAGTCTCCCAGCTCCCAGTAGTCTCTCCAGCAATCCATAGCTCCCAGTAGTCTCCCCAGCAGTCCCCAGCTCCCAGTAGTCTCCCCAGCACCCAGTAGTCTCCCCAGCAGTCCCCAGCTCCCAGAAGTCTCCCCAGCAGTCCCCAGCTCCCACAACTCTCCCCAGCACCCAGTAGTCTCCCCAGCAGTCCCCAGCTCCCATTAGTCTCCCCAGCAGTCCCCCAGCTCCCAGTAGTCTCCCCAGCAGTCCCCAACTCCCAGTAGTCTCCCCAGCAGTCCCCCAGCTCCCAGTAGTCTCTCCAGCAGTCCCCATCTCCCAGTAGTCTCCCCAGCTCCCAGACGTCTCCCCAGCAGTCTCTCAGCTCCCAGTAGTCTCTCCAGCAGTCCCCAGCTCCCAGTAGTCCCCCAGCTCCCAGCAGTCTCCCCAGTAGTTCCCAGCTCCCAGTAGTCTCCCCAGCAGTCCCCAGCTCCCAGTAGTCTCCCCAGTAGTCTCTCCAGCAGTCCCCAGCTCCCAGTAGTCTCCCTAGCTCCCAGTAGTCTCCCCAGCTTCCAGTAGTCTCCCCAGCAGTCCCCAGCTCCCGGTAGTCTCTCCAGCAGTCCCCAACTCCCAGTAGTCTCCTCAGCAGTCCCCAGCTCCCAGTAGTCCCCCAGCTCCCAGTAGTCTCCCCAGTAGTCCCGAGCTCCCAGTAATCTCCCCAGCAGTCCCCCAGCTCCCAGTAGTCTCCCCAGCACCCAGTAGTCTCCCCAGCAGTCCCCAGCTCCCAGTAGTCTCCCCAGCAGTCCCCCAGCTCCCAGTAGTCTCCAGCTCCCAGTAGTCTCCCCAGCAGTCCCCCAGCTCCCAGTAGTCTCCCCAGCAGTCTCCAGCTCCCAGTAGTCTCCCCAGCAGTCCCCCAGCTCCCAGTAGTCTCCCCAGCAGTCTCCAGCTCCCAGTAGTCTCCCCAGCTCCCAGTAGTCTCCCAAGCAGTCCCCAGCTCCCAGTAGTTTCCCCAGCAGTCCCCAGCTCCCAGTAGTCCCCCAGCTCCTAGTAGTCTCCCCAGTAGTCCCCAGCTTCCAATAGTCTCTCTAGCAGTCCCCAGCTCCCAGTAGTCTCCCCAGCAGTCCCCCAGCTCCTAGTAGTCTCCCCAGCAGTCCCCCAGCTCCCAGTAGTCTCCCCAGCAGTCCCCAGCTCCCAGTAGTCTCCCCAGTAGTCCCCAGCTCCCAGTAGTCCCCAGCTTCCAATAGTCTCTCCAGCAGTTCCCAGCTCCCAGTAGTCTCCCCAGCAGTCACCCAGCTCCTAGTAGTCTCCCCAGTAGTCACCAGCTTCCAATAGTCCCTCCAGCAGTCCCCAGCTTCCAATAGTCTCTCCAGCAGTCCCCAGCTTCCAATAGTCTCTCCAGCAGTCCCCAGCTTCCAATAGTCTCTCCAGCAGTCCCTAGCTCCCAGCAGTCGACAGTATCACCTCACACACTATGTAAGGAATTAGTAATGTAAGTCAATATAATTTACGAGGGGAGGGACAGGAGCCAATGATTCGACCCTTGCAAACTAATGGTGGTGCTCCCATCCTTTCATGGGGGACACCACCATACCTTGTAGGGGGTGAACTCACCACCACACCAGGAAGAAGGGGCCAAAGGAAAGGCCACCACCTCCTGTGGTGTGGCACACCAGGAATGGGCCACAGGAAAGGCCACCACCTCCTGTGGTGTGGCACACCAGGAATGGGCCACAGGAAAGGCCACCACCTCCTGTGGTGTGGCACACCAGGAATGGGCCACAGGAAAGGCCACCACCTCCTGTGGTGTGGCACACCAGGAATGGGCCACAGGAAAGGCCACCACCTCCTGTGGTGTGGCACTCGCCCGTGCGGCACCATTCCAGAGCCAGATCCATACTTTGGTCAATTCCCCTGAACATTACATTACTCGCACAATAATAAGGCCACACTGACTGGCATTCTTCTTTGTGTTGACGTAGTTAATATTTCAAGGTTGAACCTCTCGAACACAGCGCGTAACTATTATATTATTAACACAATACGATACCTACATCATGATGAAAAAAAAACACACGTTCAACACTTTGATAGGTTCATTGAAGAAACGTTTCGCCTGCAGACATTCGGAAACCTGCTGTGTAGGCGAAACGTTACGGCACTAAATGTAGCCAAGTGTCACACATGCGTCTTACTGGGCCCTGTCACGAGCGTTATCATGGCTGCAGCATCGACGCGTCCCCATCCAAACTTCAACGTGACTGAGAAAACACGAAACTCGTGGAGAAATTTATCTCCGACAAAGGACGATAAGGGAGCTAAGTCTTCTCTCTCTCTCTCTCTCTTTCTCTCTCTCTCTCCGTGGACCAAGGAGGTCATGATCTCTCCCTCCTTCCACTAGCAGAGATGAAGGGAGATCTTATGTCTTGGTCCCCATGTGCATCGCCTGTGTGGGAACGTAAGATGAGGGAGCTTAGTCTCCTTATCGCCCTTTGTAGGAAATATATTTTTAAGAATATAAGAAAAGAGGAGCACTGCAGCAGGCCTGTTGGCCCATACTAGACAAGTCCTTCACAATCCATCCCACTAACAAAATATTTGCCCAAGCCAATTTTCAATGGTACCCAAGAAATAAGCTTTGATAATTCTATGTACTCACGTGCATGTCCCACTCAAATGTATTTGTAAAGTAAAAGGACACAAGTGCAACTAATGTGACATTTATTGTGGCAACGTTTCGCTCTCCAGGAGCTTTATCAAGCCATTACAAACAATACATGGACACTGAGGGTATATAAAGGCTCAGAGTGAGGTGAATACTAGTGAGGTACCATTCCGATGTTCACTAGTGGTAGTAGTAGTAGTAGTAGTGGTAGTGACAAAAGCAATTAATTCGTACATGAGTAAAAGGATATAAAAGCTATTACTTGGGTAACATAAAAATAGGTTGGACAAATATAAACTGGAATGAGGCAGGTTGTTTCAGTGTTCACTCTCTGTGCTTTGTGTAGTATAACAGGAGAGACTATGTGATGGCAGGGTTTACTGTTTTCAGGAGGATTCTTGCTAAGACTTCGGAGATGGTGAAGCTGCCGTTGTTTTGTTTAATTGTATTCGAAACAGCGATCAGTGCTGATTCAAGGCACTTGCGTGTGCGGAAATTAGTTTCTTTTATCACTAATTGGGCGTCTCTGAATTTCATAAGATGATTGGTGGAATTTCGGTGTTGTACACAGGCGTTGTTTAAGTTGTCGTTCCTACATGCGTATATGTGTTCATTGAGGCGGGTGTCGAGGTTTCTTGCTGTTTCACCTACGTAGATCTTGTCACAGCCTCCACAGGGTATAGTGTAAACTCCTGCATTGACTGGTTCGTGGTGCTTGGGTTTTGTCCTGGTTAGATCCTTTATTGAAGTGGTAGAAGCGATGGCGACTCTGGTGTTAGCTTGTGAAAGTACTTTTGAGACGTTTAGTGCAACCTGGCTGTTGGGAAGAATTATAACTTTGTTGGGAGCGGTGTTGATGCGTGGAGAATTGATGATCTGAAGAGCTCTTTTCTTGCAGTCTTTGATGAAAAAAGAAGGAAATTGTAACTCAGTGAATGTTTGGTGAATGTAAGTACATTCCTCGTCAAGAAACTCAGGACTACAAATTCGGTATGCTCTTAGGAAAAACCCGATGATGATGCCTCTTTTGGTCTTGGTATCTTGACTGGAATAGAAGTGTGTGAGATCATTTTTATTGGTGGGTTTCCGATAAACTTGAAATCTTAGGTTGTTGTCTACTTTGTGAATGAGGACGTCGAGGAAAGGTAGCTTGTCATTGGACTCTTCTTCTAGTGTAAACTGAATCGCTGGTTCAACTGCGTTGAGCCTCGCCTGAAGATCCCGTACATCAAAACGTCTTGGAGTTATTACGAGGACATCGTCCACGTAACGTAACCAAGTGACGCTTGAAGGGATGATGTTGGCGAAGTGTTCGGACTCTAGGTGTTCCATGTATAAGTTGGCTAGGACGGCACTTATTGGGGACCCCATTCCCATGCCGTAGGTTTGTTTGTAGAGCTTGTTATTGAAGGAAAAACAGTTGAAGTTAACACAGAGTTCAATCAAGTCAACAAAATCTCCGGGAGGTAAAGGAAGATTAAGGTCCTGGTTGACTTTACGTCGTAGAACCTCGATGGCTTTTTTGGTAGGTACTTTTGTGAAGAGGGAAGTCACATCCAAACTGCTTAGTTTCTTGTTACGGATGGAGAGGTTACGGATGCGGTTGAGAAGGTCGCCTGAGTGTTTAAGATGAGCGGGGCTGATGGTCCCCAGAAGGCAGGAAAGATGTTTGGCAAGAACTCCGGCTAGTTTGTGTGGAGCACTGCCTATTCCTGACGTGATTGGTCTGAGAGGAATATTGTGTTTATGGGTCTTGGGTAAACCATACATGTGTGCTGGTTTAGGGTTGCTTGGTAACAAGTACAGAAGTTTCTTCCCTTCTCTAGTGCGTTTGAGTATTTGTCTGCTTTTGTATAGAAAGTCTTTGGTGAGCGTCTCCCACTGTTGAGTGCTGATAGGTTCGTATGTAGATTGATCATTCAAAAGGTCCATCATTTTAGTGTTGTAGTCACTGGTGTTGAGTATGACGACTCCACCTCCTTTGTCGGCGGTGGTGACGATAATGTTGGGGTCGTTGGCGAGGTCCTTAAGGGCAGTGATGTATCTTCTAGGAAGATTAGAAGAAGAAGGTTCACATAAAGCTGCAGTGAGAAGGCCCTGTATATAACCCTTCTGGAAGTTGCTGTCACTGTGTCTATGGTTCCTGGTAACAAGATTGAGTTGATAGTTAGGTTTGCGTATGTTGGTGGTAAATTTGAGTCCCAGACTCAGTGCTTGTTTCTCGTAGTCGGTTAAGGTGCGTGACGATAAGTTGTTTATCAGGGATTCGCGTCCCATTTCCTTCCACCGACTGTTAGTGCAGAGGTACTGAAGTTTGCGATTGAGTTTGATCTTCTGTTGGAGGTTAGCTGTGGTGACTGTGCTGAGAATATGCTCAGCAGTGTGTTGGTCAATCTGAAGATTGGCCCTCATATTCCTTGCAGTTTCAAAGGTTTCCTTAGCGATGTTAGAAAGTTCTTCGGCACATTCAGTTAAGTAAGCTTGGGTAGCTGGAGAGAAGGGGTGCTTGGAGTTGGAGAGTTGTGCAGGAGTAGACTTAGGGATCACCTTCTCTGCCAGGCAATCTTGTAGGAAGTTGTGTCTGTTGCGATAGCTGTGAGCACGAAGAAGGGTGTCCAAATAACGTCTGCATGAAATGTCCATTATGTTGCGGTGTCCGACAGATTGTAATAAAGTTGGTAGAATTACCGACAATATGTAAAGTAAAAGGACACAAGTGCAACTAATGTGACATTTATTGTGACTACAACACTAAAATGATGGACCTTTTGAATGATCAATCTACATACGAACCTATCAGCACTCAACAGTGGGAGACGCTCACCAAAGACTTTCTATACAAAAGCAGACAAATACTCAAACGCACTAGAGAAGGGAAGAAACTTCTGTACTTGTTACCAAGCAACCCTAAACCAGCACACATGTATGGTTTACCCAAGACCCATAAACACAATATTCCTCTCAGACCAATCACGTCAGGAATAGGCAGTGCTCCACACAAACTAGCCGGAGTTCTTGCCAAACATCTTTCCTGCCTTCTGGGGACCATCAGCCCCGCTCATCTTAAACACTCAGGCGACCTTCTCAACCGCATCCGTAACCTCTCCATCCGTAACAAGAAACTAAGCAGTTTGGATGTGACTTCCCTCTTCACAAAAGTACCTACCAAAAAAGCCATCGAGGTTCTACGACGTAAAGTCAACCAGGACCTTAATCTTCCTTTACCTCCCGGAGATTTTGTTGACTTGATTGAACTCTGTGTTAACTTCAACTGTTTTTCCTTCAATAACAAGCTCTACAAACAAACCTACGGCATGGGAATGGGGTCCCCAATAAGTGCCGTCCTAGCCAACTTATACATGGAACACCTAGAGTCCGAACACTTCGCCAACATCATCCCTTCAAGCGTCACTTGGTTACGTTACGTGGACGATGTCCTCGTAATAACTCCAAGACGTTTTGATGTACGGGATCTTCAGGCGAGGCTCAACGCAGTTGAACCAGCGATTCAGTTTACACTAGAAGAAGAGTCCAATGACAAGCTACCTTTCCTCGACGTCCTCATTCACAAAGTAGACAACAACCTAAGATTTCAAGTTTATCGGAAACCCACCAATAAAAATGATCTCACACACTTCTATTCCAGTCAAGATACCAAGACCAAAAGAGGCATCATCATCGGGTTTTTCCTAAGAGCATACCGAATTTGTAGTCCTGAGTTTCTTGACGAGGAATGTACTTACATTCACCAAACATTCACTGAGTTACAATTTCCTTCTTTTTTCATCAAAGACTGCAAGAAAAGAGCTCTTCAGATCATCAATTCTCCACGCATCAACACCGCTCCCAACAAAGTTATAATTCTTCCCAACAGCCAGGTTGCACTAAACGTCTCAAAAGTACTTTCACAAGCTAACACCAGAGTCGCCATCGCTTCTACCACTTCAATAAAGGATCTAACCAGGACAAAACCCAAGCACCACGAACCAGTCAATGCAGGAGTTTACACTATACCCTGTGGAGGCTGTGACAAGATCTACGTAGGTGAAACAGCAAGAAACCTCGACACCCGCCTCAATGAACACATATACGCATGTAGGAACGACAACTTAAACAACGCCTGTGTACAACACCGAAATTCCACCAATCATCTTATGAAATTCAGAGACGCCCAATTAGTGATAAAAGAAACTAATTTCCGCACACGCAAGTGCCTTGAATCAGCACTGATCGCTGTTTCGAATACAATTAAACAAAACAACGGCAGCTTCACCATCTCCGAAGTCTTAGCAAGAATCCTCCTGAAAACAGTAAACCCTGCCATCACATAGTCTCTCCTGTTATACTACACAAAGCACAGAGAGTGAACACTGAAACAACCTGCCTCATTCCAGTTTATATTTGTCCAACCTATTTTTATGTTACCCAAGTAATAGCTTTTATATCCTTTTACTCATGTACGAATTAATTGCTTTTGTCACTACCACTACTACTACTACTACTACCACTAGTGAACATCGGAATGGTACCTCACTAGTATTCACCTCACTCTGAGCCTTTATATACCCTCAGTGTCCATGTATTGTTTGTAATGGCTTGATAAAGCTCCTGGAGAGCGAAACGTTGCCACAATAAATGTCACATTAGTTGCACTTGTGTCCTTTTACTTTACATATTGTCGGTAATTCTACCAACTTTATTGCCTAACTGTTGCCTATGTGTCTTACCTACCAACCTGTCGGTATTGTATACCATTTTGATGTTGAAGATTGAGACACTTATGCAGCATATGGGAATCTTTATTCAGGAAACGTTTCGCCACACAGTGGCTTCATCAGTCCAATACAAAGAGGAAGGCGTAAGGAGAAGAGGAGTATGAGGTAATCAGTCCCTCATACTCCTCCTCTCCTTACGCCTTCCTCTTTGTATTGGACTGATGAAGCCACTGTGTGGCGAAACGTTTCCTGAATAAAGATTCCCATATGCTGCATGTCTCAATCTTCAACTTGTCGATTTTTCAAGCCATTCATCACACATTTTGATGTTCAAAAACTTATCTACAAAACTTTCTTAAAAAAAATCCATCCAACGTTTAACGAGATGAAATAATTACATGCTTAACGAGGCGAAAACTAAGCGATATACGAGTTTTTTTGCGAGTGATTATACCCTCAATAGATTTTTTTAACCCGACTTCCAGGACTACATCAAAAGTAGACACAGAATAGAGAGAAGAGTCTCCAGGTTAACTGGACCAACCTGCTGATACAGGGCAGAAAAACGAGTGCCAGTGCTATCTCTGTCCACAGAAACATTCCCCTTTATGATTAAATATACACATCTATAGATCTGAGCTGAATAGTGGTGAGTGTTGGGAGACGAGGGTAAAGTAAGATCCGGGTATATGAGATAGTAGAGTGAGGGAGTGTGATGAGCAGGGAGGGGATGAGTGCGTGTGTGTGAGGGAACAGCAAGCACCACCAGGCAAGGAGCACCACCAGTGACACAGGAACAAGAAGAATCTTCAATAACCACCTCACACAAGCACAAGCCACCAGCTGCAATCAACCCAAGGAAGGAGATACATCACCACCACCACCACCACCACCACCACCACCATGAACCCAGCCAACATCCAGCCAACATTCATGGGTTTCTACAACAGTGTTGCCACATGCTTCAGGAAGTACACAGGTACGGTTCTATCAGTATTACTCCTACATATTATCAACTACGTTACAACACTGTACACAGAAAATACAAACTTGCCAGTACAGATTTCTAGCTTTGGATATTTTAAGATAGTGTTTCGCTAGGTGACCTGCTAAACCTTTACATTGAGCGAAACATCGTCACAATATGTTGCTATGTTGCAGTCTCGTCTTCAAGAAGAGCTGCGTACTGCCAGTAGTAACAGCCTTGGTATCCTAAGCTTACCCAGGTATCTTCAGGTATTCTAAGCTTACCCAGGTATCATCAGGTATTCTAAGCTTACCCAGGTATCCTAAGCTTACCCAGGTATCTTCAGGTATTCTAAGCTTACCCAGGTATCCTAAGCTTACCCAGGTATCCTAAGCTTACCCAGGAATCTTCAGGTATTCTAAGCTTACCCAGGTATCCTAAGCTTACCCAGGTATCTTCAGGTATTCTAAGCTTACCCAGGTATCCTAAGCTTACCCAGGTATCTTCAGTTATTCTAAGCTTACCCAGGTATCCTAAGCTTACCCAGGTATCTTCAGTTATTCTAAGCATACCCAGGTATCTTCAGGTATTCTAAGCTTACCCAGGTATCCTAAGCTTACCCAGGTATCTTCAGTTATTCTAAGCTTACCCAGGTATCTTCAGGTATTCTAAGCTTACCCAGGTATCTTCAGGTATTCTAAGCTTACCCAGGTATCCTAAGCTTACCCAGGTATCTTCAGGTATTCTAAGCTTACCCAGGTATCCTAAGCTTACCCAGGTATCTTCAGGTATTCTAAGCTTACCCAGGTATCCTAAGCTTACCCAGGTATCTTCAGGTATTCTAAGCTACCCACGTATCCTAAGCTTACCCAGGTATCTTCAGGTATTCTAAACTTACCCAGGTATCCTAAGCTTACCTAGGTATCTTCAGGTATTCTAAGCTTACCCAGGTATCTTCAGGTATTCTAAGCTTACCCAGGTATCCTAAACTTACCCAGGTATCTTCAGGTATTCTAGGTTACCCAGATATCCTAAGCTTACCCAGGTATCTTCAGGTATTCTAAGCTTACCCAGGTATCCTAAGCTTACCCAGGTATCTTCAGGTATTCTAAGCTTACCCAGGTATCCTAAGCTTACCCAGGTATCTTCAGGTATTCTAAGCTTACCCAGGTATCCTAAGCTTACCCAGGTATCTTCAGGTATTCTAAGCTTACCCAGGTATCTTCAGTTATTCTAAGCTTACCCAGGTATCTTCAGGTACTCTAAGCTTACCCAGGTATCCTAAGCTTACACAGGTATCTTCAGGCATTCTAAGCTTACCCAGGTATCCTAAGCTTACACAGGCATCTTCAGGCATTCTAAGCTTACCCAGGTATCTTCAGGTATTCTAAGCTTACCCAGGTATCTTCAGGTATTCTAAGCTTACCAGGTATCTTCAGGTATTCTAAGCTTACCCAGGTATCTTCAGGTATTCTAAGCTTACCCAGGTATCTTCAGGTATTCTAAGCTTACCCAGGTATCTTCAGGTATCCTAAGCTTACACAGGCATCTTCAGGTATTCTAAGCTTACCCAGGTATCTTCAGGTATTCTAAGCTTACCCAGGTATCTTCAGGTATTCTAAGCTTACCCAGGTATTCTAAGCTTACCCAGGTATCCTAAGCTTACCCAGGTATCTCCAGGTATTCTAAGCTTACCCAGGTATCCTAAGCTTACCCAGGTATCTTCAGGTATTCTAAGCTTGCCCAGGCATCCTAAGCTTACCCAGTTTCTCAACCACTTGACTTACCCTTCATGGTTTAGCAACAACACAGGAACAAATAGGATTTTGAACTTAAGTTAAGGAACCCTGTTTACACCCATTATTAAATTAAATTCTAATATATTTAGCAGTGTATTGATATCGCTGCCTATTTCCTGCTAGCTTAAGCTATTTATTGATGCTATCTTACAAATCTGCTATCGTGGCTAACTTCCGGTTTCATATCTTTGCAATCTTTTCCAACTTGCTATAACTAAGGTTGGTGTTATCATCGCTAACCTGCTACTATACAGGTCACTATCAACCCCTATCGTGGTATCATTGCTAACTTGCTACTATACAGGTCACTATCAACCCCTATCGTGGTATCATTGCTAACTTGCTACTATACAGGTCACTATCAACCCCTATCGTGGTATCATTGCTAACTTGCTAAGATCAACTATCAACCCCTATCGTGGTATCATTGCTAACTTGCTACTATACAGGTCACTATCAACCCCTATCGTGGTATCATTGCTAACTTGCTACTATACAGGTCATTATCAACCCCTATCGTGGTATCATTGCTAACTTGCTACTATACAGGTCACTATCAACCCCTATCGTGGTATCATTGCTAACTTGCTACTATACAGATCAACTATCAACCCCTATCGTGGTATCATTGCTAACTTGCTACTATACAGGTCACTATCAACCCCTATCGTGGTATCATTGCTAACTTGCTACTATACAGGTCACTATCAACCCCTATCGTGGTATCATTGCTAACTTGCTACTATACAGATCAACTATCAACCCCTATCGTGGTATCATTGCTAACTTGCTACTACACAGATCAACTATCAACCCCTATCGTGCTATCATCGCTAACTTGCTACTATACAGGTCACTATCAACCCCTATCGTGCTATCATCGCTAACCTGCTACTATACAGATCAACTATCAACCCCTATTATGCTAGTTCACTGCCAATCACACATGACTATCATCCGAACACTTCACAATGCAGTGATGGCATTTCACTAACTATATTCACAATTAGCTGCTCGTCACTGTCCATAAATCACAGTTTTCAACGATACAGTTTAATGAGCGGAAATACGCATGTATAATGAGTTAAAAATTAATGGAAAATCATTAAATAGCTTATATCTGTGCTGGCACACGAAGCTCTTGGAACAAGAGCCGACTAGTACTATTATATAATAATAATAATAATAATAATAATAATAATAATAATAATAATAATAATAATAATAATAATCTATTTTTACAAGTACATGATACAACTTATAGAGACCATAGCTGACGTTAGTGGCCTCCTAGATAATAAGCCCCTTGTTGTGCAGAGCATTTCGGGCAAATTGGGTCATTTTGGTCCCCAGGATGCGACCCACACCAGTCAATTAACACCCAGGTACCTACTTATTGCTAGGTGATCATGGACAGCAGGTGTCTTAAGGAAACACACCCTAGTGTTTCCACCCGTACCGGGGATCGAACCACGGACCTGAGTGTGTGAGCCGAGTGCGCTACTAACCGAGCTACGGGACACCTGAGACACTCAGGAAACGCCACGAGTGACTACCTGAGTCCTAATTAGGACGTATCTTAAATGCCTTCATCAGTACGTGTGTTCCTTGAACCTACAACCTGTCGCTACAGCTTGATCAAGTGATGTTTCTCTCGGTGTAGAGCTTTGAGAAAAAAATGCTTGCCTTTGTATAGAGCTTCAGCAATGCACGTTTCGCTCTGTTTCGATCTCAATAAAGGCAGTTTTTTTGCTCAGTCTAGTGCTAGCTCCACTGTTTTTATCGTCACTGAAAGGCGCTAAGCCCATTGAGGTGACAGCTGCTGGGGAATGGAACAGTCTTGAATTGAGTGCTTACTCTTTCAAAACAGTCTTGAATTGAGTGCTTACTCTTTAAAAAGTCTTGAATTGAGTGCTTACTCTTTAAAAAGTCTTGAACTGAGTGCTTACTCTTTGAAAAGTCTTGAATTGAGTGCTTACTCTTTCAAAACAGTCTTGAATTGAGTGCTTACTCTTTCAAAACAGTCTTGAATTGAGTGCTTACTCTTTCAAAACAGTCTTGAATTGAGTGCTTACTCTTTAAAAAGTCTTGAATTGAGTGCTTACTCTTTAAAAAGTCTTGAATTGAGTGCTTACTCTTTAAAAAGTCTTGAATTGAGTGCTTACTCTTTAAAAAGTCTTGAATTGAGTGCTTACTCTTTAAAAAGTCTTGAATTGAGTGCTTACTCTTTAAAAACAGTCTTGAATTGAGTGCTTACTCTTTCAAAACAGTCTTGAATTGAGTGCTTACTCTTTAAAAAGTCTTGAATTGAGTGCTTACTCTTTCAAAACAGTCTTGAATTGAGTGCTTACTCTTTCAAAACAGTCTTGAATTGAGTGCTTACTCTTTAAAAAGTCTTGAATTGAGTGCTTACTCTTTAAAAAGTCTTGAATTGAGTGCTTACTCTTTAAAAAGTCTTGAATTGAGTGCTTACTCTTTCAAAACAGTCTTGAATTGAGTGCTTACTCTTTAAAAAGTCTTGAATTGAGTGCTTACTCTTTCAAAACAGTCTTGAATTGAGTGCTTACTCTTTAAAAAGTCTTGAATTGAGTGCTTACTCTTTCAAAACAGTCTTGAATTGAGTGCTTACTCTTTAAAAAGTCTTGAATTGAGTGCTTACTCTTTCAAAACAGTCTTGAATTGAGTGCTTACTCTTTAAAAAGTCTTGAATTGAGTGCTTACTCTTTCAAAACAGTCTTGAATTGAGTGCTTACTCTTTCAAAAGTCTTGAATTGAGTGCTTACTCTTTAAAAAGTATTGAATTGAGTGCCTACTCTTTAAAAAGTCTTGAATTGAGTGCTTACTCTTTCAAAACAGTCTTGAATTGAGTGCTTACTCTTTCAAAACAATCTTGAATTGAGTGCTTACTCTTTCAAAACAGCCTTGAATTGAGTGCTTACTCTTTCAAAACAGTCTTGAATTGAGTGCTTACTCTTTCAAAACAATCTTGAATTGAGTGCTTACTCTTTCAAAACAGTCTTGAATTGAGTGCTTACTCTCTCAAAACAATCTTGAATTGAGTGCTTACTCTTTCAAAACAGTCTTGAATTGAGTGCTTACTCTCTCAAAACAATCTTGAATTGAGTGCTTACTCTTTCAAAACAGTCTTGAATTGAGTGCTTACTCTTTCAAAACAGTCTTGAATTGAGTGCTTACTCTTTCAAAACAGTCTTGAATTGAGTGCTTACTCTTTCAAAAGTCTTCAATTGAGTGCTTACTCTCCGGAGACCTTGACCATTGTTCCGGCACTTACAAGGCAAGCAGCTTACCCAGTCCTTGAGCTCATTCGCCTACTTAGTCCACAAGCATTCCAGCTTTGCTTGAAAATTCCTCTCCGAATTCTTGGAGGGCCTGGCTTCGTGTCCGGCATTCTTGGGACTTACTGACACGGGAGATGACGGCAGGCTAACCCGATCATCTAACATGATCTAAACGTTTCTTGATATTTTCTTTTACACCGTTGAGTTTACAGGCTAAGATCTGTTATCCTGTCACAGCTCTTTTACAGGCTAAGATCTGTTATCCTGTCACATCTCTTTTACAGGCTAAGATCTGTTATCCTGTCACATCTCTTTTACAGGCTAAGATCTGTTATCCTGTCACATCTCTTTTACAGGCTAAGATCTGTTATCCTGTCACAGCTATTTTACAGGCTAAGATCCTACTTCTGTTAATTTACAGGCTGAGAGCCTTTATCTTACGTCAGTTAATTTACAGGCTAAAAGTCTTTATCTTATCCCAGCTCATTTACAGGGCAAGTTACTATCATAATTTTATTACTACTGTTATAACCTCCAAACTGTTATCGTAACTTCTTGTGTTATAACTTAGCAAAGACGCCACTCTCACTACAGAGAAATGAACGTAACTAGATCCTTCAGCAAAACTGTATTCAAGACACCAAACAGATAACGATGAATTACAGCAGTTGACTGAAGGTTAATATAGGAGCCAAGGGCTAGAGATCAACCCCCACAGGTAGACCTTTTGTGAGAACTCTTTCTCTCTCCCTCTACCCTTCTCTTGTTACTGGTCAAGGGATCTTCAAATTCCCATGAAGATGCGTAATAATAATAATAATAATAATAATAATAATAATAATAATAATAATAATAATAATAATAATAATTACTTTCCCTCTCTCCACCCTTCTCTTTTACCTCCACATTATTTCCTCCTTAATTTGTCTCCTTTCCACTTTATGAGTGCTGCTAGCAATGCAGCCTGGCCCAGGAGCTGGAGGTCTGGTCCGGGTCCAACAGAGGCGGCTGTTGAATTAGGAACAATAGATGGGCAAACAACGGGATGATAACCCATTTTTCTCACCCATAAACCAACACGACATGTCCCGGAATAGAATTTCCTGAGCCGTGCCTGTGACCTGTTTTGAGGTTCTGATCTGATGCTAAACTCCCTCGAGTGAGGAGTCAACAAGGCTGTTGGTTCTAGCGGCCGGCAGGCTTAGTCATGAGAGCATGGGTAGTGGAGCATCCTTGGCAGCCAGGATGAGTACAGATGCAGCCTCTCGTGGCGTATCATCACCTTTAATACGCTGCCAGGCTCCAGTGGGACACCCCTCTCATGCTAACTGTTAGCAACACCACACACCCCCTAGGTCTTGCTGTATTGGTCACCCCTCTCTCTCACTACTTCCCTAACCCCCTTATACTTTACTGATACTTACACCTTAATCCCTTCCTGGTCCTACTGACACTTCCTTCCTCACAGCTTCACGGTATTACTACCACTTCTTCCCCTCACTTCTTCCTGATACTCATCACACTTCCTCACCTTTCCCTTGTAACTACTGCATACTAACTCTTGAACACCCATCCTGCCCTTACTTCCTCTGAAGCGGGAAGAGTCGAGCGACAAACACTAACAGAAAAGTATATATAAAAACCGTTAATACCCATTAACTGCATCTGGGATCATCGCCCTCGCGGCCCGATCTCAGACCAGGCCCCTTAAACTTTAAAGTTAATATAGGAATAAGAAATATTAGAGAAAAAATGATTTAGTGTACAGTTAATCGAAATAAAAGGCTACGGGATTACCGTGTCATCTTACGTGTTGGAGAGAGTATTGTTTTACTCTGCTTTATTGTAAAGATTTCAAGTATAGCTTTAGAGCGGAATAAAGTTGCTGGAGTTTAGGAAAGAATTATTATTATTTTTATTATTATTATCATCATTATCAGGGCAGTAAATACACAAGTGTAAAGACTAGTGAGTAACTGACACCTGCTGTTACTTTAGGTTTAAAACACACGAGTGCTGGAACCTAAGCAGCCCGGAGAGAGAGTACCTGAAGTCATCCCAGGATTGTGTTTACTCTCACTGTGTACACAGGGATGCTGCTGCCTCCGCGCACATCATGCTACCCACACACACGTTACCCACACGCACGTTACTCACACACCCATGCTACCCACACACATGTTACTCACACACCCATGCTACCCACACGCACGTTACTCACACACCCATGCTACCCACACACATGTTACTCACACACCCATGCTACCTACACACATGTTACTCACACACCCATGCTACCCACACACACGTTACTCACACTCCCATGCTACCCACACACACGTTACTCACACACCTATGCTACCCACACACACGTTACTCACACACCCATGCTACCCACACACACGTTACTCACACACCCATGCTGCCCACACGCACGTTACTCACACACCCATGCTACCCACACACACGTTACTCACACAACCATGCTACCCACACACACGTTACTCACACACCCATGCTACCCACACACACGTTACTCACACACCCATGCTACCCACACACACGTTACTCACACACCCATGCTACCCACACACACGTTACTCACACACCCATGCTGCCCACACGCACGTTACTCACACACCCATGCTACCCACACGCACGTTACTCACACACCCATGCTGCCCACACGCACGTTACTCACACACCCATGCTGCCCACACGCACGTTACTCACACACCCATACTACCCACACACACGTTACTCACACACCCATGCTACACACACCCATGCTGCCCACATACCCATGCTACACACACACACCCATGCTACACACACACACACACACACACACACCCATGATACGCACACACCCATGCTACCCACACACCCATGCTATCCACACATCCATGCTACCCACACACCCATGGTACCCACACACCCATGCTATCCACACACCCATGGTACCCACACACCCATGCTATCCACACACCCATGCTACCCACACAGCCATGCTACGCACATACCCATGCTACCCACACAACACCAGGACACACAACACCAGGGCACACAACACCAGGACACACAACACCAGGACACGCAACACCAGGACACGCAACACCAGGACACGCAACACCAGGGCACGCAACACCAAGACACACAACACCAGGACACACAACACCAGGGCACACAACAGGACACACAACACCAGGACACACAACAGGACACACACCAGGACACACAACACCAGGGCACACAACCCCAGGACACACAACACCAGGACACACAACACCAGGACACACAACACCAGGACACACAACACCAAGGCACACAACACCAGGGCACACAACCCCAGGACACACAACACCAGGACACACAACACCAGGACACAACACCAGGACACACAACACCAGGACACACAACACCAGGACACAACACCAGGGCACACAACACCAGGACACATAACATAAGAACATAAGAAAGGAGGAACACTGCAGGAGGCCTGTTGGCCCATACTAGGCAGGTCCTTTACAATTCATCCCACTAACAAAACATTTGCCCAACCCAATTTTCAATGCCACCCAAGAAATAAGCTCTGATGTGAAAGTCCCACTCAAATCCAACCCCTCCCACTCATGTACTTATCCAACCTAAATTTGAAACTACCCAAAGTCCCAGCCTCAATAACCCAACTAGGTAGACTGTTCCACTCATCAACTACCCTATTTCCAAACCAATACTTTCCTACGTCCTTTCTAAATCTAAACTTATCTAATTTAAATCCTTTACTGCGGGTTCTCTCTTGGAGAGACATCCTCAAGACCTTATTAATATTCCCTTTATTAATACCTATCTTCCACTTATACACTTCGATCAGGTCTCCCCTCATTCTTCGTCTAACAAGTGAATGTAACTTAAGAGTCTTCAATCTTTCTTCATAAGGAAGATTTCTAATGTTATGTATTATTTTAGTCATCCTACGCTGAATGTTTTCTAACGAATTTATGTCCATTCTGGAGACCAGAATTGAGCTGCATAATCTAGGTGAGGCCTTACTAATGATGTATAAAGCTGCAGTATGACCTCTGGACTTCTGTTGCTTACACTTCTTGATATAAATCCCAGTAATCTATTTGCCTTATTACGTACGCTTAGGCATTGCTGTCTTGGTTTAAGGTTGCTGCTCACCATAACCCCCAAGTCCTTTTCGCAATCTGTATGGCTAAGTTCTACATCATTTAACTTATAAGTACTAGGGTTATGGGCACTCCCAAGCTTCAGAACCTTGCATTTATCTACATTGAACTGCATCTGCCCCTTTTCTGACCAAGAATAGAGCTTGTTTAAATACTCCTGAAGTTCCATAACATCTACGTTTGAATCAATTATCCTACCTATCTTTGTGTCATCGGCGAATTTGCTCATATAACTAGTAATTCCTTCATCAAGATCATTGATATATATTATAAACAACAACGGGCCCAAGACTGATCCCTGTGGAACGCCACTTGTTACAGATCCCCACTCGGATTTAACCCCATTTATGGACACTCTCTGCTTCCTGTCAGTGAGCCATGACTCGATCCACGAGAGCACTTTTCCCCCAATGCCATGAGCTGCCACTTTCTTTAACAGTCTATGGTGCGGAACTCTATCAAGAGCCTTACTAAAATCTAAGTAAATAATATCAAATTCTTTATCGTGGTCAACAGCCTCAAAAGTTAATAAATTAGTTAGACAAGACCGGCCTCTTGTGAATCCATGCTGAGTATCATTAATCAAGCTATGCTTATCGAGATGGCTTCTTATAATCTCAGCTATAATTGACTCTAGTAATTTGCCTACAATTGAGGTCAGGCTTATTGGGCGGTAATTTGACGGTAACGACTTGTCCCCTGTTTTAAAAATAGGAATTACATTAGCCATCTTCCACATATCAGACACTACACCTGTTTGAAGAGATAAATTAAAAATATTAGTTAATAGTTCACAGAGTTCCATTTTGCATTCCTTAAGAACCCTTGAAAAAACCTCATCAGGACCCGGTGACTTATTTTGCTTCAGTCTGTCTATCTGCTTCACAACCATTTCACTAGTGACTGTGATGTTACATAATTTATCTTCTTCTAGCCCACTATAAAAATTAATTACTGGAATATTGTTAGTGTCTTCCTGTGTAAAAACTGAGAGAAAATAATTATTTAAAATCGAGCACATTTCATTCTCTTTGTCAGTAAGATGCCCATAGTTATTTTTAAGGGGACCTATCTTATCTCTGACTTTTGTTTTAGAATCCCTAGCAACTTTAATTTCATAGTCCCTTTTAGCTTTTCTTATCCCCTTTTTAATGTCCCTCTTAATGTCAATATACTGATTCATAAGATGACCCTCACCTCTTTTGATACGCCTATAAATTCCTTTCTTATGCCCTAGTAGATATTTGAGCCTATTATTCATCCATTTTGGGTCATTTCTATTTGATCTAATTTCTTTATATGGGATAAACGCTCTTTGAGCAGCATGTATAGTGTTCAGAAAACTGTCATATTGATAGCTCTCTTCGTTACCCCAGTCAACAGATGATAAGTGTTCTCTAAGCCCATCGTAATCTGCTAAGCGAAAATCGGGGACTGTTACTGAGTTATCGCTACTATCGTACTTCCATTCAATGCTAAATGTAATTGATTTGTGGTCGCTAGCACCCAGTTCCTCTGAAATTTCTAAATTATTAACAAGGGATTCATTGTTTGCCATAACTAAGTCAAGCAGGTTATTTCCCCTTGTAGGTTCTGTCACAAACTGCTTCAAAAAACAATCCTGAACTACTTCTAAGAAGTCGTATGATTCTAAATTCCCAGTCAAGAAATTCCAATCAATATGACTAAAGTTAAAGTCTCCTAGAATTACTACATTATCGTGCCTTGTGGCCTTAACAATTTCCTCCCATAGTAGTCTCCCTTGGTCCCTATCTAAGTTTGGGGGACGGTATATCACTCCTAAAATCAGTTTTTCATGCCCCTCTGAAAATTCTATCCAAACAGTCTCTGTATGTGTTACTTCAGACTTAATACCCGTTTTTATGCAACAGTTCAAGCGATCTCGGACATACAATGCCACCCCACCCCCCTTCCCGACACTTCTATCTACTTGGAACAATTGAAAACCCTGAATGTGACATTCTGCAGGCATGTCCCGACTTTTTTAATTAAACCACGTCTCAGTTAAGGTAAATACATCAATGTTACCTGCACTAGCAACTAATCTCAACTCATCCATCTTATTCCTAGCACTACGGCAATTAGCATAATAAACATTGAAAGACTCTCCTTTCTCTTTACCCTTCCTGCTCATTTCTGTTTTTCTACTAAACCTATTACTGTCCTTATCACCCAGTGCCACTGGCTTTTCAATATCTACCTCGTTCTGCTTATTACTAGTTCCCCTAGAACTCATAATATTATTACACTGGGACTTCACTGTTTTCCTGCCAAAACCCATACCAATAACTATTCCTAGTTTAAAGTCCTAACTGCTCCCTCCACTTCAGTTGCCAGTGCTACCACCCCAGACCTAGATAAGTGAACCCCGTCCCTGGCATACATGTCATTTCTGCCATAGAAGAGGTCCCAGTTGTCAATGAATGTTACAGGACACACAACACCAGGACACACAACACCAGGGCACACAACATCAGGGCACACAACACCAGGGCATACAACACCAGGACACACAACACCAGGACACACAACACCAGGACACACAACCCCAGGACACACAACCCCAGGACACACAACACCAGGACACACAACACCAGGACACACAACAGGACACACAACACCAGGACACACAACACCAGGACACACAACACCAGGGCACACAACACCAGGGCACACAACACCAGGACACACAACAGGACACACAACACCAGGACACACAACACCAGGACACACAACAGGACACACAACACCAGGACACACAACACCAGGACACACAACAGGACACACAACACCAGGACACACAACACCAGGACACACAACACCAGGACACACAACACCAGGACACACAACACCAGGACACACAACACCAGGACACACAACACCAGGACACACAACACCAGGACACACAACAGGACACACAACACCAGGACACACAACACCAGGACACACAACACCAGGGCACACAACACCAGGGCACACAACACCAGGACACACAACAGGACACACAACACCAGGACACACAACACCAGGACACACAACAGGACACACAACACCAGGACACACAACACCAGGACACACAACAGGACACACAACACCAGGACACACAACACCAGGACACACAACACCAGGACACACAACACCAGGACACACAACAGGACACACAACACCAGGACACACAACACCAGGACACACAACACCAGGGCACACAACAGGACACACCTGAGAGGGTCACACAAAGAATACAAGAGCAATCATCAAAGGACACACTAATTTTTTTATGAGTCAACATGATGCAACAGCAGCGACCCTTAACTTAGACAATCGTGAACTTGATGATCTTAAGTTGAACGATCATAAACTTGACAATCTTAAGTTAGAAGATCATAAACTTGACAATCTTAAGTTAGACGATCATAAACTTGACAATCTTAAGTTAGACGATCATAAACTTGACAATCTTAAGTTAGACGAATATAAACTTGAGAATCTTGGGTTAAAACATCAACATTCAACCCAATAAACACTGACACACACGAGAGAAAACACACACACACACACACACACACACACACACACACACACACACACACACACACACACACACACACACACACACACACACACACACACTAGGGATTCCACCTATAATAATCCACCTACAGCTTAGTTAGAAGCACCTGCAGCTCTCCCATGTAATCCCATGGGATTACTCCCACGTACAATCCTCTGCTGTAATCACTAATATTAATAACCCGGCCGTGAGCAGCACTTGAGCAATAACACTCCAGGCTTAATTATTCCGCAGATAATTATCCTGACACATAGCAGGTCATTACAATGATCACCGCACAGGTTATTGCAGAGGCCACCATACGGGTTAACACAGAGGTCACCACAGGGGCTAACACAGATGTCACCACAGGGGTTAACACAGAGGTCACCACACAGATTAACACAGAGGTCACCACAGGGCTTAACACAGAGGTCACCACACAGGTTAACACAGAGGTCACCACACAGGTTAACACAGAGGTCACCACACAGGTTAACACAGAGGTCACCACACAGGTTAACACAGGGGTCCCCACACAGGTTAACAGAGGTCACCACACAGGTTAACACAGAGGTCACCACACAGGTTAACACAGAGGTCACCACACAGGTTAACACAGGGGTCACCACATAGGTTAACACAGAGGTCACCACACAGGTTAACACAGAGGTCACCACAGGGCTTAACACAGAGGTCACCACACCGGTTAACACAGAGGTCACCACAGGGCTTAACACAGAGGTCACCACACCGGTTAACACAGTCACCACAGAGGTCACCACACAGGTTAACACAGAGGTCACCACAGGGCTTAACACAGAGGTCACCACAGAGCTTAACACAGAGGTCACCACACAGGTTACCACAGAGGTCACCACACAGGTTACCACAGAGGTCACACAGGTTAACACAGGGGTCACCACAACTTCCAACAAAGCAGACTGTGAAAGATGCAACTGGCGTCTACATATTCTTCCTTAATGGATATACAGACTGTGTGTGGTCTAAATATTACCGGACGGAGGATCGAGCCTTCACCACTACTTATAATGTGCCCATACCATTTTAATACCTCGTAGAAACTAAGAGTTCCTCTGGTGAATGTATATTATTATTACAATCAAGGGGGAAGCGCTAAACCCGGAGGATTATACAGCGCCTGGGGGGGGGGGGAGTGTTGTGGAAGGCATTCAGGCTTAATTCGGGGAACTGGAGCACAGATCCAATTCCCTAAATCAAGAGCCCCTCACCAACATCAAGGAACCTTCCTTGAGGGGGGGGGTGAATGCATAGATCACCTGAAGAATTATATCCAAACAAACTGTAAACACACACAAATGCAGTATCATGCGACTTTTTACTGTCAAAGTTTCGCCTCGTGCGTGGGCAAAACGTTGGTAAACACATAATAAAACCCAATAACGGATCGTATTATACTGCATCTCTGTTTGCTTCTCTCCTAAAGTTTATGCTATAGAACCTATTAGGTTAGTTAGTAAAATTAACTAAGTTTGCCTTAATTTTAATGTTATATTACGTTACTAAATGTTAATAAAAAAAACACTTATATGGAAAAGTGCAAAACTTAAGTTGGTCCGACTCCATGAAGAACAGGATTTAAAAGTGACGATCTACTGAAGTGTGGAGGTTAGGTTAGGTTAGGTTAGGTTAGGTTAGGTAAGGCAAGGTAAGGTAAGGTAAGGTATGGTAAGGTAAGGTAAGGTAAGGTTAGGTAAGGTTAGTTTGGGTTAGGTTAGGTTAGGTTAGGTTAGGTAAGGCAAGGTAAGGTAAGGTAAGGTAAGGTAAGGTTAGGTTAGGTTAGGTTAAGTTAGGTTTGATTAGGTTAGGTTAGGTTAGGTTAGGTTAGGTTAGGTTAGGTTAGGTTAGGTTTGGTTTGATTAGGTTAGGTTAGGTTAGGTTAGGTTAGGTTAGGTTTGATTAGGTTAGGTTAGGTTAGGTTTGGTTTGATTAGGTTAGGTTAGGTTAGGTTAGGTTTGGTTTGACTAGGTTAGGTTAGGCTCGTCAGGAAACAGGATAAGTGTTTCCTGGCGCGGGTCTTAGTCATATGATGACCCACAACTGGAGTTTTTGGTCATTTGACCGAGGCCTTCTACTGGCTTACC
The DNA here is from genome assembly GCF_038502225.1 of Cherax quadricarinatus. NCBI lineage: Eukaryota > Metazoa > Arthropoda > Malacostraca > Decapoda > Parastacidae > Cherax > Cherax quadricarinatus. The sequence continues at coordinate 8,709,197 of NC_091388.1, read as the reverse complement.
CATCCACCCCTTTAAAAATTATAGACACTTGTAGTATGGAGTATTGTACGTCAGTGTGACTTTGTAAATGGTCCAAATCGGACCGAAACGTCGTGGAAAGCTCCTCTCTGCTATGTGCAGCTTGTGAGAAATGTTATATGGCATACAGCTCTGAAATTCACCGGGATTCCGGAGAAGATTGATCCTTCAACTCAGCTACTAAGACATGATAATTATGGTCAATCCTACTAGCAAAGATATATTTCTTCGTCTGCCTGGCGTAAAGGATATATTTCACATATTTAAAGAGTTTGAGAGGTACCTTTCCAAGTCTGCCAGGCGTTAAGAGTATGTTCCATCTATCACGCCTGAGATGAATCAACACATGTGCGCCATCTATTGAGTGCGGATAACACACACTTCATCTATCGAGAGTGAAGGAAACCAAACACACACACCTCCATCTATCGAGAGTATTGGAAACCAAACACACACACCTCCATCTATCGAGAGTATTGGAAACCAAACACACACACCTCCATCTATCGAGAGTATTGGAAACCAAACACACACACCTCCATCTATCGAGAGTATTGGAAACCAAACACACACACCTCCATCTATCGAACGTATTGGAAACCAAACACACACACCTCCATCTATCGAGAGTATTGGAAATCAAACACACACACCTCCATCTATCGAGAGTATTGGAAACCAAACACACACACCTCCATCTATCGAGAGTATTGGAAACCAAACACACACACCTCCATCTATCGAGAGTATTGGAAACCAAACACACACACCTCCATCTATCGAACGTATTGGAAACCAAACACACACACCTCCATCTATCGAGAGTATTGGAAACCAAACACACACACCTCCATCTATCGAAACCAAACACGCTAAATTTCCTCCTGCTTATGAGGACGGAAAAAACGTGGAGGACAAAAGTGGGTTAATTAGCTGTGGCCACTAATTAGGGGGTCGCCGCCCCCTCTGACAAAAACAAAAGCCGGTCAAAACTATTTTTAAGTTCAAAGAACTGAGGAAGATCCACTGCCACACACTGCAGAGACAGTAAATGATTCACACCTTGAATAACACCCATATATAACAAACTTTAATGGGTGAATAACCAGTCATTGAATAAGCAACGAGTGTATACAGAACAAGTGTATAAACCATACCACGGGTGGGGTTTGAACCCGCGGTTAGAGAGTCTCAGAACTCCAGTGGCTAACGCGACGGTCTGAAGTTTTGAGACTGTCTGACCACGGGTGGGGATTTGAACCCGCGGTTAGAGAGTCTCAGAACTCCAGTGGCTAACGCGACGGTCTGAAGTTTTGAGACTGTCTGACCACGGGTGGGGGTTTGAACCCGTGGTCAGACAGTCTCAAAACTTCAGACCGTCGCGTTAGCCACTGGAGTTCTGAGACTCTCTAACCGCTGGTTCAAACCCCACCCGTGGTATGGTTTGTTTGCAATCGTGTCATTACGATTTCGTGAGTCAAGTGTATTAAGACTGTTTAACACAGTAATCCCTGGGGGTAAAGCCCTGGCTGGGAGCCACAGAATGGATATCCAACATCTGGAGTCGCTCGCTGCATCTTCAAGTACCAAATAGATCCTGCAGGTAACCTGCACCTTGACAGGTAACAAGTAATCTACAGGTCATAGCTGGTAACAAGGGAATAAGATGGGAAATGTCATGGCGATATCGACAAGATCACAAGGGAACAAAATTAACTCTCTCTTACTGAGACAACGTTTCGCTCCGTGTAGAGCGCTACAGAGCGAAACATTGTCTTGATAAAAGCTTACTTTTAATGTTACATATCGAGTTTTCCTACTCTAGAAGCCCGGTCCTGGGACAGGCTCATCTGGTGCTTGCCTGGTTAACCAGGTTGTTGCTGCTGGTGGCCCACTGACCCACATATCCATCACAGCCTGGTTTACCATGGGTGTCCCGTACCAAGGATATGGTAGGATAGGGTGGGATAAAACTGTATGTGTATGTGTGTGTGTGTATGTGTGTGTGTGTGTGTGTGTGTGTGTGTGTGTGTGTGTGTGTATATATATATATATATATATAGTATATATATATAGTATATATATATAGTATATATATATATGTCGTGCCGAATATGTAAAATTGGTCAATTAGCAAGAACTCATTTAAAATTAAGTCCTTTCCGAAATTTTCTCTTATACGTTTAAAGATATATTTTTTTCATTAATGTTAATGTAAAAAATTTTTAATTTTTCACCAAAAGAATCTTAGAAAACTTACCTAACCTTATTATAACAAGAACAATTTATTTTAGCTTAACCCAACTAAATATATTTTAGATTTGTTTACAATAATTTAATACTAAACAAACACAGTGAAATATATTTTTTTCGTTAGGTTCAGAATGATTTTGGCGAAATTATTGCATACACAAATTTTCACTTGTCCTATATGGCAAGATGAGCGTTGCTATTTAAGCCAAGATCGCAAGTTCTGCCTATTCGGCACGACATATATATATATATATATATATATATATATATATATATATATATATATATATATATATATATATATATATATATATATATATATATATATATACATGCAATAAGATCACAGTAAACAGGTAATTTCAAAATATGCAAAACAACCACTCTGAAAGAATAGAGAAATTCCAAGCGCTTTCGTGACTACTCACATTATCAAGGAACTATCATAGTTCCTTGATAATGTGAGTAGTCACGAAAGCGCTTGGAATTTCTCTATTCTTTCAGAGTGGTTGTTTTGCATATATATATATGTATATATATAAAAAACTGGTGCTGAATAGATGACATGCAGCCTTAATTACCCTCGTGTAGTTAATAGGCTTGCAATCCAATTAAGTACCAGTGTTTTCTGCAATTTGTGCCTGTGTTTATACGATAAGGTGGACGAAAGGCAGGTTTAAGTGTCTCTCGAGAAGCCTCTTCAAGAATTACAACTTCAAGGCTGATTAGCTGGCTCGCGTGCAGTTATCACCAATTACCTTGATATTAAAGGTACACACCCACTAACAACACACACGTGTGCAAGACCTGTCTATGGAGTTCAAACACTTTTCAAGACTCAGGGACTGACCACCTCAAAATTACTTCAAGACTGAGGAACTAGTCATCTTTTTCTCTGTCTTCAATGTTGACATCACCTGTGTGATGGATAGACACAGACTGCTAAAGCAAGTGAAACATTTCGCCAACAAAGATATCCTTGAGTTACAGATGAGTCTTACTCATCGACCAATTGTCTGATTCACCAGGGCATCAAAGATAAGACTGGTCTAAGACCGGGCTGCAGGGGAAACGACCCTCTGAGCCACAGATGCAGATAGATGGGACTACCACATCGGCTGACTGGCTAATCAACTTCCCCTTGTTAATATTCTCACCGTCTTACCTTAACTCTCTTCTCTTTTCTCCTCTCCTGCCTCTCTCCACCCTATTCCTTCGTTATCCCTTCTTACTCCTCTCCCTTACGTCGTAATCCCTTTCCCAGTGTCTCTTCTTAGCTCTTAATCCATGACCATTAATCCAAGTGACACCACAAACACACACACACACACACACACACACACACACACACACACACACACACACACACACACACACGTCCCCTTTCTCTTGGGTTTACCATCTGCTGTTTCCCACAAACACAACCCAGTATTTTAATCTGTTTCACCTTGCTTTCGTTAAGTTAGATTACATTTGTTGACACCACACACACACACACACACACAGCCATGCCAGTGACTGATGCTATTTAAAGCGCTGGTGTTGCTGCTGATGCTACCACTGCTACTTCTGCTGCAGGTGCTGTTACCGCTGCACAAGTCACAGTGAGCACCAGGGGGAGTCTTCATCAGAAGGCAGCTGGCAGGATCAGCACTGAGAGACCTCCTCACCTCATTAACAATTCTTGCGTCCTCAGCGCAATCTTTACAGTCCACTGATGGAAGATAATCAGCATTTTTATATAAGCAACGAGTTCTTCAACGACTGGATACCCTCACGAGCGACTCTCAGCTCACAATGATCCTTCAGATCATCAATCCCAAGGCCCGGCTCAAACCAAGCCTCCTAAATTGATTTTAAATTAGATTTTGAGGCCGAAGAGGCTAGGTTATATATTTATACGCAAAGGCGTATGAATAATCAAAGAGACCTAGGAACTAGGCCCAAAAGGGTCACGATAATATATAAGAATAGAAAGTTAAATACAGTGACTGGAACAATACACAAATAACCCGCACATAGGATAGAGAAGCTTACCACGACGTTTCGGTCTGACTTGGACCATTTACAAGTCACACTGACACAGGAAGGTGAGGGAGCCAGTATATATAGGCGAGGGGGCCAAGGACGGGACAAAGAGGAAGAAAGAAATGGAGTAGTGGTAGTGGAAGTATAAGTAGTAGTAGTAGTAGTAGTAGTAGTAGTAGTAGTAGTAGTAGTAGTAGTAGTAGTAGTAGTAGTAGTAGTGGTGGTGGTGGTGGTAGTCATAAGCTTCTCTCTCGTGTGTGAAGAGAATAAATTAATAAACATTTACAATTGTTTCCTCATTTACAAGCAAATTAGGAAGTTAATATCACAGAAATGTAATAATATATTCAGCTGACAGATTAATAAAAACGAAGTATCAGAGAGTGTCAGAAAATTACCAAGGACTTCGTACATTTTTAAAAGACAAGTGTAATTATTTCTGACAAGTGAGAACCCTGAAGACCTGTCAGGGAGAATGTAAACATTTTACCTGCAATTTACTGGTGCAAAATATACGAATATATATTAATGACGGGCGACTCGCCATTCATACACACTTTTTAAGATTCATTATTCAAATTTCCTGAAACTCGTTTCAATATCAATGCTTTCTTAATTAGATAAAAATTATACGCAAGAAGAGTGTCAGAACTGCATAAAGGAGAGATGAAAGCAGAAGAGAAGTGTGGAGTATGTGAAGGGAGGGTGTTGAAGAGGCAGTTGGGAAATGAAGGCAGGAGGAAAGGGAAGCCAGGAGGGAAGTAAAGGCAGGAGGGAAGGGAAGGCAGGAGAGAAATGAAGGCAGGAGCGAAGGGAAGGCAGGAGGGAAGGGAAGGCAGGAGGGAAGGGAAGGCAGGAGGGAAGGAAAGGCAGGAGCGAAGGGAAGGCAGGAGGGAAATGAAGGCAGGAGGGAAATGAAGGCAGGAGGGAAGGGAAAACAGGGAGGTAAGCCGAGGAAAGAACTACAGGCTGTCTCACTCGTAGGAAGCCCCGTAGTTGCAACTGTCTTGTATGTATATTATGCCTGAAGTAAACGATAACTTAGGGACTCCTACGAGTAAAAGGCCCCGAGTTATCGTTTGGTACAGATATACAAGCAAGATGGCTACAACTACGGGAGTACCAACTCAGGGCCTCCTACGAGTGAACACACTACAGAACCTGACCATCACCAGCAAAAGCCACGTGTTACAAGAGAACATTAAAGCCACGCTGGTGACGACAAGACCCCTTTAACAGAGGCAGCAGCCACGCTGCCCTACTACTACTGTTTACCCTCCAAGGTCGTGGTTCCCACCCCTCCCTAACCTGCCACACCTCTCACACGCCCCCTTACCTGTCCCGCCTCTGCCACGCCACACCCACCCACCTGCTTCCCTCTCCACCCACTTCACTGCTCCACCTCACCCACATACTACTTTGACAGATGTATTCTTCTTACTTAACCTGTTATTGGTCACCAGGGTTTTCGTAACCTATCAGCCTACACACATCCATACAAACATTCTCTGTGACATACCTGTTATTGGTCACCAGGGTTTTTGTAGCCTATTACCCTAGTCTGGGACCTGTGACCTGAGACCTGAGGTCTGAGGTCTAGCTTCCAGCTACAGCAAATAATTTACCATCGCTGACAAAACATCACCTTATCAACTATTTTGAAAACCTTCAAGTTGGTCGACTTTCTCTGTTTTCGGAAGAAAAAGAACAAGAAGAATTTTGGGGGGATTATTAACCCCGGAGATTTAAAACCCCAGGTTAACAGATGAAAGCCAAGCAGCGTGGCTTATCTCCATTTGTCGTTAGATCCTTCCCAGGATGCCACCCACGACACTATCTCCTAGATGTCTATTTACTCTTAAATGCCGACGACAGGGGTCTTGATCCGAGGAACTGAAACTACTCTCCCCCTGCACGAAACCTGATTATCATTCCCCAGGCGCTGTATGACCTCTCAGAGGGGAAAAAAAAGAATTTTTTTCCTTGCTACTTCCACTCGGTTTCATTCTCTTCTTTTCCCCTAGCCACTCTTCCCCTCGCCACCCTTCCTTCCCCTCACTTGAGCTTGGTGTGGGCCAGGAGTCATCAATCTGTGCTCACTCCGTGTGTGTTTCACACATGGCCGACCAACCCTGTCAATCTTCTACCTCTCAGCATCACACATCAACTACCTATCTCACCACTACCACCACCACCACAATCACAACTACCACTACATCTCTCATCTCACAACAATCTCCTCATCTCTGCCAAGATGACTAACTACCACCACAATCACAACTACATCTCTCATCCCACAACAATCCCCTCATCTCTGCCAAGATGACTAACTACCACCACAATCACAACTACATCTCTCATCCCACAACAATCCCCTCATCTCTGCCAGCATGTCTAACCACCACTACCACAATCACATCTCCCATCTCGCCACAATCCCCTCATCTCTCTCAGGATGATCTCAGAGCGAAATAGGAGGACGTGACGGAGATCAAACTGCTACTAAACCTGGAGGAATCTAAGGCAGGAATCATAACAGCTGGAAACGAGAAGACACACAGGTGGTTCATCTCTAGCTGGCTCAGAGCACCATCCTGCTCTTACTACTATACTCGTGCACACGAACCACGTTTCGCCCACAGTGGGGCACAAAGATACGAGGTTTCGCCCACAGTGGGGCACAAAGATACGAGGTTTCACCCACAGTGGGCTTTATGAAGTACTTTATAGAGCCCCACTGTGGGTGAAACCTCGTATCTCTGTGCCCCACTGTGGGTGAAACCTCGTATCTCTGTGCCCCACTGTGGGTGAAACCTCGTATCTCTGTGCCCCACTGTGGGTGAAACCTCGTATCTCTGTGCCCCACTGTGGGTGAAACCTAGTATCTCTGTGCCCCACTGTGGGTGAAACCTAGTATCTCTGTGCCCCACTGTGGGTGAAACCTCGTATGATGACATTAACCAAGCCTGAAGTATTGACACACCACTACACCATTCTGTATATTTGTGTAGCCACTTTGTCTGCCCTTTTTACGTACCTTATACACACCTTGTATATATTATACAAACTGTATGTTTCTGTTTTCAGCTTGTACATACCGTTTACGTTTCTGTATTTAGCTTATAGATACCGCTTACGTTTCTGTATTTAGCTTAAAGATACCGTTTACGTTTCTGTATTTAGCTTATAGATACCGTTTACGTTTCTGTATTTAGCTTATACATACAGTTTACGTTTCTGTATTTAGCTTATACATACCGTTTACGTCTCTGTATTTAGCTCATAGATACCGTTTACGTTTCTGTATTTAGCTTATAGATACCGTTTACGTTTCTGTATTTAGCTTATAGATACCGTTTACGTTTCTGTATTTAGCTTATAGATACCGTTTACGTCTCTGTATTTAGCTCACAGATACCGTTTACGTTTCTGTATTTAGCTCATAGATACCGTTTACGTTTCTGTATTTAGCTTAAAGATACCGTTTACGTTTCTGTATTTAGCTTATAGATACCGTTTACGTTTCTGTATTTAGCTTATAGATACCGTTTACGTCTCTGTATTTAGCTCATAGATACCGTTTACGTTTCTGTATTTAGCTCATAGATACCGTTTACGTTTCTGTATTTAGCTCATAGATACCGTTTACGTTTCTGTATTTAGCTCATAGATACCGTTTACGTTTCTGTATTTAGCTCATAGATACCGTTTACGTTTCTGTATTTAGCTCATAGATACCGTTTACGTTTCTGTATTTAGCTCATAGATACCGTTTACGTTTCTGTATTTAGCTTATACATACAGTTTACATTTCTGTATTTAGCTTACACATACAGTTTACATTTCTGTATTTAGCTTAAACAGATTTTGCATACTTCTGTGTTTAGCTCATACAGAACTTGTATAGAGAATAAAATGCATAATACCGTGACTAGAACAATACACAAACAACCAGTACATAGGAGACAGAAACTAATGACGATGTTTCTGTCCAACATAGACCATTAACTAGTTACATATACTTGTGTATTCAGCTCATACAGACCTTGTATACTTCTGTATGTGGATTCTTCGTGCAGCAGTGTGAGTTAAGGATGCTGACGACTGTTTCCCGGGATACGTCAGAGCGTTTTTAATTTTGCTCAGTTAAATGTCTTGTTTACACTGGCAATTTTGCAGGTTCTCTGCGCATTTATTCTTATACTTCACTCAGACTACGTCGGTTTACGTGTGGCCAGTAGTAACAGCCTGGCTGATCAGACCCTGATCCACCACGATGCCTGGTCTCAGACCGGGCCGCGGGGGCGTTACTCCTGAAACCTTCTCCAGGTATACTCTCCAGACCGTGATGGGAAAATAATGTATACGAGATTATGTCTGTGATAAGTTCCTCACAGTTCGTAAAGATCACACGTTGGTGTATATTCACTGCTAGCAAGTTTTCTGATCAGCTGGTGTTGAGAAAACTTTTCCCAGAGATATGTTTGTTCTCTGGGAAGCCTCTCTTGTGCCTAGCATCTTTCTAGGTTTGTAGATGAATGGTTCAGAGAACCGACACGTTGTTAGACACATGTGCAACTCTTGGGTATCTTTATTGAGGAAACGTTTCGCCACACAGTGGCTTCATCAGTCCATACACAGGAGAAACGTGAAGAACAGGAGGAGAATGAGGTAATCAGTCCCTCAACCTTGGTCGATGTGGTCAGTCCATCAATCTTGAATAGAATACGGCATATGAGCGGAGAAGCAGCTTATAAACCGTATGGCAGGAGAGGTGCAGCAGTCGTAGGTGGTGTCACATTTGTCCAATGTGGAAGTTTATCCTTTGTATGGACTGATGAAGCTACTGTGTGGCGAAACGTTCCCTTAATAAAGATACCCAAAAGTTGCACATGTGTCTAATTTAACATCTTTATAGGTATTGTTTCGATGTAATGCCGGTGTTTACCATCTTCCATCTAACACTCGCAAGGCTGAAATCTCCAAGGAGGATGTTAAGTATAGGATTTTCAAGGCTTTCCAGACAGCTTTCTCTCTGGAGAATGACAGACTTTTGCACACATTCTTCAACTTGTCGGCTTTCTAAACCACTTATATCACAGCTGTCTCTCTAAATCTATTCTGTGGTTTCCTTTGCCGTTGCTGACAGCGCTTTAAACACAAATTATAAGACTCCCTAAATCACTGGATCACTTGATTATTTCAACAGCTCTGTACAACATGCGAGAAGGAACACTGCAACAGGCCTACTGGCCTATGCGAGGCAGGTCCAATTCTCCCACCGGCTTAAGCCAATGCCTTGACCTAGTGAGGTCAGACACGTCACTTAAGGAAGGAATACTATTAGCACATGCTAGTCAGGTCCAACTCACACCCACCCACAACAACTCGTGTATTTATCCAACTCACACAACACATCACAACATAAACAAAGTAGCCGACACACAATTACCGATATTCTATCCTTAACAACTCCAACACACAGGTAACAGCACTCTCACAAGTATCTTTAAGTAGATATAGATTTTTTTTTTTTTTTTTTTATTATCACACCGGCCGATTCCCACCAAGGCAGGGTGGCCCGAAAAAGAAAAACTTTCACCATCATTCACTCCATCACTGTCTTGCCAGAAGGGTGCTTTACACTACAGTTTTTAAACTGCAACATTAACACCCCTCCTTCAGAGTGCAGGCACTGTACTTCCCATCTCCAGGACTCAAGTCCGGCCTGCCGGTTTCCCTGAATCCCTTCATAAATGTTACTTTGCTCACACTCCAACAGCACGTCAAGTATTAAAAACCATTTGTCTCCATTCACTCCTATCAAACACGCTCACGCATGCCTGCTGGAAGTCCAAGCCCCTCGCACACAAAACCTCCTTTACCCCCTCCCTCCAACCCTTCCTAGGCCGACCCCTACCCCGCCTTCCTTCCACTACAGACTGATACACTCTTGAAGTTATTCTGTTTCGCTCCATTCTCTCTACATGTCCGAACCACCTCAACAACCCTTCCTCAGCCCTCTGGACAACAGTTTTGGTAATCCCGCACCTCCTCCTAACTTCCAAACTACGAATTCTCTGCATTATATTCACACCACACATTGCCCTCAGACATGACATCTCCACTGCCTCCAGCCTTCTCCTCGCTGCAACATTCATCACCCACGCTTCACACCCATATAAGAGCGTTGGTAAAACTATACTCTCATACATTCCCCTCTTTGCCTCCAAGGACAAAGTTCTTTGTCTCCACAGACTCCTAAGTGCACCACTCACTCTTTTTCCCTCATCAATTCTATGATTCACCTCATCTTTCATAGACCCATCCGCTGACACGTCCACTCCCAAATATCTGAATACGTTCACCTCCTCCATACTCTCTCCCTCCAATCTGATATTCAATCTTTCATCACCTAATCTTTTTGTTATCCTCATAACCTTACTCTTTCCTGTATTCACCTTTAATTTTCTTCTTTTGCACACCCTACCAAATTCATCCACCAATCTCTGCAACTTCTCTTCAGAATCTCCCAAGAGCACAGTGTCATCAGCAAAGAGCAGCTGTGACAACTCCCACTTTGTGTGTGATTCTTTATCTTTTAACTCCACGCCTCTTGCCAAGACCCTCGCATTTACTTCTCTTACAACCCCATCTATAAATATATTAAACAACCACGGTGACATCACACATCCTTGTCTAAGGCCTACTTTTACTGGGAAAAAATTTCCCTCTTTCCTACATACTCTAACTTGAGCCTCACTATCCTCGTAAAAACTCTTCACTGCTTTCAGTAACCTACCTCCTACACCATACACTTGCAACATCTGCCACATTGCCCCCCTATCCACCCTGTCATACGCCTTTTCCAAATCCATAAATGCCACAAAGACCTCTTTAGCCTTATCTAAATACTGTTCACTTATATGTTTCACTGTAAACACCTGGTCCACACACCCCCTACCTTTCCTAAAGCCTCCTTGTTCATCTGCTATCCTATTCTCCGTCTTACTCTTAATTCTTTCAATTATAACTCTACCATACACTTTACCAGGTACACTCAACAGACTTATCCCCCTATAATTTTTGCACTCTCTTTTATCCCGTTTGCCTTTATACAAAGGAACTATGCATGCTCTCTGCCAATCCCTAGGTACCTTACCCTCTTCCATACATTTATTAAATAATTGCACCAACCACTCCAAAACTATATCCCCACCTGCTTTTAACATTTCTATCTTTATCCCATCAATCCCGGCTGCCTTACCCCCTTTCATTTTACCTACTGCCTCACGAACTTCCCCCACACTCACAACTGGCTCTTCCTCACTCCTACAAGATGTTATTCCTCCTTGCCCTATACACGAAATCACAGCTTCCCTATCTTCATCAACATTTAACAATTCCTCAAAATATTCCTTCCATCTTCCCAATACCTCTAACTCTCCATTTAATAACTCTCCTCTCCTATTTTTAACTGACAAATCAATTTGTTCTCTAGGCTTTCTTAACTTGTTAATCTCACTCCAAAACTTTTTCTTATTTTCAACAAAATTTGTTGATAACATCTCACCCACTCTCTCATTTGCTCTCTTTTTACATTGCTTCACCACTCTCTTAACCTCTCTCTTTTTCTCCATATACTCTTCCCTCCTTGCATCACTTCTACTTTGTAAAAACTTCTCATATGCTAACTTTTTCTCCCTTACTACTCTCTTTACATCATCATTCCACCAATCGCTCCTCTTCCCTCCTGCACCCACTTTCCTGTAACCACAAACTTCTGCTGAACACTCTAACACTACATTTTTAAACCTACCCCATACCTCTTCGACCCCATTGCCTATGCTCTCATTAGCCCATCTATCCTCCAATAGCTGTTTATATCTTACCCTAACTGCCTCCTCTTTTAGTTTATAAACCTTCACCTCTCTCTTCCCTGATGCTTCTATTCTCCTTGTATCCCATCTACCTTTTACTCGTTATCTGTATATTAAAGTAACCAAGGATGAACCTAATATCAACAATACGTCCTTAACTATTTACGATAACTACGTGTTTGTTAACATTCCAGGTACCAATACACTTACAATATCTCTCATGTTTACAGTATCGAGAGAAAAAAAGCAAGAGAGAGAGAGAGAGAGAGAGAGAGAGAGAGAGAGAGAGAGAGAGAGAGAGAGAGAGAGAGAGAGAGAGAGAGAGAGAGAGAGAGAGAGGTAGATCCCCAGCCTTAATTACGACAGTGTCTGACGTGAGCACAGAGCCCTTGCAGCCAAGGAAGAATAAAATACAATATACCGTGGCTGGAAGTCACAAATAACTGCACTTTCGGGAGGAAATACGATGTTTCGGCCAGTCTTATACCTTCGTGACTTGATAACGATCCAGGATGGAACGAAACGTCTAGAATTTCGTTCGTAAGATAAATTTATTTGTAACCTACAGTTATTATTGTCGCTTTAATGTAAGATTCTTCGATGCTAATATTGTCACTTCCCTGTAAGACTTTTTGTGGTTATTACTGTCACTTCCCTGTAAGATTTTTCGTGACTAATACTGCCACTTTCCTGTATGATTCTGTGACTAATATTGTCACTTTCCTGTAAGATTTTTGGTTACCAAGGCAACCTCAACTCTCCTACCATGCAAACATTACATCACCCAGGATGAACACGGAGGGGAAGGAAAGAAGTAAGAAGGAATGGGAACTGAAGAGGAAGAACAGGAGAGGGTGAGGGGAAGAAGAGGGACGAGGGAATAAAAGTAGGTAGGGGAAAGGGAGGAATGAAACACATGGTGGAAAGGGAGGACAGAGTCAAGAAACAGAGAGAAATTGAGGCATGAGGGAGAGGGGAGGAGAAGGGTGAGGGAGACAGGAATTATTATAATCAAAAAGAAGCGCTAAACCACAAGGGCTATACAGCGGGGAGACAGGAAGAGAAGACAAAGAAGGCGGAAGTCGTGTAATAAGAGAGAGACACACACACACACACACACACTAATGAGGGGCCCACTAGAAAATGTCCATTAATCATGACCATTAATCACTACCTTCTCCCCCTTCCTTGGTAAATAACCAAGCGAGTCCTGACTTACTTATCACCAAAATTACCCTTCAACTGTAATAACTACCTCAGCGAAAAAGAAAAAACTTTATTTTGTGCAGTGCAACTCTCTCTGTGTCTGCAGCTTAATGCAAGTGCACTATTCTGCAACGTATCAATGTTAATTGATAATTGTCTGACAAAATTATACGGCTGCACTCTCCACTACGATCCAACATTAATGAAGTCTGAAAGTACACTTGATTCTCTCTCTCTCTCTCTCTCTCTCTCACACACACACACACACACACAGGAGCTTGGACTCAACCCCTGCAACCTCAACTAGGTGAGTACACACACACACACACACACACACACACACACACACACACACACACACACACACACACAGGAGCTTGGACTCGACCCCTGCAACCTCAACTAGGTGAGTACACACACACACACACACACACACACACACACACACACACACACACACACACACACACACACACACACACACACACACAGGAGCTTGGACTCGACCCCTGCAACCTCAACTAGGTGAGTACACACACACACACACACACACACACACACACACACACACACACACACAGGATGTTCCAGAGATGGGGCACAGAACCAAGGGGTCACAATTGTAAGTTGAAGACTCAGATGAGTCTAAGGGATGTTAGGAAGTATTTCTTCAGTCACAGAGTTGTCAGGCAGTGGAATAGCCTGGAAAGTGAGGTAGTGGAGGCAGGAACCATACACAGTTTTAAGACGAGGTTTGATAAAGCTCATGGAGCAGGGAGAGAGAGGACCTAGTAGCGATCAGTGAAGAGGCGGGGCCAGGAGCTATGACTCGACCCGTGCAGCCACAAATAAGTGAGTATACATACAGAAGGCCAGGAAGGATAAAGGGGACATGATAATGACATATAAAATACTGAAAGGTTTTGCCAAAATGGATAGGGACAGAATGTTTCAGAGATGTGACACTGCAACAACGGGTCACAACTGGAAGTTCAAAACTCAGACGGGTCACAGGGAAGAGATAGGATAAAGCTCATGGAGCAGGGAGTGGACCTGGCAGCGACATAGCCAGGAGCTATGACTCGACCCTTGCAACCACAAATAGGTGAGTACACACTAGTAAATCCACACAAAACCAGTAACAAAATATAAATGTTTGCTGTACCTCACTGTTTGATAATGGTCCTTAAAGGACCGAAACGTCAAACTTTCGATCGGGTTTGTTGCAAAGTGTAAACCAGAAGAGGCAGAGAGGAGAAACGAGGCCACGCACCCAGGGTTCCTGCCCTGTGTTTATAATCAAGATGGTCGGCCTGAGTCGGCCAGGAGAGAGATACCGTCAATCACACACCCGCACACTCATCACCGGAAGACACTCCATCAGGTCCAACTCACATTTGTATTTTACAAAACTGAAGGGATGCAGGGAAATCGGTTAGCAGGACTTGAGTCCTGGAGGTGAGAAGTACAGTGCCTGTACTCTGAAGGCGAGGTAGGGATGTTACAGTCCTGGAGGTGGGAAGTACAGTGCCTGCACTCTGAAGGCGAGGTAGGGATGTTACAGTCCTGGAGGTGGGAAGTACAGTGCCTGCACTCTGAAGGCGAGGTAGGGATGTTACAGTCCTGGAGGTGGGAAGTACAGTGCCTGCACTCTGAAGGCGAGGTAGGGATGTTACAGTCCTGGAGGTGGGAAGTACAGTGCCTGCACTCTGAAGGCGAGGTAGGGATGTTACAGTCCTGGAGGTGGGAAGTACAGTGCCTGCACTCTGAAGGCGAGGTAGGGATGTTACAGTCCTGGAGGTGGGAAGTACAGTGCCTGCACTCTGAAGGCGAGGTAGGGATGTTACAGTCCTGGAGGTGGGAAGTACAGTGCCTGCACTCTGAAGGCGAGGTAGGGATGTTACAGTCCTGGAGGTGGGAAGTACAGTGCCTGCACTCTGAAGGCGAGGTAGGGATGTTACAGTCCTGGAGGTGGGAAGTACAGTGCCTGCACTCTGAAGGCGAGGTAGGGATGTTACAGTCCTGGAGGTGGGAAGTACAGTGCCTGCACTCTGAAGGCGAGGTAGGGATGTTACAGTCCTGGAGGTGGGAAGTACAGTGCCTGCACTCTGAAGGCGAGGTAGGGATGTTACAGTCCTGGAGGTGGGAAGTACAGTGCCTGCACTCTGAAGGTGAGGTAGGGATGTTACAGTCCTGGAGGTGGGAAGTACAGTGCCTGCACTCTGTAAGGTCCGTACAGTGGCACTCTAGGGATGTTACAGTCCTGGAGGTGGGAAGTACAGTTCCTGCACTCTGAAGGAGTGGTTTTGATGTTACAGTCCTGGAGGTGGTTAGTACATTTCCTGCACTCTGAAGGTAGGGATGTTACAGTCCTGGAGGTGGGAAGTACAGTGCCTGCACTCTGAAGGCGAGGTAGGGATGTTACAGTCCTGGAGGTGGGAAGTACAGTGCCTGCACTCTGTAAGTTACAGTCCGTACAGTGCCTGCACTCTGAAGGCGAGGGGATGTTACAGTCCTGGAGGTGGGAAGTACAGTGCCTGCACTCTGAAGGCGAGGTAGGGATGTTACAGTCCTGGAGGTGGGAAGTACAGCCTGCACTCTGCACAGTCCTGACAGTGCCTGCACTCTGAAGGTGAGGTAGGGATGTTACAGTCCTGGAGGTGGGAAGTACAGTGCCTGCACTCTGAAGGTGAGGTAGGGATGTTACAGTCCTGGAGGTGGGAAGTACAGTGTGCACTCTGCACAGTCCTGGAGGTGGGAAGTACAGGCGAAGGTGAGGTAGGGATGTTACAGTCCTGGAGGTGGGAAGTACAGTGCCTGCACTCTGAAGGCGAGGTAGGGATGTTACAGTCCTGGAGGTGGGAAGAGTGCCTGTTACACAGTCCTGGAGGTGGGAAGTACAGTGCACTCTGAAGGCACAGTCCTGTACAGTGCCTGCACTCTGAAGGCGAGGTAGTGATGTTACAGTCCTGGAGGTGGGAAGTACAGTGCCTGCACTCTGAAGGCGAGGTAGTGATGTTACAGTCCTGGAGGTGGGAAGTACAGTGCCTGCACTCTGAAGGCGAGGTAGTGATGTTACAGTCCTGGAGGTGGGAAGTACAGTGCCTGCACTCTGAAGGCGAGGTAGGGATGTTACAGTCCTGGAGGTGGGAAGTACAGTGCCTGCACTCTGAAGGCGAGGTAGTGATGTTACAGTCCTGGAGGTGGGAAGTACAGTGCCTGCACTCTGAAGGCGAGGTAGGGATGTTACAGTCCTGGAGGTGGGAAGTACAGTGCCTGCACTCTGAAGGCGAGGTAGTGATGTTACAGTCCTGGAGGTGGGAAGTACAGTGCCTGCACTCTGAAGGCGAGGTAGTGATGTTACAGTCCTGGAGGTGGGAAGTACAGTGCCTGCACTCTGAAGGCGAGGTAGGGATGTTACAGTCCTGGAGGTGGGAAGTACAGTGCCTGCACTCTGAAGGCGAGGTAGGGATGTTACAATCCTGGAGGTGGGAAGTACAGTGCCTGCACTCTGAAGGCGAGGTAGTGATGTTACAGTCCTGGAGGTGGGAAGTACAGTGCCTGCACTCTGAAGGCGAGGTAGTGATGTTACAGTCCTGGAGGTGGGAAGTACAGTGCCTGCACTCTGAAGGCGAGGTAGTGATGTTACAGTCCTGGAGGTGGGAAGTACAGTGCCTGCACTCTGAAGGCGAGGTAGTGATGTTACAATCCTGGAGGTGGGAAGATGCACTTACAGTTACAATCCTGGAGGTGGGAAGTACAGTGCCTGCACTCTGAAGGCGAGGTAGTGATGTTACAATCCTGGAGGTGGGAAGTACAGTGCCTGCACTCTGAAGGCGAGGTAGTGATGTTACAATCCTGGAGGTGGGAAGTACAGTGCCTGCACTCTGAAGGCGAGGTAGTGATGTTACAGTCCTGGAGGTGGGGAAGTACAGTGCCTGCACTCTGCACTCTGAAGGCGAGGTAGTGATGTTACAGTCCTGGAGGTGGGAAGTACAGTGCCTGCACTCTGAAGGCGAGGTAGTGATGTTACAGTCCTGGAGGTGGGAAGTACAGTGCCTGCACTCTGAAGGCGAGGTAGTGATGTTACAGTCCTGGAGGTGGGAAGTACAGTGCCTGCACTCTGAAGGCGAGGTAGTGATGTTACAGTCCTGGAGGTGGGAAGTACAGTGCCTGCACTCTGAAGGCGTAGTGATGTAGTGTACATGCACTCTGAACGAGGTAGTGATGTCCTGGAGGTGGGAAGTACAGTGCCTGCACTCTGAAGGCGAGGTAGGTAGTGTACATGCACTCTACGAGGTAGTGATGTTACAATCCTGGAGGTGGGAAGTACAGTGCCTGCACTCTGAAGGCGAGGTAGTGATGTTACAGTCCTGGAGGTGGGAAGTACAGTGCCTGCACTCTGAAGGCGAGGTAGTGATGTTACAATCCTGGAGGTGGGAAGTACAGTGCCTGCACTCTGAAGGCGAGGTAGTGATGTTACAATCCTGGAGGTGGGAAGTACAGTGTGCACTCTGCGAGGTAGTGATGTTACAGTCCTGGGAAGTACAGTGCCTGCACTCTGAAGGCGAGGTAGTGATGTTACAATCCTGGAGGTGGGAAGTACAGTGCCTGCACTCTGAAGGCGAGGTAGTGATGTTACAATCCTGGAGGTGGGAAGTACAGTGCCTGCACTCTGAAGGCGAGGTAGTGATGTTACAATCCTGGAGGTGGGAAGTACAGTGCCTGCACTCTGAAGGCGAGGTAGTGATGTTACAATCCTGGAGGTGGGAAGTACAGTGCCTGCACTCTGAAGGCGAGGTAGTGATGTTACAGTCCTGGAGGTGGGAAGTACAGTGCCTGCACTCTGAAGGCGAGGTAGTGATGTTACAATCCTGGAGGTGGGAAGTACAGTGCCTGCACTCTGAAGGTGAGGTAGTGATGTTACAGTCCTGGAGGTGGGAAGTACAGTGCCTGCACTCTGAAGGCGAGGTAGTGATGTTACAGTCCTGGAGGTGGGAAGTACAGTGCCTGCACTCTGAAGGCGAGGTAGTGATGTTACAATCCTGGAGGTGGGAAGTACAGTGCCTGCACTCTGAAGGTGAGGTAGTGATGTTACAATCCTGGAGGTGGGAAGTACAGTGCCTGCACTCTGAAGGCGAGGTAGTGATGTTACAATCCTGGAGGTGGGAAGTACAGTGCCTGCACTCTGAAGGTGAGGTAGTGATGTTACAATCCTGGAGGTGGGAAGTACAGTGCCTGCACTCTGAAGGTGAGGTAGTGATGTTACAATCCTGGAGGTGGGAAGTACAGTGCCTGCACTCTGAAGGCGAGGTAGTGATGTTACAATCCTGGAGGTGGGAAGTACAGTGCCTGCACTCTGAAGGCGAGGTAGTGATGTTACAATCCTGGAGGTGGGAAGTACAGTGCCTGCACTCTGAAGGCGAGGTAGTGATGTTACAATCCTGGAGGTGGGAAGTACAGTGCCTGCACTCTGAAGGTGAGGTAGTGATGTTACAGTCCTGGAGGTGGGAAGTACAGTGCCTGCACTCTGAAGGTGAGGTAGTGATGTTACAGTCCTGGAGGTGGGAAGTACAGTGCCTGCACTCTGAAGGCGAGGTAGTGATGTTACATTCCTGGAGGTGGGGAAGTACAGTGCCTGCACTCTGAAGGCGAGGTAGTGATGTTACAATCCTGGAGGTGGGAAGTACAGTGCCTGCACTCTGAAGGTGAGGTAGTGATGTTACAGTCCTGGAGGTGGGAAGTACAGTGCCTGCACTCTGAAGGTGAGGTAGTGATGTTACAGTCCTGGAGGTGGGAAGTACAGTGCCTGCACTCTGAAGGCGAGGTAGTGATGTTACAGTCCTGGAGGTGGGAAGTACAGTGCCTGCACTCTGAAGGTGAGGTAGGGATGTTACAGTCCTGGAGGTGGGAAGTACAGTGCCTGCACTCTGAAGGCGAGGTAGTGATGTTACAGTCCTGGAGGTGGGAAGTACAGTGCCTGCACTCTGAAGGCGAGGTAGGGATGTTACAGTCCTGGAGGTGGGAAGTACAGTGCCTGCACTCTGAAGGCGAGGTAGTGATGTTACAGTCCTGGAGGTGGGAAGTACAGTGCCTGCACTCTGAAGGCGAGGTAGTGATGTTACAGTCCTGGAGGTGGGAAGTACAGTGCCTGCACTCTGAAGGCGAGGTAGTGATGTTACAGTCCTGGAGGTGGGAAGTACAGTGCCTGCACTCTGAAGGCGAGGTAGTGATGTTACAGTCCTGGAGGTGGGAAGTACAGTGCCTGCACTCTGAAGGCGAGGTAGGGATGTTACAGTCCTGGAGGTGGGAAGTACAGTGCCTGCACTCTGAAGGCGAGGTAGGGATGTTACAGTCCTGGAGGTGGGAAGTACAGTGCCTGCACTCTGAAGGCGAGGTAGTGATGTTACAATCCTGGAGGTGGGAAGTACAGTGCCTGCACTTTAAATGAAGAGTTTGGGATATTTGCTACTTAGAGTGACATCTAAACTGTCGCATCTCCGCGCCTCTGCAAAGACACTGATAGTGTGAATGATGGTGAAAGTGTTTTCTTTTTTTTGGGATTACCCTGCCTCGGTAGGAGGCGGCCAGCGTGTTTGAAAAAAAAAATAGGCACATGGAATTAGGCAGTTACACTATTTTATATGATGTTACCCTATTTGATATGATAAGATACATTCTGGCAACTCACGGTGTGCTTGCTACACTATTCTACATGATAGTTACATTGTAACACTTATAGTGTGCTTGCTACACTATTCTACATGATAGTTACATTGTAACAACACTTACACTGTGTTTGCTACACTATTCAACATGATAGTTACATTGTAACAACACTTACAGTGTGCTTGCTACACTATTCTACATGATAGTTACATTGTAAGAACACTTACAGTGTGCTTGCTACACTATTCTACATGATAGTTACATTGTAACAACACTTACAGTGTGCTTGCTACACTATTCTACATGATAGTTACATTGTAACAACACTTACAGTGTGCTTGCTACACTATTCTACAGGATAGTTACATTATAAGAACAAAAGCGAGCTGATCCCAGGTCATATTTCATTACAAAGGATGAATTGCATACACGAAGTAATTAAATCTGTCAGCCTGAAACCGCCCTATTGATGGCTCTCAGCTCAGGCTGACAGATTTAATTACTTCATGTTTGCAAGTCAGTGACAATGGCTGACAGGGAGATATTACCCTATCATAAGTGTGAAACACAAGTAATACGTTGGTAGAAACGGCCATTGACAGAGGTACTGTCTTCCTGCCATATAATTGTGAAATGGTATAAAAAAATTTATACTCTGGCAGGCAAATTTTACAACCTTTTGTGTACACTTACAATCACTCTTGTACTTGTCTTACGAGTTCTTATTCTTCCAATATCTTGCAAATTTAAAAGACCTGTGTGAGACTGTGACGGTCCTCTGCCTGTGGGTCGTTAGCACCAACAGCTTTGTGAACCAGGCATGATAAACACCAGTGAAGGCCTCAGTCAGATGCCCAGAAGCTCCAACGGTGGGTCATCATCTAAGACCGACGAACCTTACCTATCCTAACCAGTGTAAGTAAACTGAGGAACCTTGGCAAGACAGTCTAGTGGAGAAGACAACGTGGCCAGCATCTCAGCTCACAATGAGTGTTGAAACATGGTGTGTGACAGGAATAAAGTCAGGGGGAGGGAGGCTCATGGGCGGGATTAAAAAGAGGATGGATGAGCGGGGAGAGGGATTGTCTGGGATGAAAGAGCGAGGGAGAGTATGGAGACAGGGATGGGAGACGAGGATCGACCATCAAGGTGTGGTCCGATACTCCATCACTATACTCAACACACAACACAATTTTTTCAGAGCAATAAAATGGACCCAAGGTTTGTGACTGACTAAAATTGATACACTACAACTTACAAGAACCTAGAGACCTTCTCAAAACATTTACTGACGTATGTACCCCAATATCTTCAGAGTTCTAGACTCGACCATGACTGACTTATGTACCCCAATATCTTCAGAGTTCTAGACTCGACCATGACTGACTTATGTACCCCAATATCTTCAGAGTTCTAGACTCGACCATGACTGACTTATGTACCCCAATATCTTCAGAGTTCTAGACTCGACCATGACTGACTTATGTACCCCAATATCTTCAGAGTTCTAGACTCGACCATGACTGACTTATGTACCCCAATATCTTCAGAGTTCTAGACTCGACCATGACTGACTTATGTACCCCAATATCTTCAGAGTTCTAGACTCGACCATGACTGACTTATGTACCCCAATATCTTCAGAGTTCTAGACTCGACCATGACTGACTTATGTACCCCAATATCTTCAGAGTTCTAGACTCGACCATGACTGACTTATGTACCCCAATATCTTCAGAGTTCTAGACTCGACCATGACTGACTTATGTACCCCAATATCTTCAGAGTTCTAGACTCGACCAGCTGTTACGACAGCCTAGCGGGTTATTAGGTAACCACCATACGAGGGTGCCCCAGAAATTTGTTAAATATTTTGCACTCTGGCAGCACTGCTATCCATTTCTTGGTGTGTCATCAACAGCAGCAAGCAAAGTGTTAGTAAGTTAATTTAGGTACAGGTACACATAAATACAGCAATACAGTTACACAAACTATCATACAAAACGTGTGCATATTACTCGCCAGGATAACCCAAACAAAGTCAGACAATAGCACAGGAAATCTTAATAACACGACTGGAAACAAACCACAGAACAGGCGGGGATTGAACCCATGGCCCAGTGGTTAACGCATTGGCCTGAAGGTTTAAGCCATGGGTTCAAATCCCACCCGTTCCGTGTTTTATTAGGTTTTTGTAAATCCATCTTACTCGGGTAATATTTCCTCTCAAACTATATCCACTAAGAGCGATAAACCCGTAGGAGTCATCCAACGTCTGAAGAATGGAGGGGGAAAGGGGGAGGGGGTAATCCGCTTTAGGAAATGTGGGCCCCCAATTCTTCGGGTTAACATCAGCACGAAGGAACTTCTCGTTTGGGGTCAAAATGGTTGAACATTCGATTCTTGGGCTACGTGAGGGAGCGCTGGGTGAAGCAGAGGAGGTTGCAGTACCGCTTTGTAATTGTGACCATCTCTGTAGTGACCATTCGATTCTTGGGCTACGTGAGGGAGCGCTGGGTGAAGCAGAGGAGGTTGCAGCACCGCTTTGTAATTGTGACCATCTCTGTAGTGACCATTCGATTCTTGGGCTACGTGAGGGAGCGCTGGGTGAAGCAGAGGAGGTTGCAGTACCGCTTTGTAATTGTGACCATCTCTGTAGTGACCATTCGATTCTTGGGCTACGTGAGGGAGCGCTGGGTGAAGCAGAGGAGGTTGCAGCACCGCTTTGTAATTGTGACCATCTCTGTAGTGACCATTCGATTCTTGGGCTACGTGAGGGAGCGCTGGGTAAAGCAGAGGAGGTTGCAGCACCGCTTTGTAATTGTGACCATCTCTGTAGTGACCATTCGATTCTTGGGCTACGTGAGGGAGCGCTGGGTAAAGCAGAGGAGGTTGCAGCACCGCTTTGTAATTGTGACCATCTCTGTAGTGACCATTCGATTCTTGGGCTACGTGAGGGAGCGCTGGGTAAAGCAGAGGAGGTTGCAGTACCGCTTTGTAATTGTGACCATCTCTGTAGCCATGACCATGACCACGGGCATGTACGTACCGGCACGTACGCACGCCCATTAATGTACGTATCAGTCTCTTAGTCTTGTAAAATTATATGCAAAAGACAGTGGAAGATGAGGTTATCAGTCTCTCAGTCTTGCAGATCTATACACACAAGACTGGAAGATGAGGTTATCAGTCCCTCAGTCTTGCAGATCTATACACACAAGACTGGAAGATGAGGTTATCAGTCCCTCAGTCTTGCAGATCTATACACACAAGACTGGAAGATGAGGTTATCAGTCCCTCAGTCTTGCAGATCTATACACACAAGACTGGAAGATGAGGCTATCAGTCCCTCAGTCTTGCAGATCTATACACACAAGACTGGAAGATGAGGTTATCAGTCCCTCAGTCTTGCAGATCTATACACACAAGACTGGAAGATGAGGTTATCAGTCCCTCAGTCTTGCAGATCTATACACACAAGACTGGAAGATGAGGTTATCAGTCCTCAGTCTTGCAGATCTATACACACAAGACTGGAAGATGAGGCTATCAGTCCTCAGTCTTGCAGATCTATACACACAAGACTGGAAGATGAGGTTATCAGTCCCTCAGTCTTGCAGATCTATACACACAAGACTGGAAGATGAGGTTATCAGTCCCTCAGTCTTGCAGATCTATACACACAAGACTGGAAGATGAGGCTATCAGTCCCTCAGTCTTGCAGATCTATACACACAAGACTGGAAGATGAGGTTATCAGTCCCTCAGTCTTGCAGATCTATACACACAAGACTGGAAGATGAGGTTATCAGTCCCTCAGTCTTGCAGATCTATACACACAAAACTGGAAGATGAGGTTATCAGTCCCTCAGTCTTGCAGATCTATACACACAAGACTGGAAGATGAGGTTATCAGTCCCTCAGTCTTGCAGATCTATACACACAAGACTGGAAGATGAGGTTATCAGTCCCTCAGTCTTGCAGACCAATATACAGAAGACTGGAAGATAAGGTTATCAGTCCCTCAGCCTCAGTACCGCTTCGCCTGAGGAACAAAACACTACCAGCTGCACCAGAGCAGAGAAAAAAATATATTCACTACACAGAACACGCCTTTGACCTTTGGCTCAGGTGTGACCTTCACCTCTTGACCCTACACCACTTCACACCCTTCTCCAGCCATCCAATATTTATACTTGCACTGTTTTTAATACCAGCCGGATTAAAACTCCAATATAACATTTATGTATAAGATAATAAACATGATGTATAATAAATACAAATGAAGGAGCAGTTATGAGGCGGGGCCAGGAGCTAGGACTCTACCCTCTTTGTCACATATATGCAAGCAAATGGCGCTGAAAGAATAGATGGAGGAGGAAGAGAGGGAAGTGAATTTTGGTAAGAGAAAGTATTGTATGGGGGATAGAGATGAATGGTAAAAGGGAAGAGAAAAATGGAGAGAGGAAGATAAAGAGGGCAATGAAAGGAAGAGAAGGAAGTGAAGTGGGGGAAGAAAAAAATGAAGAGAGGTGAACGAGAGGAAGATAGGGAGGGCAATGAAAGGAAGAGAGGGAAGTGAAGTGGGGGAAGAGAAAAATGAAGAGAGGTGAACGAGAGGAAGATAGGGAGGGCAATGAAAGGAAGAGAAGGAAGTGAAGTGGGGGAAGAGAAAAATGAAGAGGTGAACGAGAGGAAGATAGGGAGGGCAATGAAAGGAAGAGAGGGAAGTGAAGTGGGGGAAGAGAAAAATGAAGAGAGGTGAACGAGAGGAAGATAGGGAGGGCAATGAAAGGAAGAGAGGGAAGTGAACTGGGGGAAGGGAAAGTTTTGTATAAGAGGGAAGAGAGAGAAAGATAAATGAAGAAAGTGAGGTGAATGAGAGGAAGAGGTGGCTTTTCACCTAAGAAAGTGAGGTGGAGGCGAGGAAGCGTAAAGGAAATAAAAGATAGAGAGCAATACCGAGATAAGTGGTGGAGGTGAAGGCGTCATGTGGGTGCCTCCTCGTAAAATCAAATTTCAAACCATCTCCACATGATGGAGAAGGAAGGGAAGGGATAGTCGAGTTCCCAGAGCCTCGCTCCCTACCACCACGAAAGGGCAGACAGGGAGAAATAATTATCAAACGAGACAGACAGACAGAGAGAGAGAGACAGAGAGAGAGAGAGAGAGAGAGAGAGAGAGAGAGAGAGAGAGAGAGAGAGAGAGAGAGAGAGAGAGAGAGAGAGAGAGAGAGAGAGAGAGAGAGAGAGAGAGAGAGACAGAGAGAGAGACAGAGAGAGAGAGACAGAGAGAGAGAGAGACAGAGAGAGAGAGAGAGAGAGAGAGACAGAGAGAGAGAGAGAGAGAGAGAGAGAGAGAGAGAGAGAGAGAGAGAGAGAGAGAGAGAGAGAGAGAGAGAGAGAGAGAGAGAGAGAGGAGGGGCCAGGAAAGTCAGAGAACGAGGAATAGGATCATATCAAGGGATCAATCCTGCTTTATAAGCACGATTAATTCCGGTGGCTTAATCAACACGGATGAGTTCAGTACTAAGACGAGTACGGTTAAGCGAGTACAGATGAAATGTAAGAACATAAGAATGAGGGAACACTGCAGCAGACCTACTGGTCCATATTAGGCAGGTCCTTCTTAAATAAATAACAAAAAGGCACAATACCGTGACTGGAATGATACACAAATAACCCGCACATAAAAGAGAAAGCTTACGACGACGTTTCGGTCCGATTTGGACCATTGACAAAGTCGTCGCGAGTATTTATAGTCTGACTATAAATACTCGCGTTCCTTCCACCCCAGGTAGTTCTGTTTGTGACTTGAAAAAGCCCACTGTGTGGGCGAAACGTAGTCAATAAAGGATCACATTATACTGCATATGTGTTTATATTTCCATTGTGTCGGTATTTTATACCATTTATTTCCATTGGAAACCTTACAAGACGGCTTTTTAATAAATCATAACAATAATGGCAAACAAAATCGACAAGGTAGATGAAGTAAAAGGACACAAGTGCAACTAATGTGACATTTATTGTGGCAACGTTTCGCTCTCCAGGAGCTTTATCAAGCCATTACGTTGCCACAATAAATGTCACATTAGTTGCACTTGTGTCCTTTTACTTTACATATTGTCGGTAAACATCAAAATGGTATACAATACCGACAGGTTGTTAGGTAAGACACATATGCAACAGTTAGACAACTTTATTCCGAAACGTTTCGCCTACACAGGCCGAGGGACTGACAACCTCAAATTCTACGACTTTAAGGGTGATGGACTGATTACATCGTCTTCACATCTCTACTGTTCCTGCCTACTTTCTGTATTCGACTGAAGAAGCCTACTGTGTAGGCGAAACGTTTCGGAATAAAGTTGTCTAACTGTTGCATATGTGTCTTACCTAACAACATATTGTCGGTAATTCTACCAAGTTTATTACAAGGTAGATAAATAAGACACAAGTCGAACACCTGTGTTTCTTTATTATGATAACATCTTGCCAATCAGAGGTTGTACTGGATAGTAAAAGTCACTGGTTGGCGAAGTTTTTTCTTAATACAGGAGTTATACACGTGTCTTATCCACCCAATTTATTTTCCATAGAACAAAAGGTGTGATGAATGGTTTGAAAAACCGACAAGTTGAAGATTGAGACACTTATGCAGCATATGGGAATCTTTATTCAGGAAACGTTTCGCCACACAGTGGCTTCATCAGTCCAATACAAAGAGGAAGGCGTAAGGAGAGGAGGAGAATGAAGGACTGATTACCTCATACTCCTCCTCTCCTTACGCCTTCCTCTTTGTATTGGACTGATGAAGCCACTGTGTGGCGAAACGTTTCCTGAATAAAGATTCCCATATGCTGCAGAACAAAAGGGACATTACCGACTGTTCCCTAACTTCGAGAGGAAATCTGATAAATTCACCAGGTTTCTGACCTCCTAGGAAAGGCCTACTCACCCTTATATATTTACCTAACCCATTTTGAAGCTTCCCAAGGTGCTAACTTCAATGACGCTACTATGTACAGCGCTGGCACTAACCTTAACAGAGGGAGAAGACAAACAAAAAAGTGTTGGCACTATCCTCAGCTCAACAGGAAAGACAAAAGTGTTGGCACTATCCTCAGGTCAACAGGAAAGAGACAAAACAGTGTTGGCACTATCCTCAGGTCAACAGGAAAGACAAAAGTGTTGGCACTATCCTCAGGTCAACAGGAAAGACAAAAGTGTTGGCACTATCCTCAGGTCAACAGGAAAGACAAAAGTGTTGGCACTATCCTCAGGTCAACAGGAAAGACAAAAGTGTTGGCACTATCCTCAGGTCAACAGGAAAGACAAAAGTGTTGGCACTATCCTCAGGTCAACAGGAAAGAGACAAAACAGTGTTGGCACTATCCTCAGGTCAACAGGAAAGACAGAGACAAACAAAACAGTGTTGGCACTATCCTCAGGTCAACAGGGAAGACAGAGACAAAACAGTGTTGGCACTATCCTCAGATCAACAGGGAAGACAGAGACAAAACAGTGTTGGCACTATCCTCAGATCAACAGGGAAGACAGAGACAAAACAGTGTTGGCACTATCCTCAGATCAACAGGGAAGACAGAGACAAAACAGTGTTGGCACTATCCTCAGATCAACAGGGAAGACAGAGACAAAACAGTGTTGGCACTATCCTCAGCTCAACAGGGAAGACAGAGACAAAACAGTTTTGGCACTATCCTCAGATCAACAGGGAAGACAGAGAGACGCACCTCACTACCAAGTAATTATTACACATGCTGCTTGAGGCACATCCTCAAGTTCCAGACTGGCACTCAAGTTAATGAACTTTTCTAAACTTAAGTAGCGCCCTCTTCACGGGACCCTCCCCTCACCCCCCCCCCCCAGTAAACAGACTAGATAGTGAACATTAAAATGGTATAAAATACCGACAGGTTGTTAGGTAAGACACATATGCAACAGTTAGGTATCTTTATTTCGAAACGTTTCGCCTACACAGTAGGCTTCTTCAGTCAAGTACAGAAAAGTTGATAGAAGCAGAAGATACTTGAAGACGATGTAATCAGTCCATCACCCTTAAAGTTTTGAGGTGGTCAGTCCCTCAGTCTGGAGAAGAGCATTGTTCCATAGTCTGCAACAATGCTCTTCTCCAGACTGAGGGACTGACCACCTCAAAACTTTAAGGGTGATGGACTGATTACATCGTCTTCAAGTATCTTCTGCTTCTATCAACTTTTCTGTACTTGACTGAAGAAGCCTACTGTGTAGGCGAAACGTTTCATAATAAAGATACCTAACTGTTGCATATGTGTCTTACCTAACAGACTAGATAGTATAAAAAACAACACCTCGTCCTGGGACCTCGGTCACTCGAAGCTCTTGTGAAATGGCGACCAGATTCCGCCGCAGAAAGGCAGGGGAAGGAAGTCACCCCCAATGCCTTTGATCAAGAGCCCTTTCCCAGCACCAAAGCACCCTCTCCTTGAAGATAAATAGAACAATAGCGTTGTGGCGAAGAGCTAAGCAATAGCCATTTCTCAGCGTGGCAAAAAAAAAAAAAACTGACCAAGCAAACTGTCTGTGAACACGTGAGGCTACAAACAGGCGATCTATGGCCCTGCTGTTTTAACAGGTCCACAATACATAAATAATAATAATAATAATAATAATAATAATAATAATAATAATAATAATAATAGTTATTTTCGTTGGTTTTGGATATTTTGTGAAGTGTTCCAGTAACGTTATTGTAATTATCATTGTTCTTATTACTAATAATTTTTCCCGCTCCTTAATAACTATTATCTTCCCTGAGGTCAAATATGTTAAGAAAATGTGGGTGAGTAGGATACATGTAAGGATAAAGGATACTGATCCATCTTGTCACTATCCGGAAAGGTTGTTATTCCCTCTTAAAGCAGAAACAATCTTATCTTATTGACAACTCTGACTTGGTCCAATATCCATTCTCTGCTTCGTATTTATTACCCAAGGCATTTCTTACTCTCTTGCTCGCCCCCACGCCGACAACACACGTTATGCTCGGTTGGTAGCGCATTCACCTCACACACTGAGTGTCCGTGGTTCGATCCCTGGTACAGGTGGGAACATTGGAGCGTGTTCCCTTAAGATACCTGCTATCCCTGTTAACCTAGCAGTAAGTAGGTATCTGGGTGATAGTCACCTTACACCTGTTCACCTATCAGTAAGTAGGTACCTGAGTGTTAGTGGACAGGTGTGGGTCGCATCCTGAGGACAAAATTAACCTAATTTTCCCTATATGCTCTGCGTAACCAGGGTCTTTTTGTATAGGATGTCACTGATGTCAGCTATGCCTTAAGTTGGGTCATGTGCTTGTAGAAATAATAATAATAATAATAATTATTATTATTATTATTATTATTATTATTATTATTATTATTATTATTATTATTATTATACTCTTCACTAAAGCTCCCCACACCCATAATTCTTTTCCCCTGACTAATACATACCATCTAACATGTATGCTGTTTACTCCCTCCCCTCCACACTCTTCCACTCCCGAGCAAACACACTACTCCTCCCCTCCACACTCTTCCACTCCCAAGCAAACACACTACTCCTCCCCTCCACACTCTTCCACTCCCAAGCAAACACACTACTCCTCCCCTCCACACTCTTCCACTCCCGAGCAAACACACTACTCCTCCCCTCCACACATGCTCCCTCTCCCCAGCACTCCACAACACTCACAACATCGCTACATCAAAGACTTGCATAAGATCTTTCAACTGCTGGGTACATCTCGATTCCCTTCTCGCTACACCCTCAACTTTCCACCACCAGTCGTACGATTCACAGCTCAGTTTTCGCCGCCATAAGACTGAAAAGGAACATTTCGACGCCGAAACGTTTCAAAGATACATAAGTGTTGCACACTTAGGTCGATACTGTATACCATTTATGGATGGATCCAAAACAACATGACTTTTAAGGCTTAATATTTCTTACCATCTATCAGTATGTCACCTATTTTTCTTACAATCTACCACTATTACACCCATTTTTCTTACAATCTACCACTATTACACCCATTTTTCTTAGTCTACCACTATTACACCTAATTTCTTACAATCTACCACTATTATACCCACTTTTCTTAAAATCTACCACTATTGCACCCATTTTTCTTACCATCTTCCACTGTTGCACCTATCCTTACCATCCATCACTATTATACCCACCATTCTTTACCATCTATTATCATTTCCCACACTTTTCTTACCACCTACCAGTACTTGCTTCTCACCATCTACCACTTTTACATTTTTAAGTTCTTCCTCTCTCCCTTTCGCTTTTCCCTCACACTTTCCGACATAAAATAATTAAAGCCTCAGAATAACTCATGATGAATTTCTGTGTTCCTGTCCTCAGCACGAGGGAGCTGCTAGTAGACCGCTAGTGTGATGGTATTTAGGGGAAGGGGAGGGGTGAGGGGAGGAAAGGGGAGTGTTTGAGCCAGATAAGACCAGGGACTGGCAGGAGAGCACCAACTAACCTTCACCCAGGATGCACTGGCATGGCCAATACTTCCACGCTGAACTCCATTCTCCACCCACCTCCATCATTCCCTCCATTCATTTTTATTTTAATCAAGGGTAAGTGGTAAGCCCTCAAGGGTCATACAGCGCCTGGGGAATGGATAGTATTCAATTTTTTTTTAACTTACCTTCTAAAAAGTCCCAGTAAAAACTCTACGGTAAGGTAGAGTCATGTTTCACTTACCTTAACCCCCAAGACATACTCAATTCTCCGCTCCAAAGGTTATATACATAGATATGTATATCTCAGTGTATAAACACAGGTATGCATCTCTCACTGTATATACAGATATATGTATCTGTCAATGCATCTACAAAGAGAAGTGTATAACTTTGTGTATATACACAGAGATGTATATCTGTTTATATACGTGTATATACACACATTTAAACACATACCTGCAAAAGGAACAAATTTCTATGTCATACTTTACCATTATAATTATGTAACTAATTACATTTATTATTAAGAATAAACATATTTAAATTTACCAATAAATATCACATTATGAAAAGAAACCGTCACAAAACCGCTATTCAGATATTTTTTTCTAAAGCAATCAGCTTAAAAATATTGAGCTGACACAGTGTAAGATATATATATATATATATATATATATATATATATATATATATATATATATATATATATATATATATGCAAACAATCGCAGACGGGCGACAGTCTAAGGGTAACCGTGGACGGTGACACCTACGCTACTCTGAGACCTCTCTCCCTGCTTTGGTTGCTCCCTTGCAACATTGCACAGCTCCTGATGACGCACTGAGAAGTGTGAAAGTACTTGAGCTGAAGATTTCCATCCCCCGTGGCTTGTCCTGTATATATATATATATATATATATATATATATATATATATATATATATATATATATATATATATATATCTGTGTGTGTGTGTGTGTGTGTGTGTGTGTGTGTGTGTGTGTGTGTGTGTGTGTGTGTGTAAGGAATTGCACTAGAGGTGGATCAATCTCCTACACACACACACACACACACACACACACACACACAGGAAGTATTTCTTCAGCCACGGAGTTGATAGGAAGTGGAATAGTCTGGCAAGTGATGTAGTGGAGGCAGGAACCATACACAGTTTTAAGACGAGGTATTATAAAACTCATGGAGCAGGGAGAGGGAGGACCCAGTAGCTGTCAGTAAAGAAGCTGGGCCTGGAGCCGAGTTTCGACCCCTGCAACCACAATTAGGTGAGTACAAACACACACACATTTGCACCGTAATAAAAATAGTTATTTCAATAACTGCCGAACATAACAAATATTTATAGCATCGATTTCACACAATAAAAAAAAGGGGGAAGACATGATTGCAATAAGTGTGAGTGACGGAGTAAAACCGAACACCTGACACACTGCATTAAAACACCTGACACACTGCATTAAAACACCTGACACATTGCATTAAAACACCTGACACACTGCATTAAAACACCTGACACTGCATTAAAACACCTGACACACTGCATTAAAACACCTGACACACTGCATTAAAACACCTGACACACTGCATTAAAACACCTGACACACTGCATTAAAACACCTGACACACTGCATTAAAACACCTGACACACTGCATTAAAACACCTGACACTGCATTAAAACACCTGACACACTGCATTAAAACACCTGACACACTGCATTAAAACACCTGACACACTGCATTAAAACACCTGACACACTGCATTAAAACACCTGACACACTGCATTAAAACACCTGACACACTGCATTAAAACACCTGACACACTGCATTAAAACACCTGACACACTGCATTAAAACACCTGACACACTGCATTAAAACACCTGACACACTGCATTAAAACACCTGACACACTGCATTAAAACACCTGACACACTGCATTAAAACACCTGACACACTGCATTAAAACACCTGACACACTGCATTAAAACACCTGACACACTGCATTAAAACACCTGACACACTGCATTAAAACACCTGACACACTGCATTAAAACACCTGACACACTGCATTAAAACACCTGACACACTGCATTAAAACACCTGACACACTGCATTAAAACACCTGACACACTGCATTAAAACACCTGACACACTGCATTAAAACACCTGACACACTGCATTAAAACACCTGACACACTGCATTAAAACACCTGACACACTGCATTAAAACACCTGACACACTGCATTAAAACACCTGACACACTGCATTAAAACACCTGACACACTGCATTAAAACACCTGACACATTGCATTAAAACACCTGACACATTGCATTAAAACACCTGACACATTGCATTAAAACACCTGACACACTGCATTAAAACACCTGACACATTGCATTAAAACACCTGACACATTGCATTAAAACACCTGACACACTGCATTAAAACACCTGACACACTGCATTAAAACACCTGACACACTGCATTAAAACACCTGACACTGCGTTATGTCATTTCTATCAACTATAACATTATCACTCAATTCACACAACTGTGTGAGGGAGGAAAGGGGAAAAGGGGGATTAAGGGGAAAAGCAGGAAGGGGGGGGGAGACGAAAGAGAGTAGAGGGGACAATTTCAACAAATCTGGTGCATGAAAAATAAATAAAAATAAGTGTTGAAGGTGATATATTTCGCTGGCCTCGTCAGGAATGGTCAACAAACCGTGTTTGTTTTTCACGTATGCACACGGCAAATCACGCACACGCACCATTACGCACACAGGAAGAGCGCGCACATGCACCATTAAGTACACTGCAAGGGCGCACAAACGCACCGTTACGCACACGCTGACCAATAAGGCAGCTGCCGCTAGGGTTCCCCTGGTCCACACAGCCATAACCTGACTGTCAGCCAGGTTATGGCTGTTAAATTTACAAGCTGAGATACTTTATATTTCAATGCCCAGCCCTAAGGTATACATACCCCTGAACCCTGGGATACCACCCATAACAGTCGACTAACACCCAGGTACCCACTTACTGCTGGGTGAACAAATGTAACAGATGTAACTAAACATGCCCAACGTTTCCACCCGTGCCGAAGATCGAACCACGGTCCCTCAGTAAGGCGAGTGCGCTACCAACCGAACTACAGGACTGGGTTGAATAAAAACCTACGATATTTATTATTTGCAACAAAATATTGTTTGTTAGTGCACTTTTACATAGTCAAATGCAATATAGAAACAAATCACAAGAGTTTAGAGCAAACCACAGGCCAAAGGAATACACCGTAAGACGTTTAAATAAACCACAGGCCAAAAGAATACACCGTAAGACGTTTAAATAAACCACAGACCAAAAGAATATACCGTAAGACGTTTAAATAAACCACAGGCCAAAAGAATACACCGTAAGACGTTTAAATAAACCACAGGCCAAAAGAATACACCGTAAGATGTTTAAATAAACCACAGGCCAAAAGAACAAAGTACAAACAACACAGACAGGATACAGACAAACAGACAGCAATAAAAGAAAGCCAGGCGCTGAAGCATAAACACAATATACACGACAAACTCCAGACGACAAAACAAACACTTCAAGAAACTCATAAAAGTCGCAAGCAAACAAGACGCAAACCAAATGAAAATGTGGCAAAGCAAAACAAACAAGGAATAAAGACAAACAGAGAGGCGAGAAAGTACCCGCCCCGTTTAACAAAAAACATTTAAAACAAACAAGATAATCCGTCAGTTAAAAGCATCGGTTTAAACGGGAAAAGTCCGTAAATATTGTTAATAGTTTAGGTTAAAAATAAATTTATTCATGTTGGTGACAAGGCAGTGAAACATCCTCCTCCTCGTTCTCTCTATTACTCTGATAAATTAGACACATGTGCAACTCTTGGGTATCTTTATTAAGGAAACGTTTCGCCACACAGTGGCTTCATCAGTCCATACACAGGAGAAGCTTGAAGAACAGGAGGAGAATGAGGTAATCAGTCCCTCAGCCTTGAGTCGATGTGGTCAGTCCATCAATCTTGAATAGAGTACGGCATATGAGCGGAGAAGGAGCTTATAAACCGTATGGCAGGAGAGGTGCAGCAGTCGTAGGTGGTGTCACATTTGTTCAATGTGGAAGTAGGTCGTGCCCAAGGGTTAGGCAAGCGAAGAATTCCCAAGTATTAAGATCCCAAGAAGTTGCAGTGTCTGACAGGATTGTAGATGAATGGTTCACAGAACCAACGTGTCGGTTCTGTGAACCATTCATCTACAACTTTCTATTACTCTACACGGGTGTGACGCCGACCGCTGGCCACATTCTGAGAGAGCCAGTAGGAGGCGACAGGCCCACTCTGCGCTATTCTGAGAAAAAAACTCCCCCCTCACTCCTTCAGCTGCAACCTTGCAACACTGCATAGCTCCTGGTGACGCACTGAGAAGTGTGAAAGTACTTGAGTTAAAGATTTCCACCCCACTGTGGCTTGTCTTGCATGTATATGTCTGAAGGAACACAACAAAGATATATGACAGTACGGGAGGAAAGTTGTGATACTCTCTCAGGGCCTATGAGAGGAGGGTTCACCGGTACACTGGTCCGGGGCCCGGCTGTGAATCCCTGAAGGGGCCACATAGCCATAATATTTAAGTTTTTATATTAGTTTTTTTGGTAATTTCAACTATTTTTAGAATATTTAGAAAAAAAATATTATTTAAAATTCACTTAGACTGGGAACCTCACCCTGCCCCTTCGGGCCCCAAAGCAGTCCTGTTCCGCCTGGCAAAAGTTCTCTTGGAGGCCCTGTGTTCTCCACTCCTCAAATATATGTCTGTAGGAGTACAGCAAAGATACATTACAACAATAGAAGAAATCTAAAGACATTAGTCAAAAGGTTTCGGTTCTTGAACGTTGATCATTTTCAAAGATATGTAAACACACGTATTTTAAGTGATCGAGGTCCCAAAACCAGAATATCTTCAATAGAGTTGTCATAAGTTAATATATCTTATATTAACCTTCTTACTACACGGGAGTGTGTGTGTCAGGCTGGGCGAGGGTGCAGGTATTACCCACAAAATATTCTAGACTGTTGGTGCAGAACGAACCTTTACTGCGGATTACGTGTGGAGTGAGTGGAGCTTCATTAAGATCCACTCAGAGCCAAACCTAGTTAGCAACAAGTGCCTTTTTATATTTACCAAAGGTGAGGGTAACAACTAGGATACAAAACAAACATCAACGTCTTATCTCAGTCCTTGGTCTAAACCCTCTCTTACTGTGCTTCTAATCTGTCTTCTGTCACACACTCCCTACATCAGCCTGGGCTTTTGGTTTTGGTCTTTTCTCTGCCTCTTCACATATCCCTCACGCTGGCAGTGATCTGATTACCTCTGTTGATACCTTTCGTCAATCTCACCTCTTTTGATTCCTATGGTCAATCTCACTACCTATTTTGATTCCTATGGTCAATCTCACTACCTCTGTTGATACCTTTCGTCAATCTCACTACCTCTTTTGATTCCTATGGTCAATCTCACTACCTCTGTTGATACCTTTCGTCAATCTCACTACCTCTTTTGATTCCTATGGTCAATCTCACTACCTCTGTTGATACCTTTCGTCAATCTCACTACCTCTGTTGATACCTTTCGTCAATCTCACTACCTCTGTTGATACCTTTCGTCAATCTCACTACCTCTTTTGATTCCTATGGTCAATCTCACTACCTATTTTGATTCCTTTGGTCAGTCTCCGTGAATCTTTTTGACCTGTCTACTTTTCGTGATTTCCTCCCCGCTCTTGATACCCCGAGAATCAATACAAAGACAAAAATTAATGTGCAAACTACAGGAATTTGTGGCAGACTTGGAATTCAAAACATGCCACAAAGTACATCCTTACAGTTGTAGAGTAATACACTACTGGAATGGGATCACAGATTGAGACACAGTTTGTGTTACAACCTGGAGTTTACCTGGAGAGGGTTTCGGGGGTCAACGCCCCTGCGGCTCGGTCTGAGACCAGGCCTCGTGGTGGATCAGGGTCTGATCAATCAGACTGTTACTGCGGTGTGATCTTTGAAATAACACATGACAAACTCAACACAGCTGACGAGACACTACAAAAATAGCAATGCTCTTGTAAATACAACTGAATTCTCTTTATTTCACACAGTCAGTGTTACACACACACACACACACACACACACACACACACACACACACACACACACACACACACACATCCCTAACAAACCTTACATCAACACAACTTTTACACAAATTCTCTACACAAAAACTCCAGAGTGGTAAATCACGGAGGAACTCCAGGAATGGAGGTGAGCGCTATAATAAATTTTCCATGTAAGTTTCCATTACCATTTATCAACATTACAAAAATGAATCCTTGCGGGCAAGACTCGTACGTTCAACTCAGACAGGGAAAACCCCAACCATCCCAAATATTCTTCCAGTCATTACAACATTATGGCTAACGAAATCGTAATGACACGATTGCAAACAAACCATACCACGAGCGGGGGTCGAACTCGCGATTAGAGAGTCTCAAAACTCCAGACCGTTGCGTTAGCCACTGGACCAGCTAGCTACAATAAGATTCGTCCAACTAGGTATATTTCTACACAAATGCAAGTTTTTACGGACGAATCCCCAGCTAGCGTGGCCGCTAGCCTTCCTATGGTGTAGAAATATACCTAGTTGGACAAATCTTATTGTGGCTAGCTGGTCCAGTGGCTAGCGCGACGGTCTGGTGTTTTGAGACTATCTGATCGCGGGTTCTATCCCCACCTGTGGTATGGTTTCTTAACATTATGACTACATGTGCTGGAAGATGCGAAGGGAAATGCAAGCCAAAGCAAGCAGAATTAAAGTAGGGGAGAAGAGTTAAGAGAAGGGAGGAGAGCTAAGGGAAGGGAAACGATTTAATTAAGTGAAAGGTTGGGGAAGATTATGGAGTGGAAATTGAATGAGAGATCACGGGAGGAAGTGCAGGATATAGTCAGTGATATACTGGAGTGCCACAAACATATAACACTATGTTAACATCAGTGGTACAGGACTCCAGAATTCCTTATCAGCAGATTTAAGAAATATGGCCGGAACAGAGGTACAAGTTTTCACCAGAAAATCGAATGACAAAAGTCCATCATGCCTATTTAGGCCTGTTGGATCCAAACTGCATAGGCTGAAAATAATCCAGACACACACACACACAGACACACACACACACACACACACACACACACACACACACACACACACACACACACATACACACACAGTGTTCTTACTCCACACTTACTCTCCTGATTGCACATTCTATATTCTTAATTAACAAAGTTTCCCTCTGCTGTAATAACTTCAGAATTTTTTCCTTATCAAAAGAATATTCTCACCATTATAGAGAGAGAGAGAGAGAGAGAGAGAGAGAGAGAGAGAGAGAGAGAGAGAGAGAGAGAGAGAGAGAGAGAGAGAGAGAGAGAGAGAGAGAGAGAGGGAGAGAGAGAGAGAGATAAGACGGTAAGGAAAAGGCCAGAGCAACTTGGGAATCCATCTAAACACCTGCATTGTTCCCATGTTCACGAGAAAGAGATAGAATGAGAGAGAGAGACAGAGAGAGAGAATGTATGTGTACTCACTTATATGTGGTTGCAGGGGTCGATTCACAGCTCCTGGCCCCGCCTCTTCATTGGTCGATACTAAGTCACTCTCTCCCTGCTCCATGAGCTTTATCATACCTCTTCTTAAAGTTATGTATGGAACTTGCTTTCACTACTTCACTCTCCAGATTATTCCACTTCCTGACAGCTCTATGGCTAAAGAAAATAAATACTTCCTAACGTGTGTGTGTGTGTGTGTGTGTGCGCGTGTGTGTGTGTGTGTGTGTCAAATGTATCCAGTGAACCATTGAAGATTTCACTGACAGCATTTTGTATCCCCAATGAAAAGCTGGGATACAATTTGTACACCGAGAGATAACTAAGTGTAAAGGGACCAAGGCTCTTCAACACCTTCCTTACATGCATAAGGAGGATTTACCAACAGACCCCTCGCTGTTTTTAAGAGGGAACTTTAATTCAAGTCAGTTCCTGATCCGTTGGGCTGTAATGCCTACGTTGGATTGCAAGCGGCTAGCATCAACAGTCTGATGAACCAGGCCACCAGAAGTGAGGCCTGGTATGGCGCCGACCCCTTGAACAGTCAACAGGTAATCAGGATAGATGTGTAAATGATTCCCGAGGTCACCGCCCTTGTAACCCGGTCTCAGACCAGCCCACTAGACCAGGACTAAATACTCAAATCAACAATAGTCAACTCGATAAACATCAAAATGGTATACAATACCGACAGGTTGTTAGGTAAGACACATATGCAACACATACCATTTTGATGTTCATCTTGTCAGACACTGCAACACATGGCATCTTGGTACAGAAAACACCTTGGACAAGCTTTTCAAGTGAGAAGTGTTGGATCTGAGAGGGACATGACCTCTCAGTGGTTACATTCTCACTACTACTACTACTACTACTACTACTACTACTACTACTACTACTCTGCACCTCTCCTTCCGACAGTATTTAAGTCTCCGCACTGTCGCTTGATCTTCAGATAGTTCCTGACTATGGAACTGAACTTCTCCAGGCCGAGGGACTGACAACCTCAAATTCTACGACTACGGCCTGGTCACAGACCGGGCCGCGGGGGCGTTGACCCCCGAAACTCTCTCCAGGTAAACTCCAGGTAAACAAGGGTGATGGACTGATTACATCGTCTTCACATCTCTACTGTTCCTGCCTATTTTCTGTATTCGACTGAAGAAGCCTACTGTGTAGGCGAAACGTTTCGGAACAAAGTTGTCTAACTGTTGCATATGTGTCTTACCTAACAATAGTCAACTCGTACAAATATACAAGTTGATTGAATCATCAAGAATCATCAAAGTCTTTCATTCAAGGCGAAATATACAAATATATTTTAATACGTTTCAATGTTGTGTCCAAAATATTTTTCACTTTGCAACGATGACTGCTGACGACGCTTCTGTACATCAAAATGATCTACTCAAAATTTAAGAACAATAAGAATGGAGGAACACTGCAGAAGGCCTACTGGCCCATACCAGGCAGGTCCTGAGCCATTTTTGTTCACACAGAGAAAGAACAAAAAATGGCACAATACCGTGACTGGAACAATACACAAATAACCCGCACGTAGGAGAGAGGAAATATAAACACATATGCAGTATAATGTGATCCTTTATTGACAACGTTTCGCCCACACAGTGCGCTTTTTCAAGTGTCTCAATCTTCAACTTGTCGGTTTTTCAAACCATTCATCACACAAACAGATTTGTTTGACTTGAAAAAGCCCACTGTGTGGGCGAAACGTTGTCAATAAAGGATCACATTATTTCGCATATGTGTTTATATTTCCATTGTGTCGGTATTTTATACCATTTATTTCCAACGTAGGAGAGAGACAAAGCTTACGACAATGTTTCGGACCGACATGGACTATTTACAAACTCACACAGTGTGACTTTGAGGGACCGAAACATCGTCATAAGCTTCTCTCTCTCTCTCTCTCTCTCTCCTATGTTTACATACACTAAACCAACAATAATCTTTCCATAACCATAGTGTCGTGCACATTACCAGAGACTTTCCTGGGTTAAGAAATCATTAAAAAGGCATCAAGGTTTACCTTTGGCACCTTAATGTAAGCAGGAGTGAAGCCTCGACAGTATCTTTAAGGCTTCATCAAGGAAACCATTCACATCTTTAAATTTGGCCCAGCTAACTAGAGAGGAGGAGGAGTGTGCAGTGTTTCAACCCCCCCAAACAGAACTTGGTAAGTACATACTATGATCATAGAGAGGAACATGACTCACGAAATCGTAATGACACGACTGGAAACAAACCATACCACGGGCGGGGTTAGAACTCGCGATTAGAGTGTCTCAAAACTCCAGACCGTTTGCAATCGTGTCATTACGATTTCGTGAGTCATGTTGACGGCTTTGAGGGGACTTGAGCTAGAGTTCGTCACGGCCACGCTAGCTGGAGATTCGTCAGTAGAACCTTGCACTTGTGGTCACAGTGGTGGCCTATGCTAACCTTCCTAT
Organism: Cherax quadricarinatus; assembly: GCF_038502225.1. Lineage (NCBI taxonomy): Eukaryota > Metazoa > Arthropoda > Malacostraca > Decapoda > Parastacidae > Cherax > Cherax quadricarinatus. The sequence goes on along the minus strand of NC_091388.1, from coordinate 8,668,440 downwards.
GGTGTATAAATATACCTAGTTGGCTAGCTGGTCCAGTGGTTAACGCAACGGTCTGGAGTTTTGTGACTCTCTGACCGCGGGTTCTAACCCCGCCCAGGTATGGTTTGATACAGAGGAACATAGCAAGAAGCCTACTTGCCCAGGCTAAGCAGGTCATACTCACATATGCATATCAAGTATATATGAATAACCCGCACACAGAAATAATCTTCGACTTGAATCATTGACTAGTCACACTAACACACGAAGATGAAGGAGCCGGTATATACTGTCTCCTATGTGCTGGGTATTTGTGCATTGTTCCAGTGACGGTATTGTGACTTTATTACGACGCTTGGAAGTGTGTTACCAAGACACAAAATGCGATTCATAGCATTTTACCGAGACGACGTTTCTTCCATCAGGAGAACAATCTCTCTGGTGGACGAAACGTCTTGTAAATAAAGTGCCATAAATTATTTGTGTGTTACTAACAAAATTCTACTCACACCCAAGAATTCTCACAGACATACCTGTTAAATTATTTTAAAAACTATCCAAAGTATTCCTTGCAATAAGAATACAGAGTTCACCCACTTACCACAATGTTTACATTAGTGTAATCGATAACCAATGTTCCAATACAGACCTGTGCATACAAAACTTATTACATATGAATGAAAGGAAACAAAAGAAATCTGCTGTAGATCAAGAATCCAAGACTGTACAAAGCCAAGAATCCAAGACTGTACAAAGCCAAGAATCCAAGACTGTACAAAGCCAAGAATCCAAGACTGTACAAAGCCAAGAATCCAAGACTGTACAAAGCCAAGAATCCAAGACTGTACAAAGCCAAGAATTCTAGACTGTACAAAGCCAAGAATTCTAGACTGTACAAAGCCAAGAATTCTAGACTGTACAAAGCCAAGAATTCTAGACTGTACAAAGCCAAGAATTCTAGACTGTACAAAGCCAAGAATCCAAGACTGTACAAAGCCAAGAATTCTAGACTGTACAAAGCCAAGAATTCTAGACTGTGCAAAGCCAAGAATTCTAGACTGTACAAAGCCAAGAATTCTAGACTGTACAAAGCCAAGAATTCTAGACTGTACAAAGCCAAGAATTCTAGACTGTACAAAGCCAAGAATTCTAGACTGCACAAAGCCAAGAATTCTAGACTGTACAAAGCCAAGAATTCTAGACTGTACAAAGCCAAGAATTCTAGACTGTACAAAGCCAAGAATTCTAGACTGTACAAAGCCAAGAATTCTAGACTGTACAAAGCCAAGAATTCTAGACTGTACAAAGCCAAGAATTCTAGACTGTACAAAGCCAAGAATTCTAGACTGTACAAAGCCAAGAATTCTAGACTGTACAAAGCCAAGAATTCTAGACTGTACAAAGCCAAGAATTCTAGACTGTACAAAGCCAAGAATTCTAGACTGTACAAAGCCAAGAACCCAAGACTGTACAAAGCCAAGAATTCTAGACTGTACAAAGCCAAGGATCCAAGACTGTACAAAGCCAAGAATTCTAGACTGTACAAAGCCAAGAATTCTAGACTGTACAAAGCCAAGAATTCTAGACTGTACAAAGCCAAGAATTCTAGACTGTACAAAGCCAAGAATTCTAGACTGTACAAAGCCAAGAATTCTAGACTGTACAAAGCCAAGAATCCAAGACTGTACAAAGCCAAGAATTCTAGACTGTACAAAGCCAAGAATTCTAGACTGTACAAAGCCAAGAATTCTAGACTGTACAAAGCCAAGAATTCTAGACTGTACAAAGCCAAGAATTCTAGACTGTACAAAGCCAAGAATTCTAGACTGTACAAAGCCAAGAATTCTAGACTGTACAAAGCCAAGAATTCTAGACTGTACAAAGCCAAGAATTCTAGACTGTACAAAGCCAAGAATTCTAGACTGTACAAAGCCAAGAATCCAAGACTGTACAAAGCCAAGAATTCTAGACTGTACAAAGCCAAGGATCCAAGACTGTACAAAGCCAAGAATTCTAGACTGTACAAAGCCAAGAATTCTAGACTGTGCAAAGCCAAGAATCCAAGACTGTACAAAGCCAAGAATTCTAGACTGTACAAAGCCAAGGATCCAAGACTGTACAAAGCCAAGAATTCTAGACTGTACAAAGCCAAGAATTCTAGACTGTGCAAAGCCAAGAATCCAAGACTGTACAAAGCCAAGAATTCTAGACTGTACAAAGCCAAGAATTCTAGACTGTACAAAGCCAAGGATTCAAGACTGTACAAAGCCAAGAATTCTAGACTGTACAAAGCCAAGAATTCTAGACTGTGCAAAGCTAAGAATCCAAGACTGTACAAAGCCAAGAATCCAAGACTGTACAAAGCCAAGAATCCAAGATTGTACAAAGCCAAGAATCCAAGACTGCACAAAGCCAAGAATCCAAGACTGTACAAAGCCAAGAATCCAAGACTGACACCACCTTTCAGATGAACAGGGGGGAGGAGGTTACTTTTAAACATTAAGACCACTCTTGCGGACGCTCCCGGTCGTAAGTTTAGATCTGGAGGCTCGTGTCATATACTGGACTTAGGAGAGGAACCTTATGACGATGCTTTGGTCAGTGCTACCTACCTGGAGTCTACCTGAAGGATGTTCTGGAGGGTCAACGCCCCCGCGGCCCGGTCCTTGACCAGGCCTCCCGGACCATTATCAAGCCACAACGGGGAAATTACTAACAGATCTCTTACCATCTTCAGAAGGGAGTTTGAAGTTTAAAGACACATTTTCATAGTTCAAAACGTTTATTGAGGAAACGTTTCGCCACACATGACTTCTTCACAAACCATAACACGGGCTGGGATAGAACCGGCGATCGGAGAGTCTCAGAACTCCAGACCGTCGCAATCGTGTCATTACGATTTCGTGAGTCATGTTGGCGACGACTTCACTCCTGGATATGTTAGTGATGAGCCAGGCTGTGGTGCCTTAGATGGACTGCGTGCTGCTGGCACAAACACCATGATTGATCAGGCCATCTAGCAAGGAAAGAGAGGTGCCATTTCTTAATGGGGAAAAAAGGTGATGGAAATTCCCGTCAAGAAAGAGGCAGTGGAAATTCCTCTCAGGAAAAGACATTTTAAAATTCCTGTTAAGAGACAGAAGTAATTCCTGCTGGAGAAAAGTCGTCAAAGTATCCGCAGGAGAAAAAAATGGCGAAAATGTTTGTTGGGGTAAAGAAGCGGGAACTTCTAGTGTAAAAAAAAAAGAAGTGGAAGGTTAATACAACAATTTTTAACCAAAGTGGATACATCAGCAGTGTGCTACTGATAAATTACACACTGGGAACATAAGCTACGTTTCTCTGTACTCATAAATTACACACTGGGAACAAAAGCTACGTTTCTCTGTACTGATAAATTACACACTGGGAACATAAGCTACGTTTCTCTGTACTCATAAATTACACACTGGGAACAAAAGCTACGTTTCTCTGTACTCATAAATTACACACTGGGAACAAAAGCTACGTTTCTCTGTACTGATAAATTACACACTGGGAACAAAAGCTACGTTTCTCTGTACTCATAAATTACACACTGGGAACAAAAGCTACGTTTCTCTGTACTCATAAATTACACACTGGGAACAAAAGCTACGTTTCTCTGTACTGATAAATTACACACTGGGAACATAAGCTACGTTTCTCTGTACTGATAAATTACGCACTGGGAACATAAGCTACGTTTCTCTGTACTGATAAATTACACACTGGGAACATAAGCTACGTTTCTCTGTACTGATAAATTACACACTGGGAACATAAGCTACGTTTCTCTGTACTCATAAATTACACACTGGGAACAAAAGCTACGTTTCTCTGTACTGATAAATTACACACTGGGAACATAAGCTACGTTTCTCTGTACTCATAAATTACACACTGGGAACAAAAGCTACGTTTCTCTGTACTGATAAATTACACGCTGGGAACAAAAGCTGCGTTTCTCTTTACTGATAAATTACACACTGGGAACAGAAGTTACGTTTCTCTGTCATATTCCACACACACAATTTGGCACAACCAATAATCTGCTAGATCTGCTTTAGTCATATATAGAAACCCTGGCTAATAATCTAGTGATCACTGAAGAACTTGGCGCAAGTAATCACAAATCTTTAATATTTTCTGGGAATAAGAATAACACAACAAAAGTATTAAAATACGTCAGTCAGAGCTGGAAGAATTATATTTTCCGCCAAACGACCCACATCTGTTTTACTTCTCAAATAAGTACGTACTATTTAAAAAATTGTGTGTGTCGGAAAATGGATATTTGTCTATATGGGGGAGTTGTGTGACAGTTATTAGACGTTTACTATTATTATTGTTATTATTATTATTATTATTATTATTATTATTATTATTATTATTATTATTATTATTATTATTATTATTAGAACAATAAGGGTATCACCGAGCTACGGCACCTTCAAAGATTTCGTTCTACGTAAGTTTGAAAGGTCTAAATAATGAGTCTCGAGAAAGGGGATATTTAGAAGCTATAACAAAGACATAACTAAGAAAGCTTTAACGACGACATCATAAACAGACAGTTTCCTGGTCTGGTATAACCTGGTGGTTAGTGAGACAGTAGGTAGATCAATAAATAAATCCAGCATCAAGGCGCCCTCTTGCTAAAGGTCGGCAGACGAGCTCACCGTTGGGAGTGAAATGTAAACAAAATGAAAGTGAAGGAACGGCGGCTATGATACTTGATACAGTGTTGGTGAAGATACCTGACAGTGTTGGTGAAGATACCTGACAGTGATGGTGAAGATACCTGACAGTGATGGTGAAGATACCTGGCACAGTGATGGTGAAGATACCTGACACAGTGATGGTGAAGATACCTGACAGTGATTGTGAAGATACCTGACAGCGATGGTGAAGATACCTGACAGTGATGAAGATACCTGACAGTGATGGTGAAGATACCTGACAGTGATGAAGATACCTGACAGTGATGGTGAAGATACCTGACAGTGTTGAAGATACCTGACAGTGATGGTGAAGATACCTGACAGTGATGAAGATACCTGACAGTGATGGTGAAGATACCTGGCAGTGATGGTGAAGATACCTGACAGTGATAGTGCAGATACCTGACAGTGATGGTGAAGATACCTAGCACAGTGATGGTGAAGATACCTGACAGTGATGGTGAAGATACCTGACAGTGATTGTGAAGATACCTGACAGTGATGGTGTAGATACCTGACACAGTGATGAAGATACCTGACAGTGATAGTGCAGATACCTGACAGTGATGGTGAAGATACCTAGCACAGTGATGGTGAAGATACCTGACAGTGATGGTGAAGATACCTGACAGTGATTGTGAAGATACCTGACAGTGATGGTGTAGATACCTGACACAGTGATGAAGATACCTGACAATGATGGTGAAGATACCTAGCACAGTGATGGTGAAGATACCTGACACAGTGATGGTGAAGATACCTGACACAGTGATATTGAGGATACCTGACACAGTGATGAAGATACCTGACAGTAATGGTGAAGATACCTAGCACAGTGATGGTGAAGATACCTAGCACAATGATGGTGAAGATACCTGACACAGTGATGGTGAAGATACCTGACACAGTGATATTGAGGATACCTGACACAGTGATGAAGATACCTGACAGTAATGGTGAAGATACCTAGCACAGTGATGAAGATACCTAGCACAGTGATGGTGAAGATACCTAGCACAGTGATGGTGAAGATACGTGACACAGTGATGGTGAAGATACCTGACACAGTGATATTGAGGATACCTGACACAGTGATGAAGATACCTGACAGTAATGGTGAAGATACCTAGCACAGTGATGAAGATACCTAGCACAGTGATGGTGAAGATACCTAGCACAGTGATGAAGATACCTAGCACAGTGATGAAGATACCTAGCACAATGATGGTGAAGATACGTGACACAGTGATGGTGAAGATACCTGACACAGTGATGAAGATACCTGACAGTAATGGTGAAGATACCTGACACAGTGATATTGAGGATACCTGACAGTGATGGAATATAAGTAACGGAGAAAGCAGACATTGTGATGGAAGATACAGAAAGAAGGAAAACAGAATCCATAAAGCTTTGACGCATCTCAAAATCATTCAGCACAGGAGTGGAAAGAACGTAGCCCTGATTTAAGAGCCACGAGGGGTTGAAAAACCTAGAATGGCGCCGTTGCTGGATAAAAGGGAGAGTAGGAAGTGGGTGAAGGGGAGGGGAAGGAAGAAAGCCGCCATTAAAGGGAGCCAAGGGAGAATTTATCACACCAGAAGAGAAATAGGTGACCATGATGTAGCCGAGGAAGAGGGGAAGCCAAACGAATGTAAGTCTCGTATAAGAATATAAGAAGGAGCACTGCAGCAGGCCTACTGACCGATGTGCAACACTTAGGTACCTTAATTTATATAAAGTAAAAGGAGACAAGTGAAACTAATGTGACATTTTATTGTGGCAACGTTTCGCTCTCCAGGAGCTTTATCAAGCTCCTGGAGAGCGAAACGTTGCCACAATAAAATGTCACATTAGTTGCACTTGTGTCCTTTTACTTTACATATTGTCGGTAATTCTACCAACATTATTACAACCCTGGAGAAAAAGTATTTGAGGTAGTCAGTCCCTCAACCCACAGGCTCTGGTGGCCTGGTGGTTAACGCTCTCGCTTCACACGGTGAGGGCCTGGGTTCGATTCCCAGCCAGAGTAGAAACATTGGACGTGTTTCTTTCCACCTGTTGTCTATGTTCCCCATCAGTAAAATGGGTACCTGGGTGTTAGTCGACTGGTGTGGGTCGCATCCTGGGACACTGCCCTAAGGAGGCCTGGTCACAGACCGAGCCGCGGGGGCGTTGACCCCCGGAACTCTCTCCAGATAAACTCCAGATAAACAAGTATCTCACTGCTCAAGTGTCTTATATAACGTACAACACTTACCCAATGTAGGCACTGCGTCTCAGCAGTGAAAAATATACGACTTATGCAGTGAAAAGATGTACAAACTATATGTGTATCTTGGACAAGCATCATCACCAGGTGCTCGATCAACCAGGCTGTGACTGATATGTGGGGTCAGCGGACCACCAGCAGCAACAGCCTGGTTGGCCAGGCAAGCACCAGACGAGCCTGGCTCATGGCCGGGCACCGGGAGTAGAAAAACTCTGGAAACTCATCAAAGGTACGATATATACAAGAATAGAGCAATGAGGGATACCTAAAGTCAGTACCTGACTAACAGGGCTGTGGCTCGTACGTTGGTTTGCGTGAGGCCAGCAGTAACAGCCTGGTTGATCAGGTCCTGGTCCACGGCGAGGCCCTAGGCGGGGGCGTAGACCCCCTGCGGCCTTTTCATCAACAAGTGTTCAATATATTGATCTATAAAAAAACTCAAACATAATTACACACAAAAGCCTCGCGTTTAACGCTGCCAAAATTTATACCTGTGATTTACGAGTGGTTTCCAGGACTCCACCTCCGCCTGATCAACCAGGCTGTTCGCGCCAGCGGTCCACAAGCCCACATAGCCACCACAACCCGGCTGGTCCAGCACTTAGTAAGACATTGCTCAAGTTCTAGATAACCAGCTTCGTTTTTGGCAATATTTCTGACCTGGAGTTTAACTGGAGAGAGTTCCGGGGGTCAACGCCCCCGCGGCCCGGTCTGTGACCAGGCCTCCAGGGGGGTAAATACCTCCCCAAAATTCAAAATACGCGTCCCGAGCTAAAACAATTCCGCCGTAAAATTTCCAGCGCGGCAGAGAAATGGGCGGCCACCACCTACCGTCAGACATTATGGGCTGTGTGAAGAGGAGCGACACTCGCCGCTATGACAGGGAACGACAAGGACCATTATCCCCACGTCCTTCCCTCACCATAAGACCCAATTGAGGCGTAACGCAATTTCTGAGTCATGTCCCTAATATGAACGTGTCTGTACTGAAGCCTGTGTGAGCACACTCGCCTACCCTGCCTCATATATTATTCATTTTCTAACGCGCTGGCTTCCGTTTATTACGGAACGATCTGCGCTGCTGCATCTTCACCTAATTTTAAGGGCTGGAAAGGGCTTTGATTCACGTGAAGGGCCCTTGGCCCTTTCTCATATCACACCTTGTTTTCTATTATTCTCTGTATGACTAACGAAATCGTTATGACGCGATTGTGAACAAACCATACCACGGGTGGGGTTAGAACCCGCGGTCAGAGTCACGAAACTCCAGACCGTCACGTTAGCTAACGCGACGGTCTGGAGTTTTGTGACTTTCTGATCGCGGGTTCTAACCCCACCCGTGGTATGATTTGATCTCTATACGTTTAAAGTTTACCAATATAATAATAATAATAATAATAATAATAATAATAATAATAATAATAATAATAATAAAATCGTGTAATTGTTGCAGCCACGATATTGTGACTTACTCGACCAGGTTTAGAGAAAACTATATTCATAATGTTATTACTATCTTCCGTAGATAGCTTTAAACACCTGACATATTCAACACTGTACTCACCTGTTGACTGTTGTAAACACCTGACACAGCCAACACCAGCGGTTAAAACACCACACATTAAAAGTCATCAGCACACACACACACACACACTATTAGGAAGTATTTCTTCAGTCATAGAGTTGTAAGGCAGTGGAATGGCCTAGAAAATGACGTAGTGGAGGCAGGAACCATACACAGTTTTAAGACGAGGTTTGATAAAGCTCATGGAGCGGGGAGAGAGAGGGCCCAGTAGCAACCGGTGAAGAGGCGGGGCCAGGAGCTAAGACTCGACCCCTGCAACCACAAATAGGTGAGTACACACACACACACACACACACACACACACACACACACACACACACACACACTTCCCAGCAACGGTGTTTTACACCAATACGTTTCCAGATTGGCCTTTTAATTAACACCATTTGTCAGGCGGGTACGAACTGAGTACACGTGGTTTATTACCCACAACCACCCACCCACAAATACCGTACCTTCCAACTCCATGCTTATCCTCTTGAGCGGTAGCATAAAACAAATACAGGATTAGAGCCCACAATAGGTCTTTGTTAGACCGCAAAGAACATAGTTATATATAAGCTTCTCTTATCTCTTCCCTAAACACATAATTTACTTCCTAAAGTAATATTACTGAGAGTTTTCAAGAGTTTCCTGCTTGTTTTGTCAGCTAAAACTTAGACTTCACAAGAGTCATTAAGGCTGCATGTCACCTGCACACTTCCAGTCAAAGACGAATCTTTCAATGTGTAAAATAGAGATTAACCCGTAAACGGTCCAAACGTATATATACGTTTTTTTCAACATTTGAAAGTATGTAAAAAGAACGTAGATCTACTTTTGTAGCACTACACATGTGAACGTAGATCTGCTTGGACCGTTTACGGGTAACAGCAGTAACAGCCTAGTTGATCAGGCCCTGATCCATCGGGAGGCCTGGTCATGGACCGGGCCGCGGGGGCGTTGATCCCCGGAATAACCTCCAGGTAACCTCAACGCACGCACAGGGTATATATTCTCCGTGTATATATACACGCAGTTACATACCTCTCGGTATATATACCCGTGATAGACGTTTGTTTTCACATCTTGTGTTCCCGTGACGGCACCAAGGCAGTGTGGGAAATAAAGTAAGTGTTTGGTCGACAGTTCGATATTCAGCATCCATTCCACAGAAGACAAGCATTTTACTGTCCAACTTCTTATCCCATTCCTCCTCCTCCTTCCCCCGTCTCTCATCCCTCCTCCCCCGTCCTTCACATCCTTCTTATTTCCCTTTTCCGTGAACGTATCCATCTTCCCTTTCTGTCGCATTTTAACTCCACCAGTTCCTTCAATAGAATCCATCTCTTTTTGCTAGATATAAAAACACGTATATTTCTGAATAAGCTTATAGCTTAGGCATACCTGTGACTGTTCTCCAGTGTGTTTCTACCCTCACAACTTGGGCTGAAGCAAGGTTGACGGTTCAACCAGATTGTTGCCTGTATAACCAAATTGACTCGTTGATTGTTTAATCAGGCTCTTACCTGCTCAACATGGTTGCCTCGTTGATTGTTCAACTAGGTTGCCTCGTTGATTGTTCAACTAGCTTGCCTCACTGATTGTTCAACTAGGTTGCCTCGTTGATTGTTCAACTAGCTTGCCTCACTGATTGTTCAACTAGGTTGCCTCGTTGATTGTTCAACTAGGTTGCCTCACTTATTGTTCAACCAGGTTGCTGCCTCGCTGACCGCCTGTTCAACCAGGTTGTTGCCATTATCATCTCACTGGACTACACAGCCATCACAGCACTTTGCCGAGGTAGAGATCCAGGTTCCTTTGCAAAGTCCATGATACACTCCGAGGAAATTAAAGTGTAAAACTCAACCAATCTGTCACTACCTGAAGACCCCGTTATACCATGAATTACAGATCCTAGACGTCACCTTACGAAACAGACAAAACAAATACGATAATAATTATGGAGAAGGTATATCATAGTGGGAAAAATGAGCGTGTTATTGCAAAGTGGGCGAACTTACATGTCTCTTAACAACTTGTTTTGCAACACAACACTTGTATTTCGCATTAGGTTTGATCTTGAAGAAGCGGCCACTCTGACCGTGTTTTACAAGCTGCCAATCGTGGAGACAAAGTTCGGAAGCGAGCGTCACTGACCGTGTAAGACATTCGATTCTGGTCGCTTCGTCTGCTTGGCCATGTCTGCGTGTGTAACTCTTAGTCTGTTTCCCTGTGTCTTCTAAATGTCTGCATTTCTGTGTCTGCCTTCATGTGTCTGTGTGTCTGGTTGGAGGGCAAAACGACGGCAATTAAGACAATAAAGACTCTTCAAGACTGGCTGATCAGGCCCTAATCCACCGGGAGGCCTGGTCATGGACCGGGCCGCGGGGGCGTTGACCCCCAAAATACCCTCCAGGTAGACTCCAGGTAGGTAGATAGCCTCTACCTTCCTCTGTTCTTGTGCCTCTGTACTCGCCTATATATGGTTATAGGAATTTAGTCTCAGTTCCTGGCCCCGCCCCTTCGCTAGCTGCCACTGGGTTCACTCCTGATTTCCAGAGCCGGGACGAACACCCAGGTACCTACTTACTCCCAGGTGAAGAGGAACAGATGTAAGGAAACATACCCAACGTTTCCACCCATTCCGGGGATCGAACCACGGACGCTCAGCATGTAAGCTAAGTGCGCTGTGTAGGGGTGTGTATGTGGGCGTGCGTGTGGGCGTGTCCCCCCTCCAAGCCTGGACTAGCATATAATATTACTGCTCGTCCTGGAGGGAGGTTGGGTCTACTCAAAATCAATGTTGGCATGACCGTCTGGAGGAAAGTCTGAAGATTTAATGAAGTGAGCGAGATGGGTGTGGACAGAGAGAGAGAGAGAGAGAGAGAGAGAGAGAGAGAGAGAGAGAGAGAGAGTATCTGCATCAAGACTAACAGGAGCATTAAAAATAAGTATTACCGTTACCTGATAACGAGATGTAACATGAAGGTACAGTACTGATCAATTTCCACCATTTTGTTGCCCGGTTAATTATACTGCAACCCAATCAACTGCAAGTATACCAACAGTGAAGGATACCTGACTCCCTAAAATAGGGATTAAAATACACCCACAGTGAACAAAAAAGGCACAATACCGTGACTGGTACTATGTACTCTGTATGGTAGTTATGTAGTTAGGTGACGATAATAGGTAACAGAGTGCTGATCAAAGGCTGTCTTTAGTCACCTGTGCAAGTTAGAGTTTTAAATAACAGAAAAGAGGCACAATACCGTGACTGGAACATAACACAAATAACCCGCTGATAGAAGAGAGGAGCTTACGACGACGTTTCGGTCCGACTTGCACCATTTACGAAGTGTCACAGTGTGACTTTGTAAATGGTCCAAGTCAGACTGACACGTCGTCGTAATCTCCTCTCTTCTACGTGCGGGTTATCTGTGTTACAGAGCTTTTCCTGTCAGCACTGACAGCCCTCACCTGTGTTCCTGTCATCTTTTTCACCCAACTTCGTATTGGAGACATCTTTTGACGTAATTTGTAACTAAATATGTAGATTTTTTTCACAATTTCAATCGAAAATGACGGTAATTTGCGATTTTTTTGGGGACTATTTCATGCTTCCCACTATAAGTAAAATATTCTGACCAAAAATCCTATATTTACCAATCAGAATGCTGACACCTGATGAACAACACCTGTCCCTTATACCTAATGACTTACTGTGCTGCTGCTGCTCTCTCTCTCTCTCTCTCTCTCTCTCCCGTCGGAGATAAAGTTAGTGAGCCAAGCGGAGGGATTTATTACAGCGATTAAGTTAAAACACCGCGGAGAGAATATTGAAACCAGGTCAGGAGTTGATAAGCATTAATTGACTCTGGCAGAAACAAGATATAACCATCACATAGATTACTGTCCAAAGGTCACACTGCTTCCCCCTCCCCACACACGAGAGAGAGAGATAGTGAGAGAGGGAGAGAGAAAGAGAGAATGACTCAAATTTGAATCAAACGTAGACAGAACCAGAACATCAGAGATGGAACTAACATCGACTGCAGCCAGACAAGAAGTCAGACAGCCAGCCCTTGCGTCAGCCAGCGAGTCAGACAGCCAGCCAGGGCTTCAGCCAGCGAGTCAGACAGCCAGACAACACGTCAGACAGCCAGGCTATATTGCTGTGGGTTACTCATGGAATATTAGCCACGATATTTGCAACACGAATCCTGTTCATGCATTCCTTACCGACAACAATGGCAACATGACCAATGCATGCGATTGAACGAGTCACAACGAATAAAAAATGTAGTTAAAAGAAAAGAAAAAATAGTGAACGAAGCTTTCAGAGAGTGACCCTAAGCTCAAATACCATAAAAAATAGAAAAAACGGCATGTGCAGTGAAAGGCATGGGAGGAGGGGGGGAGGGGAGGAGAACATGGGAGAGAGGAGGCTGTTTGGAAGGGAATAAGGCCTTTCAGTAAAGGGAATGGAGAAAGCAGTAAAGAGGAAAGGAAGGGAGTGTCAAGACCCTTTCATGAAGGGAAGGCAGTAAAAGCAATGATGAAAGAAAAAAAATCCTGACAACATTTACACTTTTTAAATTTGACCTTAAACAGAGACATCTTTATATAAATATATATATATATATATATATATATATATATATATATATATATATATATATATATATATATATATATATATATATATATATATGTCGTGCCGAATATGTAAAACTGGTCAATTAGCAAGAACTCATTTAAAATTAAGTCATTTCTAAAATTTTCTCTTATACGTTTAAAGATATAATTTTTTTCATTAATGTTGATGTAAAAATTTATAATTTTGCACCAAAAGGAACTTAGAAAACTTACCTGACCTTATTATAACAAGAACAATTTATTTTAGCCTAACCCAACTAAATATATTTTAGATTTGTTTACAATAATTTAATACTAAACAAACACAGTGAAATATATTTTTTTCGTTAGGTTCAGAATGATTTTGGCGAAATTATTGCATACACAAATTTTCACTTGTCTTATATGGCAAGATGAACGTTGCTATTTAAGCCAAGATCGCAAGTTCTGCCTATTCGGCACGACATATATATATATATATATATATATATATATATATATATATATATATATATATATATATATATATATATATATATATATATATTACTCTTGTACCAGAAAGCTGGAACTTAAAGAATGGGAGATATAATGAATATAAACTTCACTAGACACATCTATACACATATAAATTCACTAGACACATTCAAATTCAGTAGACAGATCTGTACACTGGTGTGTCACTCTGTGCACCTGAGCACCTCGTTACCTTCACCACATCCTCTCACATGGTACAGGTTTGGCGAATGGTTTTGAAAACCGACAAGATTCCCATGTGTTGCACAAGTGTCTCAATTCTTCATCATGATACATGTTGTTAGGTAAGACACATATGCAACAGTTAGGTAACTTTATTTCGAAACGTTTCGCCTACATAGTAGGCTTCTTCAGTCGAGTACAGAAAAGTTGATAGAAGCAGAAGATACTTTTCTGTACACGACTGAAGAAGCCTACTGTGTAGGCGAAACGTTTCGAAATAAAGATACCTAACTGCTGCATATGTGTCTTACCTAACAACCTGTCGGTATTTTATACCATTTTAATGTTTATGATACAGGTTGACCACCACCATCCTCACTACCCTCTGTATGTAATCGCTTTTGCACTTGTACTCTAACTGGACTACCCTGAGGCCAGACGTCCCTGGTGATAGCATGATCAACTTGACTCTTGCTACCGGAGACCGCTACCAATAACAATAAAAGCATCCCAACAGGCCGCCAGAACTTCATGGCGATATAAAGTAGAAAAAACATTGGTACAACGTTTCGATTCGAGCTTTATTAAGCCGTCTTTAATAATAATAATAATAATAATAATAATAATAATAATAATAATAATAATAATAATCTCTATTTCTGCAAGTACATGATGCAACTTAAACAGACATACTATATAGAAATTCCCCTGGTTATGCAGAGCATTTCGGGCAACTTAGGTTAATTTTGTGCCCAGGATGCGACCCACACTATTCGATTGACACCAAGGTACCTACCTGCTAGGTGAACATGGACAGCAGGTGTAAGGAGACATGCCCAATGTTTCCGCCCGTGCCGGGGATCAAAACAGGGTCCTCAATGTCTGAGCTAATTGCGATACCAACCGAGCTACGGGACACTATTATTACCATATCTCTATTTGATACCGCTGTACCCTGGCAGTCTTCAAGCTGGCACTGGACAAGCACCTAAAGTCGGTTCCTGACCAGCCGGGCTGTGGCTCGTACGTTGGTTTGCGTGCAGCCAGCAGCAACAGCCTGATTGATCAGGCTCTGATCCACCAGGAGGCCTGGTCACAGACCGGGCCGCGGGGGCGTTGACCCCCGGAACTCTCTCCAGGTAAACTCCAGGTAAACTACTAGCTCCAGCGGCGGGCCATCATTTGACTAAGACCAGCGTCAGGAAACACTTGTCCTGTTCCCTGACAAACCCTACCTAACCTACTGCTAATATCTGATGTCTGTATCAGCAAACCATGAGAAAACTACCCTCTCAGCAGGTGTCACACAATAATGCTGTCCTCAGCAGTAATACTGATTTAATATTTTCTCTCTATTACATTCCCTCTAGCACTTAAATGCACCAACTGGCAATGCAAGAATGTGGACAATAATTTCGTATCCAAACTCCATCTCTCACTCTCAATCATCCCCTCTTAATCAAGCAATCAAATTTACTCTCTCTCTCTCTCTCTCATTCCCAGACGACTAATTCAATGCCTCCCAGCTGAGGTAACAGATATTACTATGCTTTTGGGGTAATCAAGGAAGATGGCTGTGTATGCAGCATTCCACTGGGTCACCCCAGGATTGGTGGAGAGGGGAACCAATCAGCAGGCATAGAAGAGGGTTGTGTATGCAGCATCCCTTGAGTCACCTCAGGATTGGTCTAAAGGAAGCCAATGAGCAGGCACCAGAGGCAAG
The DNA here is from genome assembly GCF_038502225.1 of Cherax quadricarinatus. Taxonomy (NCBI): domain Eukaryota; kingdom Metazoa; phylum Arthropoda; class Malacostraca; order Decapoda; family Parastacidae; genus Cherax; species Cherax quadricarinatus. The sequence continues at coordinate 8,652,820 of NC_091388.1, read as the reverse complement.
CGAGGGGATAATAGAATCAGCCAAAACACATTTGTCAAGGCAGGCACTGGCGCCAGGATGAGTGCCGTAACCAACACGTCGAATACATATATATATATATATATATATATATATATATATGTCGTGCCGAATAGGCAGAACTTGCGATCTTGGCTTAAATAGCAACGTTCATCTTGCTATATAGGACAAGAGAAAATTTGTGTATGCAATAATTTCGCCAAAATCAATCTAAACCTAACAAAAAAAATATGTTTCATTGTGTTTGTTTAGTATTAAATTATTGTAAATAAATCTAAAATATATTTAGTTGGGTTAGGCTAAAATAAATTGTTCTTGTTATAATAAGGTTAGGTAAGTTTTCTAAGATTCTTTTGGTGCAAAAGTAAAATGTTTTACATTAACATTAATGAAAAAAATACATCTTTAAACGTATAAGAGAAAATTTTAGAATGGATCTAATTTTAAATGAGTTCTTGCTAATTGACCAGTTTTACATATTCGGCACGACATATATATATATATATATATATATATATATATATATATATATATATATATATATATATATATATATATATATATATATATATATATATATATATATGTCGTGCCGAATATGTAAAACTGGTCAGTTAGCAAGAACTCATTTAAAATTAAGTCCTTTCTGAAATTTTCTCTTATACGTTTAAAGATATGTTTTTTTCATTAATGTTAATGTAAAAAATTTTAATTTTGCACCAAAAGAATCTTAGAAAACTTACCTAACCTTATTATAACAAGAACAATTTATTTTAGCCTAACCCAACTAAATATATTTTAAATACGTTTACAATAATTTAGTACTAAACAAACACGATCATATATATTTTTTTCGATAGGTTCAGAATGAATTTGGCGAAATTATTGCATACACAAATTTTCACTTGTCCTATATGGCAAGATGAGCGTTGCTATTTAAGCCAAGATCGCAAGTTCTGCCTATTTGGCACGACATATATATATATATATATATATATATATATATATATATATATATATATATATATATATATATATATTGCAAGATCCTGATGTGTTGATTGCAACGCGAAAGGCCTAGAGCTATCGTTCAATTTCCCTGTGGTTGTTCCGAATATATAAAACAAGACGAAAGCTAATCAATGAACAAATTCTACAGTAACTGCCAAAAAGATTTAGGAGTTCTGGTTAGAGAAAATTTGAAGCCAAGACAACGGTGCACGAAAGTCCAAAAAATAACGCTGATGGAATCTTGTTTTCATATCAAGAAGTATGAAAATAGAAGTCCTAAAGGCTATAATTCAACTTTATATATCTTTGGTAAGGACGGAGAGAGAGAGAGAGAGAGAGAGAGAGAGAGAGAGAGAGAGAGAGAGAGTCTGGACTTGCGTCCTGTCTTTATTACCACAACAAGAAGGGAGCACAATTTTAAACAAAGAAAGTAGTAGTGCAGGAGACTACAAACACTTTCTTTCAGAGTGGAAGAAGAAAAGACCCAACTGGAAGAAATAAATGGTACACCCACTGGGAAAAAAGATGAGAACCCTATATGGCAGACTGAATACTGAAGATAAGGCCGCGAGCAGTGCTAATTGTTGCTGCCTTCCCAGACCGTCGCTGGAGACCATGGTGCCTTATATAACCTTACTAGACCAGTGTTGGAGACCATGCTGCCTTATATAACCTTACTAGACCAGTGTTGGAGACCATGGTGCCTTATATAACCTTACTAGACCAGAGTTGGAGACCATGGTGCCTTATATAACCTTACTAGACCAGTGTTGGAGACCATGCTGCCTTATATAACCTTACTAGACCAGAGTTGGAGACCATGGTGCCTTATATAATCTTACTAGACCAGTGTTGGAGACCATGCTGCCTTATATAACCTTACTAGACCAGTGTTGGAGACCATGGTGCCTTATATAACCTTACTAGACCAGTGTTGGAGACCATGCTGCCTTATATAACCTTACTAGACCAGTGTTGGAGACCATGCTGCCTTATATAACCTTACTAGACCAGTGTTGGAGACCATGGTGCCTTATATAACCTTACTAGACCAGTGTTGGAGACCATGGTGCCTTATATAACCTTACTAGACCAGAGTTGGAGACCATGGTGCCTTATATAACCTTACTAGACCAGTGTTGGAGACCATGCTGCCTTATATAACCTTACTAGACCAGTGTTGGAGACCATGATGCCTTATATAACCTTACTAGACCAGAGTTGGAGACCATGGTGCCTTATATAACCTTACTAGACCAGTGTTGGAGACCATGCTGCCTTATATAACCTTACTAGACCAGTGTTGGAGATCATGCTGCCTTATATAACCATACTAGACCAGTGTTGGAGACCATGCTGCCTTATATAACCTTACTAGACCAGTGTTGGAGACCATGGTGCCTTATATAACCTTACTAGACCAGAGTTGGAGACCATGGTGCCTTATATAACCTTACTAGACCAGTGTTGGAGACCATGCTGCCTTATATAACCTTACTAGACCAGTGTTGGAGACCATGGTGCCTTATATAACCTTATTAGATCAGTGTTGGAGACCATGGTGCCTTATATAACCTTACTAGACCAGTGTTGGAGACCATGGTGCCTTATACAACCTTACTAGACCAGTGTTGGAGACCATGGTGCCTTATATAACCTTACTAGGCCAGTGTTGGAGACCATGCTGCCTTATGTAACCTTACTAGACCAGTGTTGGAGACCATGCTGCCTTATATAATCTTACTAGACCAGTGTTGGAGACCATGCTGCCTTATATAACCTTATTAGATCAGTGCTAGAGTCCAAGCTGCCTATTCCTGATGGTTGCTACCTTCTCTATCCTTCGTAGAACACACACACACACACACACACACATACGTCCAAGCTACTTAATTACATGTTATCCCGAAGACCAATCCGGCCTTGATTCAATTGCCTTCAGGGTAATTCAAATGTATAGGCGAAGCTAGGCAGGGTGAGGAAAGGTAAGGCAATGAAGAACCAGGGGAATGAAGGAGGGACAGGGAGAAAGAAGGAGGGACAGGGGGAATGAAGGAGGGACAGGGAGAATGAAGGAGGGACAGGGGGAATGAAGGAGGGACAGGGAGAATGAAGGAGGGACAGGGGGAATGAAGGAGGGACAGGGGGAATGAAGGAGGGTCAGGGGGAATGAAGGAGGGACAGGGGGAATGAAGGAGGGACAGGGGGGATGAAGGAGGGACAGGGGGAATGAAGGAGGGACAGGGAGAATGAAGGAGGGACAGGGGGAATGAAGGAGGGACAGGGGGACTGAAGGAGGGACGGGGGGAATGAAGGAGGGACAGGGGGAATGAAGGAGGGACAGGGGGAATGAAGTAAAGGAAAGGGGAAACAAGGGGAATGTAGCTAAGCCAAGGAGAAGCAAACTAAATGAAGGCAAGGAGAACTGTGATGAAGCTATGTTATAGTACTGAGAAGCAAGAAGAAGGAAATTCAAGATAAGAGAGGCAAGTAAAGCAAAAAAAATAAGGATATGAAAGGTATGGAGAAGAGAATATGACAGATGAGAAACACTGAGGTATAGCCATATATACACACAGACACACACACACACACACACACATGCAACACACACACACACACACATGCAACATACGCACACACACACACAAATACACACAAACACACACACACACAAATACACACAAACACACACACACACAAATACACACAAACACACACACACACAAATACACACAAACACACACACACACACCACACACATACGTACACACACAACACATACAACACACACAACACACACACACATACATACACACACACAACACACACACACCGAGCACGTCACCGGAGGCACACATCAACCAAGTAACTGCTACAGCATACGGGCGCCTGGCAAACCTGAGAATAGCGTTCCGATACCTTAATAAGGAATCGTTCAAGACACTGTACACTGTGTATGTTAGGCCCATACTGGAGTATGCAGCACCAGTCTGGAACCCACACCTGGTCAAGCACGTCAAGAAGTTAGAGAAAGTACAAAGGTTTGCAACAAGGCTAGTCCCAGAGCTCAGGGGAAAGTCGTACGAGGAAAGGTTGAGGGAAATCGGACTGACGACACTGGAGGACAGAAGGGTCAGGGGAGACATGATAACGACATACAAGATACTGCGGGGAATAGACAAGGTGGACAGAGATAGGATGTTCCAGAGAGAGGACACAGGGACAAGGGGTCACAACTGGAAGCTGAAGACTCAGACGAGTCACAGGGACGTTAGGAAGTATTTCTTCAGTCATAGAGTTGTCAGGAAGTGGAATAGCCTAGCAAGTGAAGTAGTGGAGGCAGGAACCATACATAGTTTTAAGAAGAGGTATGATACAGCTTAGGAAGCAGAGAGAGAGAGGACCTAGTAGCGATCAGTGAAGAGGCGGGGCCAGGAGCTGAGTCTCGACCCCTGCAACCACAATTAGGTGAGTACAATTAGGTGAGTACATACACACACAACACACACAACACATACAACATACACAACACACAAACACACACACACACACACACACACACACACACACACACACACACACAACAAACACACACACACACACACACACACACACACACACACACACAACACAACACACACACACACACACACAAACACACAACACAACACAATACACACACACACACACACACACACACACACACACACACACACACACATACATACATACACACACACACACAACACACACACACACACACACACAACACACACACACACACACACACACACACACACACACACACACACACAACACACACACACACACACACACACACACACACACACACACACAACACACACACACACACACACACACACACACACACACACATACATACATACACACACACACACAACACACACACACACACACACACACACACACACACACACACACACACACACACACACACACACACACACACACAACACACACACACACACACACACACACACACACACACACACAACACACACACACACACACACACACACACACACACACACACACACACACACACACAACACACACACACACACACACACACACACACACACACACACACACACCTTGCTAAAAAGTGAAGGAAATATTTGAAACGTACCCTCTAGCACAAAACTCATCAGATGGTACATTGTAAACCCCTCTCAGAGATGCCTTCACGTCAGTGCAGGATTCTGCATACATGAAACTGTACCTATCCTCCCCTTCCTCAGATAAACATTTTAACAGTTACTATCTCTGTTTTGCTTCCTCTCCGAGTTACTAGTCGTGATCTGAGACCGGGACGCCGGGGGCGATTATCCTCGTGTAAATATTAACAAGACAAGAGATACATGGAGCCCTGACCACTACCAGGATGAATGGTCAGGTAGACAGTGTGTCTACCTGGCTATTAAGAGGACGGAGGATAGAGCCTTCATCACTTCTTGAGATAACCCACATGGGTTTCGCGTTTCCCAAGGTGACTTACTACACATGAATGACAAAGTCGACAGAAGAGCTTCGTGGAGAGAGAGAGAGAGAGAGAGAGAGAGAGAGAGAGAGAGAGAGAGAGAGAGAGAGAGAGAGAGAGAGAGAGAGAGAGACTATCCCAATAAAACCTTGATCTCTAACCCGTCTCTGTCTATTTACCTGTCGCAAATACACCATTTCATTAAACGTCAAGGAGAGAGGATACAACAGAAAGGATGGAAAGGAAGTCAAGTGAAAAAAGGGAGCAAGTTAACGAGGAAATGAAACGATATATAAAAATGACATCAATTATCAATAGACACAACGAAACAGGAACCTGACCTGGACTCAGACTGAGAGGCGGGAAACAAGTATTTGGGGCCAGAGTTCAAAGATACAAACGAGTCACAAGGGATGTCAGGTAGTACTTCGTCAGCCTCAGGGTGGCCAGGGAGTAGAAACACTCTTGACGTAAGTGATGTAAGGGTATACCTGGAGGTGTTATGTGTAAATCACCTTTGATATCCCCCAAAAAGCCGAAGTGACTTATATCCATTAGGGTTCTTGTGATATCCTATTATTTAAACCTTAAGAGTTAAAACAGATATGTAATTCAGTTGAGTGAAAATCAGTAACAACAATGAGACAGTGAATGCAAGAAACAATAATAAGAGAATGTTTCTAGGTGGGCAGGTAAGGCGGAAACTCTGAGAAGAATAAACAAAAAATACTTGTACACTACGTGGTGTAGCGGAAGTCTCCCAGACTAAACATGGCGGACGGAAGCTCCGGTAAACACGAGAGAATGAGTAAAAACATCAAGCAAGGTGGTAGAATAAACAGCATCGTAAAATAACGTGTGAGAGCGTAGACAGCAGCCGTGGAAGAATAGGGCGTTGAAGAATAAACAGCAGCCGTGGAAGAATAGGGCGTTGAAGAATAGACAGCAGCCGTGGAAGAATAGGGCGTTGAAGAATAGACAGCAGCCGTGGAAGAATAGGGCGTTGAAGAATAGACAGCAGCCGTGGAAGAGTAGGGCGTTGAAGAATAAACAGCAGCCGTGGAAGAATAGGGCGTTGAAGAATAGACAGCAGCCGTGGAAGAATAGGGCGTTGAAGAATAGACAGCAGCCGTGGAAGAGTAGGGCGTTGAAGAATAGACAGCAGCCGTGGAAGAATAGGACGTTGAAGAGTAGACAGCAGCCGTGGAAGAATAGGACGTTGAAGAGTAGACAGCAGCCGTGGAAGAATAGGACGTTGAAGAGTAGACAGCAGCCGTGGAAGAATAGGACGCTGAAGAGTAGACAGCAGCCGTGGAAGAATAGGACGCTGAAGAGTAGACAGCAGCCGTGGAAGAATAGGACGCTGAAGAGTAGACAGCAGCCGTGGAAGAATAGGACGTTGAAGAGTAGACAG